>NC_092145.1:64947604-65265104 GCF_043159975.1 Macaca nemestrina
ATCTCCCGTTCCATCCATGTGGTTGCAAATGACTGGATCTCATTCTTTTTATGGCCGAAGAGTACTCCATATTGCCTAAGTACCACATTTTCTTTATCCATTCTTCTGTTGATGGACAATTAAGTGGCTTCCAAAACTTAGCTAATGTAAACAATGCTGCAACAAACACAGAAATACAGATCTCTCTTTGATATGCTGATTTTCTTTCTTTTGTGTATATACCCAGCAGAGGAGTTGCTGAATTTTTAGTTTTTTGAGGAACCTCCAAACTGTTCTCCATAGTGGTTGTACTAGACTACACTCCAACCAACAGTGTGGGAGGGTTTCTTCTCCACATCCTCACCAGCATTTGTTATTGTCTGTCTTTTAAATATAAGCCATTTTAATTGGGGTGAGATAATATCCCATTGTAGTTTTGACTTGTATTTCTAGAATTATCAATGATGCTGAGTACCTTTTTATATGCCTGTTTTGCAAATGTTGTGTTTTCTTTTGAGAAATGCATCTTCAAATCTTTGCCAATTTTTGATCAGGTTATTAGACTTTTTCTTATAGAGTTGTTTCTGCTTCTTATATATTTTAGTTTTTAATCTCATGACAGATGGGTAGTTTGCAAATATTTTCTTCCATTCTGTGAGTTGTCTCTTCACTTTGTTGATTGTATCCTTTGCTGTGCAGAAGTTTAAGTTGATATGATCTCATTTGTCCATTTCTGCTTTGGTTGCCTGTGCTTGTGAGGTATGGCTCAATAAATATTTGCCCAGAAAAAATGTCCAGGAAATTTTGCCCAATGTTTGCTAGTAGTAGGTTTTACAGTTTGAGGTTTTTGATTTAAGTCTTTCATCCACTCTTATTTGATTTTTGTATATATGGGGGTCTAGTTTCATTCTTCTACATATGATTATCCAATTTTCCCAAAACCGTTTATTGAGGAAACTCTCTTTTCCCCAGTGTGTGTTCTTGACAACATTTTCTAAAATGAGTTTACTGTCGGTGTGTGTATTTGTTTCTGGTTCTCTATTCTGTTCCATTAGAGTCTGTGTCTGTTTTTAATGCCAGTTTCAGGCTGTTTTGGTTAATATAGCTCTGTAGTATAATTTGAAGTCAGGTTATGTGATTCCTCTGATTTTGTTCTTTTTGCTTAGGATAGCTGTAGATATTTCGGGTCATAAGTAGTTCCATATAAATTAGAAGATTTTTTTTTGTGTGTGAAGAATGTCATTAGTATTTTCATACAGATTGCAACGTAGATTTTGGGGAGTTGTATGGACATGTTAACAGTATGGATTATTTCAATTCATGAACATGTAATATTTTTCTATTGTTTGGTGTCTTCTTTAATTATTTTCATCAATATTTAATAGTTTTTGTTAGAGAGATTTTTCACTTCTTTAATTTCTAGGTATTTAATTTTATGTGTGGTTATATAGGGATTACTTTCTTACATTGTTCATTATTGTAATAAAGAAATTCTACTTATTTTTGTATGTTGATTTTGTGTCCTTGAACTTTACTACATTTGTTTATCAGTTCTAATTGTTTTCCTGTGGAGTCTTTAGGTTTTTTTTTTTTTTTTCAAATATAAGATTATATCATCTTGAAATAAGGATAATTGGATTTCTTCATTTCCAATTTGTGTGTCCTTTATACCTTTCTCTCGTCTACTTGCTCTAACTAAAACTTCCAATATTATATTGAGTAACTGTAGTGACCGTGGACTTCCTTGTCATGTCCCACATCTTAAAGGAGGGCTTTATGTATTTCTCCATTCAGTATGACACTACCTGTGGGTCTTTCATATATGGCTTTTATTGTGTTGAGGTATGTTTCTTCTATCCTGTTTTTAGAAAGTTTTTATCATGAAGGTATGTTGAATTCTGTGAAATGCCTTTTCCACATCAATTGAAATTATCATATGAATATTATCCTTTATTCTGCTGATATGATATATCATATTGATTGATTTGCATATGCTGAACCATCATGGCATCCCAGTGATAAATTTCACTTGGTCATGATAAATAGTATTTCTAATGCATTGTTGAATTCAGTTTGGTAGCATTTTGTTGAGAATTTCTGCATTAATATTCATCAGAGATATTGGGCTGTAGTTTCCTCTTTTTGATGTGTCTTTGACAAGTTTTGGTATCAGGGTAATACTGACCGTGTAGAATGAGTTTGAAAGTATTTCCTCCTCTTCTATTTTTCAGAATAGTTTCAGTAGGATTGGTATTGTTTAAGTGTTTGGTATAATCCAGCAGTAAAGCCATCAGGTCCTGGGTATTTATTTAGGGAAGAATTTTTATTATGACTTTAATCTCATTACTTGTTACTGGTCTGTTCAGGTTTTAGGTTTTTTCTTTCCAGTTCAATTTTGGTAGGTTGTATGTATTTGGAATTTATGTATTGTCTTCTAGATTTTCCACTTTATTGGCATATAGTTGCTCTTAGTAGCCACTTATGATACTTTGAATTTTATTATTTCTTTTCTTCTACTAATTTTAATTATGACTTGCTCTTGCTTTTCTAGTTCTTTAAGATGTACTGTTAGATTGTTTATTTGAAGTTTTTTCTCTGTTTTGATGTAAGCACTTATAGCTATAAACTTCCCTCTGAGTACTGCTTTTGCTGTATCCCATAAAAGTTGGTATGTTGTGTTTCTATTATCATTTGTTTTAAAACATTTCAAATTTTTTTCTTAATTTCTTCATTGACCCACTGGTGAGTCAGGAGAATATTGTTTAATTTCCAGGTAATTGTATAGTTTTTAACATCCATCCTGTTATTAATTTCTAGCTTTTTTTCTATTGTGGTTAGGAAACATATTTGATATTATTTCAATTTTTTAACATTTTAAGACTTGTTTTTTGACCTAACATATGGTCTATTCTTGAGAATGATCCATGTGCTGAGAAAAAGAATTTGTATTCTGAAGCTCTTCAATAAAATACCCTGTAAATATCTGTTAAATCCATTTGCTCTATAGTGCAGATTAAGTCTTTGTTAATGTTTGGTTTTTTTGGGGATTCTCTGTCTGGCAGATCTGTCCAGTCTAAAAGTGGGGTGTTGAAGTCTCCAACTATTATGTTATTGGGGCCTCTCTCTCACTTTAGCTCTAGTTATATTTCCTTTGATATCTGGGAGCTATAAAATTGGGTGCATATATATTTAAAATTGTTATATTCTCTTGCTGAATTGACCCTATACTATAAACCATATAAATTACACAGTTACCTGCTTTGCCCCTTCTTTTCTTGTCTTGAAAACTATTTTGTCTGATATAAGTATAGCGACTATTGCTTTTTTCAGTTTTCCATTGGCATAGAATGTTTCTCCCATCCCTTTACTTTCAGTCTATGTGTGCCTTTATAGGTGAAGTATTTTTCTTGTATGCAACAGATTAGTGGGTCTTCTTTGTTCATCCATTCAGCCAGTCTAGGTCTTTTGATTGGAGAGTTTAGTCCACTCACAAGAGAGAGAGAGAGAGTTTGTTACAAGGAATTATCTCATGTTGTTACTAATTGAATAAGTCCCAAGTTCTGCAGTCAGCAAGCTGTGTACCAAGGGAAGCTGATGGTATAACTTCAGTCTAAGTCTGAAGTCCTGAAAACCAGGAAAACAACGTAAGTTCCACTTCAAGCCTGAGTATGAAGGCAGGAGAAGAAAATCTCAGATGAAAGATAGGCAGAGAAAATAATTTCTCTCTTAATCATTTTGATCCATTCAAGCCTTCAACTGATTGGATGAGACCTGCCTACATTGGGAAAGGCAACCCATTTTACTCAGTCTGCCATTCTAGTGCTGATCTCACCCAGAAGCACCCTCACTGACACATGCAGAATAATGTTGAATCAAATATTTGCCACCTTGTGGTCAAGTTGACACGTAAGATTAATCATCACAAGTCCACTGGGGGACTGTTGGAAGGGCATGATTTTGTTTTGAAAAGTAAAGACATGAGATTTGGGAGGGGCCAGGGATGGAATTATATTGTTTGGCTCTGTGTCCCCACCCAAATTTCACCATGAATTGTTATAATCGCTGCATGTCAAGAGCAGGACCAGATGGAGATAATTGAATCATGGGGGCGGCTTCCCTCATGCTGTTCTTGTGATAGTGAGAGACTTCTCATGGTATCTTACGCTTTTATAAGGAGCTTTCCCCTTAACTCAGCACTGTTTCTCTCTCCTGCCACCTTGTAAAGAGGTGCCTTCTGCCATAATTATAAGTTGCCTGAGGCCTCTCCAGCCAGGTGGAACTGAGTCAATTAAACCTCTTTTCTTGATAAATTACCCAGTCTTGGGTACATCTTTATTAGCAGTGTGAGAATGGACCAATACAGGCCCTCAACAGAATCATCCTTAGTACTTTATTTACAGCAATACAAACTTTTCTAAGTCTTCACTTCAATACTGTTACAGACTCTGTCCATTACTTTATTCCAAACCTGCTTCCACATCTTTTTAAAAAAAAAAAAAAAAATTTGTAGGTACATAGTACGTGTATATATATATACACACACACACATATATATATGTATATATTTATGGGGTGCATAAGAGTTTGATACGGGCATACAATGCATAATAATCATGTCAGCATAAATGAGGCATTTGTTTTAGGAATGTCCTGTTCCTATAGTACCAATTTCTCAGTAAATTTTGTGCTGCTACAATATTATACCTGAGACTAGGTAATTCATAAAGATCAGAAACTTTTTCTCATGGTTCTGAACGCTGGGAAGTTCAAAATCAAGGCACCAGCATTTGGTCTGTTGAGGGGCTTCTTGCTGTGACTTCACATAGTAGAAGGCAGAAGAGCACACCAGCCGAATGCTTTGTGAAGCCTCTTTTGCAAGGACCTTAATGTCGTTAATGAGAAAAAGAGCGGCCTTCATGGCCTAGTGATCTCTTAAAGGTCTCACTTCTTAATAATTGCCCAAACCTGATTTTAAGAGGGGACACATTCAAACCATAGCATTCTGGTAAAAGTCTTTAGGATCCTTTCAAAAATGCCAGGCGGGCGATGAACAGTATGCGAGTCCTTCCTGAAGAAGTCATAGTCTCCCTTTTATTCAAGGGGTTCTGAGTCTGTGAATTGGATCAAGTCTGGGGATTAATTAAAGGGTTTTACTCTGTTTATTTTTTTAATTCAAGTTAGACTTTTTGTCACTTGAGTAGTATTTTCTGCTCATGCAGTTTAAATAAGACTGTAGTAGACTTCCTGTCTATTTCACTTCTGGCAACACCATGATCAACTCGCCAACACCATAGGTCTGTGAGTCAGACTCTTTTGATTACTATTTTGACTCTGCTATCCATTATGAGAAACATAACCCCGCTGTCTTTAGCAGCTGAGTGCCGTCATGTGATCCCTACCACCCAGAGATCTAATTACTGTCACTGCATTTAGTTTTCCCAATTCGGGGACTGCAGCCCCCACTATAAGGTCTGGCCTACAGAGAAAAGTGAACACAGAGCTGCTCGAAGATTCCAAGACTCCTCTCACAAATCTATTTCTTACAGTAGTGGTGAAAGATGTATCTACTGGAAACTCTCAGTGATGTTAACTAAGTCCTAATTTTATGAATAAAGGCCTACTTTGCAATATGCCTAAGTTTTTCAACCGCTTTATCTATATTTAATTTAGGCAGGTTGGGAATTTCCACTTCACTCACTGTAGTCTACCTTTTGGTTCATGCTTCCATTAATCAACCAAATAAACTGTGAAAGCACTTTATAACTCTGTGATCCACAGTGTTAAATGTGGAATCTCTGCTTAATGGCCCATATCAATACATTTGGTCTGTTCAAACTTTGTATTTCTTCCTCCATTATCGCACACCTTCAATATCCATTTCCACACATAGTCCCTGTATTTATGTCTGTATAAATTGGAAAATTCAAGTAAGTTTTCTGAAGTGTAGTGTACTTCCTCAAGAGTCACACTTTGTGCCTCACTTTTTGGGGTCTGCCGGGACTGGAGTCTGGTTATAAATCTAGAAGCAGGTAAGGGTGGTGGGATGAGTTCTGAGAAAAATCAACACTGTGGTACACGGCAACTGATTCCAGAGAGTCCATTATAATTTCCTCAGGCAATGCAGGATTAACTCATTCAGAAAGGGGGTGTAAAGGCCACTACCACTTGGGGTGAGGAAGCCACTACTACTGAGGGTGAGGTGGCTGCTTCCAATGGTGTCAGAAAATCTCTTCCACTGGCAAAGAAGACTCATCAAAATTGAGGGCCTCATCTCCCCAGCTTTATCAGAGTCTTTTCACACTCCACCATTCTAACATTCAACGTCCCATTCTTTCCTAGTCAAAGCCCTCACTTTACTTTAACAGTAGACATTCTGGGAGGCTTTGAGTTCAACTTGTATTGTAATTCACACACTCAAAGGGTGAGGTTTTGTATTTGATTATCAGCAGCCTCAGTCAAGCAGTGACATGCAATAAGGATCCTGTTCAGAGCACATATAAAAACGTACATGATATTTGTCTCAGTAATATAGGTAGCGTCCCCTTTATGGTCTGTTTTGTAGGGTTTTCATATAAATGTTTAGGCTGGAATAAAATATTTTCTAAAGTAATCTGCTGCAATTATATTTCTTATGTATTTAAAGCCATCGTTGACTTCCATCTCACTTATTCATTGTAATTTTTCTGAAATTTTCAATGCATCCCATATATTAATATTGAGATATTATTAAAGTCTAAAAGCAGCTCAGAAATATACTTTTCAAATGAATTTATTCTACGGCTTCATAAAATTTAAGAGTCACAGAATTAATATAGACAGATCTTCCCAATATTTTCTTTTCCTTTTTTAATTTTAGTTTTTTAAGGCAATTGTGTAAGTGCTTTTTTTCTGAATAATTTTGAAAGGAAATTGAAATCGCTAAATGCATGACTGTCACTACTTCCAGATACTGCTCAGACTGTTTTTGAGACATAAGATGTTTATTTAATTCTATCAATGACTAATAGTAAAACCCCCAAAATCATTTCAATTAATTTGTAATGAATGTTCATCTAATGTGTTGTAGGCCATATGTGTAAAATATTTGTATTAGTGATAGACTAACATTTCTAAACATCAACGAGCAACTTGAAATATTTCCTTCTCAATAAACTAAATTGAACAGTTAAGCTGTGCATTGTGTACACACACATACAACCACATTGAGGTAGACAAATTACAAGCACAAGCAATCACTAAATTGTCAAATGTTTCTATTTCAAACCAAAATGCCTTCAGCTTTTGTTGACCCATATAGATTAATCAATAACTAAAAACCGCTTATTCAAAATTTAAGAATAAAATTTTTGTACATCTGCAATTCAAGAACTAGAAGATAAGAAAAAATACATATTTCAGGATCATAATATGAGATTATTCAATAATTTCAACACTCAAACAAATGCTGTCCAATGGAAATATGATAATTTTAGATGTTCTAGTAATTACATTTAACTATGTAAAGGAAAAAAGTAAAAATTGCATTAATATGTTTTTGTTAACCCAATATGCTTAGGATATCATCATTTAGTAAGTAATAATTATGAAAATATTAGTGAGAAATTTTAAGTTTTTACATCCTAAACAGTTAAAATCTGGTATTTTACAGTTACCACACATCCTTATTTGGATTACCAAGGTTGCGAATTCTCAACAGCCACAAGTAGCTAGTGACTAATGTTTTCCAAAATGCAGTTCTAAACTAGTTAATAAAGATGGACACCAACATTTTTGCTAGCATAAATCAACAGGTGGAACACTGATATTTTTGAACATTTAGCATTTAAGGGAGGTAATTTTTAAAACCTATTGATAACATTTCTGTTACAATTGTTGAAAGACCAAAACAAAATCACCTGCCAATGTGGATTTATTTTTTTTGAGCGGCAACTGTTCCTTGAGTTTGCATTGTGTGGCACTGATCAATTTGTGGCAGAAAACAAAATTGCAGGACACTTTTATAAATGACTTAGAAAATATGGAACTTTCTCAAAATATTTTTACAATCTCAACCAATCCGAAGAGATTACATATATTTTTTAAAGAAATGAAATTTTGTGGGAGGTATTATTTAACTGACATATTTGCTATTTTCTTGAGCAAGTGGTCAAACTAATCAAGTCACATTGTTAGACATGGAAAGTTCTTGATATGTACAGAAATAACTTTTGATTTATTTATTTTTAACAAAATTAAAAATCAAAGGAAATATTTCCTCTGATGTGAATACATTCTTGTGGTAAAGCTATCTAGCTCTGAATTAGACATATCTAAGACTAAATTCTAATGTTTTCAATGACAGAGATTTTTCAAATTATGATGGGGTTACATTCCAGTAAACCCATGCTAAATTAAAATATTGTAAGTCAAAATGCATTGACTTACAAGATAAGATTATCAGGATTGTGGATTGCAGAAGTCCTAACTCATGTGCAATGGTCATTTCTAGCTTGCCCCCTTTGTGCCGAGTAATTACATTGTTTCACCTCAAGAGTAATTGCCTTCTTCTTCTTTTTTTTTTTTTTTTTTTTTGAGACGGAGTCTCACGCTGTTGCCCAGGCTGGAGTGCAGTGGCGCGATCTCGGCTCACTGCAAGCTCCGCCTCCCGGGTTCACGCCATTCTCCTGCCTCAGCCTCCCGAGTAGCTGGGACTACAGGCGCCCACAACCGCGCCCGGCTAATTTTTTGTATTTTTAGTAGAGACGGGGTTTCACCGTGGTCTCGATCTCCTGACCTTGTGATCCGCCCGCCTCGGCCTCCCAAAGTGCTGGGATTACAGGCGTGAGCCACCGCGCCCGGCCTGCCTTCTTCTTCTCACCACGAAAAGCAGGAGACATAGATGGACATTTTATACACATGATGGGATGCAAAAACACAAAACACAATATCCCAGAACCACTGGCAACATAGTATACTGTAGAGGTTATTTACCCTCATGATCACATGGCTATCTGGGAACTGTGGCTCTCATCCCCTGCCCAGTATCATGATAGAGTATGATGCTACATATTGCTAGACTGGGAAAAGATCAAAATTCAAAGTATAGTTTCTACTGAGTATGTATTTCTTTCCCACCATTGTAAACTCAAAAATTCCTAAGTCAACCCATTCTAAGTAAGGCTCAAAATAAGACCTCACTTCCTCAACTTTAAAATGAGAAAAAACAACATTGATACAACAGGATAATTATAACTAATTTAAATTAGATGAGCATCAACATATACAGCACAATATCTGGCACCTGGTGAGCACTCACATTTGTGCATTATTGCAATATATGCAAACTTTAGTGATAGTATTTTTACTAATATTATTAATTTTGCTATTATAATTGATGCTAAATATTGTGGTTTTTTTCTTGAAATTGATTATAGATTGTTTTAGTATTTGACATTAACCAGGTTAATTGCAGCCAACACAGAAAGACAAATCAGAGAACATATGCATTTGCTATAGTTTCAGCTAGTATTTGAAGGTAACTCTGGAAAGAATTAATTGAAATTACGGAAGCCAAAAATAAGAGGAGTCATACATTTGGAAAGAATTAATTTGGATAAATTAATTCTAGGGGGATAAATTATGCATCTATATTTTGAGAAACTAACAGAAAATAAGGACCCAAACGTTTGCCTAGGTGGTTATATGCCAGAACCACTATCTAGGAAATTTAAGTGTTGTGTATAACATTTGTAAAGGCAGTGCTAGATTTAATTTAAAGATAATATTATCAATTCTTAAAAGAGAATTAATTATAATATTTGCCACAGAATAATGAGAAAAATGATTAAAACTACATTTCAATTTTAGTCATAAGCTTTAAGAGTAAGTTCTATTTAGAAAGTTAAAATAAAAGTTTTGAAAAATGTGTTTGTAAAAATTCCTTAATTTATGTATATTTAAATAATATTCAAAAGACACTAGTATATTTTTGGCTAACTAAATTTCAAATTAATTTCTTTTATTAACAGGTACAAGCATATTTTTAAAAGAATGCAAGGTCCTCGGCAAGAAAAATAAATAAGTAAATAAATAAATACTAATGTTTTCCTCAAACTGATAGCTTATTTCTAAAAAATTGACAAGATAATAGTATCTTTAAAAATGCTTAAAATGCATTCCAAATCTACTAAAATTACAGAGAATAAAATAGCATGTTCCTATGAATGGACAATAAGTGGCTATAGTCTGTCATATATACTTTCAATATTTCTAAAAGAATTATGTGAAACAATATATTATGCATACATTTACCTTCATTTCTTCCTATGGCTGAATAATATTTCATTATATGAACATATCACATTTTGTTTAAACATGTTTCAGTTGATATATAATGAGTTGTGTCCACTCTTTGGCAATTATGATTAGTGCTTCTACAACCACTTGCATAGAAATTTTTGCAGGGACATATATTTTCATTTCACTTCAGTATTTGTCTGAGAGTACAATTGCTGGGTCATATGCAAACGCCATGCTTAACTTTCTGAGAATTTGCCAAGCAGTTTTTCACCAGCAATATATGATGGTTTCAGTTTTTCCACATCCACACTAACACTTTTATTAACTATCTTTTTATTGTAATCATCCTAGTGGGCATGAAGTGCCATCTCATTGTGGTTTTGATTTGCATTTGTATGATGGCTAATAATGTGAAACATCTTTTCATGTGCTTATTGGCCATTTGTGAATCCTATTTGATGAAATCTGCAATCAGATTCTTTAACCATTTTTAATTGTGCTACCTGCTTTTTTATGATTGAATTGTAGATGTTTATATATTTTAAACATATGTCCTGTATGAGAAATATAACTTTAAATATTTTTTATATCCTCTGGATTGTCTTTTTATTTCCTGACAGTATCCTTTGCAGTACAAATCTTTTAATTTTATAAAATTTAATTTAGATTTTTTGTTAGTGTTTATGTGCTTTTGGTTTCATTGCCTAACCCAATGTCATCAAATTTTACATGTATTTGATCTAAGGATTTTATAGTTTAGCTCTTACATTTGAGGATTTGATCCATTTTGAGTTAATTTTTGTATGTGAAATAAAATGGAGTTACAACTTTTTAAAGACATTTAAAATTCAAATTCCAATTGTTTACTGTCATTATATAGCAATATGACTGACTTGTGTATACTGACCTTGTATCCTGCAAATTTTCCACAATGACTTCTTAGTTCTAAGAGTGGTTTTTGTAGTTTAAAAAATGACTCTCTATAGCAATTATGCTGTTGGTGAATAGAGGCAGTTTTTGTTTTTCTTCTTTTCTGAACAATATGTCTTTTATTTCCTTTTCTTTTTGCACTAGCTAGAACTTAAAATATTATTCTAAATAGGAGTATTTAGACTTGAGATCTGTAATTGAGTTGTCTACAATTTTAAGGGAAAAGTATTCAGCCTGTCACTAGTAATTGTGATATATAACTAACTGTTGGCTAACTATCAGCAAACAATAACCAGATATTGGCTACTAGATAACAATAGCTAGCTATTGGCTTTCTGCAGGTAATCTTTTTTAAGTTTAAGTTCTCTTCTTCCTTAAACTATTGAGAATTTAGACCATGGTTGGATAATCAATTTTCTGTAATGCTTTGCCTGCATTTATTGAAATGGCCATACAACATTTTTCTTCTTTAGACTGTTAATACAGGCTGATTTTTAAAATACAGAAAGTCTTATTATTTGGCTGGATCCTACTGTGTATGTATTAGACGTTTTATATACTGCTGCATTCAATTTGCTAGTATTTTAAGATTCTCCTATGTTCATGAGTATATTTGTCTATTGTCTTCTTTATCATAATATTGTATTTGTGGTTTAATTATCAGTGTAATGCTGGGCTCATAATGAGTTGGAAAATATTTCTTACTCTGCTAGTTTCTGAAAAAGATATGTGGAATTTAATCTTCCTTAAGTATTCGGCGATATCAACTAGTGAAACCTTGGGGATCTGGATATTACTGTTTTCTTTCTTCTTTGTTTCAAGGTGTTACATACAAGCTCTAATTATTTAAAAGATATGAGGCTATTTAGAGTTTCTATTCTTAAAATGAGTTTTGATAGGTAGTGTATGTCTTGAAACTACTCTATGTCCCCTATGTTGTAAAATGTATGGGCATAGAGTTATTTGAAAGTTGTATTTTTTCAGTGTTGGTGAGGCCAAGCACCAGGTTTTCTCTTTATTTTCTGATATTGGTCATTTTAATATTGTCAATTCTTTTTTAGTATAGTTTGGATTTCGATAATTTTAATGATATTTACAAATAGCTAGGTTTTTTTTTTAATATGACACCTGCATTTTCTGTTTTAATTTCATTGATTTCTCTTTCATACCTTTAGAATTATTATTATTATTATTTACTTGATTCTGCTTTATTTTGTTTTAATTTGTTATTTATTTTAAAGATGAAAGCTTGTTACTAGAGTCATTTATTTCTTAATTTCTACTGTAAACATTTATTTCTAGAAATATCCACCTGAACACTGCTTTAGGAGCATCAAAAAAATACTATGTTGTATTTTCACTTCATTTCAGTTCAAAATCTTTTTGTATTGTTTTTGGGACTTCCGCATTGACTCATATACTATTCAGAAGTGTTTTAAATTATTTAGAAATATTTTTGGATTTTCCAATTATATTTATAATATTGCCTTTTAGTTTAATTCTGTTGTTGTCTAGGGCATGCTGTGTATTATTTATATTATTTAAAATTAGCTAAATTGTTTTAATGGTACTGAATGTGTACTGCTTGGTGATCGTTGCCTTGCGAAAAATATATATTCTGCTATTATTAGAAAGTGTCCTATAAATCTGAAACAAGTCAGGGTAGTTGAAAGTGCTATTGAGGTCGTCTTTATCTTTACTGATTTTTGCCTAGGTTTTTTTTTTTTTTTTTTTTTTTTTTTTTTTGAGACGGAGTCTCGCTCTGTCGCCCAGGCTGGAGTGCAGTGGCGCGATCTCGGCTCACTGCAAGCTCCGCCTCCCGGGTTCACGCCATTCTCCTCCCTCAGCCTCCGGAGTAGCTGGGACTACAGGCGCCCGCCACCTCACCCGGCTAAGTTTTTTGTATTTTTTAGTAGAGACGGGGTTTCACCGTTTGCCTAGTATTTTATCAGTCCAGCATAAACTCAAAAGTCTAAAGTCCAACATCTTATCTAAATATTATCTAAATCAGATATGAATGAGACCTAGCATGAGGTAAATTTCCTTCCAACTGTAAGTCTGTGAAATTAAACATATTATCTGCATCCAAAATACAATGATGGGACAGGCTCAAAACAGATATTTCTATTGCAATAGGAACAAATAAGTAAAAAAGCGTGACAGGTCCCAAGCAAGTCTAAAACCCAACAAGGCAAACAATATTACCTCTAACGTTTCCAGAGTAATCTTCTTTGTCTCAATGTCACTCAGGAGAAGGTCCTGCCTCCAGGACACATTCAGGAAAAGGTGATGCCCCTGCTTCTTTTCCCTAAAAAAGTTAGACTTTAAAAAGCCTCGTACCCATTTTTTTGGAAAAGCCCACACCACAGATTATACAACTACGGCTATAATAGTCTGTGGTTTGTGAGGGGAGGTCCTGCTACCAGTCTCAGATGGTCATTGCCCAGTGAAGGATCTCTGCTGGTGATTCCATGGCACGTTATGGTTTTCTGCCTAGTTCCTGCAGCTCAGCTCTTTGGGACATTCTTCCATATCTAGGTAGAGGCTTCTGTGCTCCTACAGCTTTCCTGGGTATAGGACATTGCTGTACTGGGGCCTACTATAGCTGGAACTTGGGCAGCTAGGAAGTATTGTAACTGAGTGCAAGAAGCAGAGCCCGTGACCCCATATTACTCAGTAGGCTTGACATGAGTGAGTAAAGAACCAGCGAGTTTGATGACAGGCAAAGATAAACTTTATTTATCAAACTAAAATGTAAAAAAGTAAAATAAATAAAAGCAAAGTAAAACCAAGCCAAACCGAAAAAGAACATTCAAGAATTGTGGTAAAATTACAAAATGTAATTGGAATATCTGCAAGAGAAGAAAAGATCAGAAGAGGTTGGTGGGACTGTAAACTAGTTCAACCATTGTGGAAAACAGTGTGGCAATTCCTCAAGAATCTAGAACCAAAAATACCATTTGACCCAGCCATCCCATTACTGGGGATATACTCAAAGGATTATAAGTCATGCTGCTATAAAGACACATGCACACGTATGTTTATTGTGGCACTATTCACAATAGCAAAGACTTGGAATCAACCCAAATGTCCATCAGTGACAGACTGGATTAAGAAAATGTGGCACATATACAACATGGAATACTATGCAGCCATAAAAAAGGATGAGTTTGTGTCCTTTGTAGGGACATGGATGCAGCCAGAAACCATCATTCTCAGCAAACTATCGCAAGAACAGAAAACCAAATACTGCATGTTCTCACTCATAGATGGGAATTGAAAAATGAGAACACTTGGACACAGGAAGGGGAACATCACACACCGGGTCCTATTGTGGGGGGGGGGGAGGGATAGCATTAGGAGATATACCTAATGTAAATGATGAGTTGATGGGTGCAGCACACCAACATGGCACATGTATACATATGTAACAAACCCGCACGTTGTGCACATGTACCCTAGAACTTAAAGTATAAAAAAAAAAAAAAATGACCGGAGAACTTTTCTAATTTAATAAGAAACACATAATTACTGAATCAGGAAGCCAAAGAACAACCAACAGAATACATACCAGTATTAATTTGTTGGGACTCTCATAACAAAATACCACAGATTTGGTAAGGGTAAGACTATGGCTTAAATAACAAATTAATTTTCTAACAGTTATGAAGTCTAGAAGTCTGACATCAAGGTGTTGGCAAGTTTGGTTCCTTCTGAGGGCTCTCTCTGTGGCTTGAAAATGGTCACCTTCTTGTTGTGTGTTCATATGATTATCGTCTTTTATATATATATATGTCTGGTGTATCTTTCTGTGTTCTGTTCTTGTCTTTTTAAGAGGACATCCATTATATTAAATTAGGTCTCACTGTAATAAAATGATTTTAATTTATTTACCAATTTAAAGACTCTGTCATCAAGTAAAGTCTTATTTTGAGGTTTTGGGGGTTAGAGTGTCAACATATTAATTGGGGTGGCGGGGTGGCATAATCCAACTCATACCAATACACGACCCAAAAATTCACTTATGAATCTCATACACTGACTGTTTTCAACATGCAAACATCAATTAATATAATCCACCCCATTCATAGATTAAAAAAGAAAAAATATATAATTATATTAAATGATGGAGAAAAGTCATTTGACAAAATCCAATACATATCTATGATAAAAACTTCAGCAAACTAGAAATAAAAGGGAATATCATCAACTTGGTAAAGAACATCTAAAAAGTCTGTAGCTGGCATCATATTTAATAGTAAGAAACTGGACATGTATCCTCTAAAATCTGGAACAAGGTGAGAATATCCTCTCTTTCCCCTCCTATTCATAATGTACCAGAATTTATAATTAGTGCAATAAGACAAAAAAGGAAATAAAACATTACAATTGGAAAGAGAGATATAAAACTATCTGTATTTGCAGATGCCATTTTTAAATAATCAAAGAACTTCTTGAAGTAAGTATAACAATGTCTCAAGATATAAGATTAATATACAAAAGTCAATTGCTTTTATATATTCTAGCCATGAACAATTCAAATTTTCAATTTAAATAAAATAATACCACTTATAATGGCATCCTGAATAAGAAATACTTAAGTATAAATCAAACAAAATATGTACAGAGCCTATATACAGAAAACTAAAAAACATAGATAAAAAATAAAATAACTAAATAGATACTCCATTTTCCTAATTTGGAAGATGCCCTATTGTTACAATATAAATTAATTCCAACTTGACCTACACAATCTGTATTCCTCTGTTCTCACACTGCTATAAACTACCCAAGACTGGGTAATTTATGAAGAAAAGAGGTTTAATTGACTCAAAGTTTCATAGGCTTAACAGGAAGCATGGCTGGGAGGCCTCAGGAAACTTACAATCATGGCAGAAGACGAAGGGGTAGCAAGCATGTCTTACCATGGTGGAGCAGCAGACAGAGAGAGCAAGGGAGAAAGTGTCACACTTTTAAACCATCAGTTCTCTTGAGAACTCACTCATTGTCACAAGAACAGCATAAAAGAAATCTGCTCCCATGATGCAATCACCTCCCATCAGGTTCCTCTCCTGACACATAGGAATTACAATTCAACATGAGATTTGGGTGGGGACACAGAGCCAAACCATATCAAAATCCTAATCAAAATTACAGCAAACTAATGTGTAAATATTGACAGTAATTCCAAAGTTTATATAAGAATGGAAACGATCTAGAATATCTGACACAATATTGAAGAAGAACTAAGTTGGTAGACTTACGCTACCTAATTTCAAGACCCACTCTAAGGCTACACTGTATTGACAAAAGAATACGAAAATAGATCAATAAAAAAGAACAGGCATACCATATATGGAACCACAAAAACACAGTCAATTGATCTTTGATTGAAACCAAAGGCAATTCAATGGAGTAAGGATAGTTTTTTAAACAATTGAGGCTGGAAGAATTGTACACCCATATGAAAGAAAACCAAAAAACATGCACACCAACCTTATACCTTACACAAATACACACGTACACACAAACACAACTCATGGAGGGTATGTCTAAAGGAAACAGGAGACAACTGTAAAAGCTCTCAATGGCTAAAGCTGGAACAATTTAAGCAACAAAATAAAGTTGTATTTGGTTATAACTGAAAGTATGAAATAGGTATTAATCAGTCCACAGTTATGTAAATCAGTGATTAAATAAATAAATATTTTGTGAAGAACAGACATATATTCCAAGTAGAATTTCCAATAATTTAGGTAGATATTTCATGCATAGCAACTTTCTTCTAAAGAATACAGTATGAAGATAGAGAGAAAGAGAGAAAAAAAAAGTAACTTTGCAGTGGAGAGACTTGAAAAATACTAACGTAATCCAGGAGATTCAGGTTAATATTAAATATGACAAGTCATATTTATAATGAAATGGGAGAGTTCCCTTATCCCCCTCCCTGGGCATGCAACAGAGGTGTGGCTCACTTCTTCAATGCCCTGCTGCTCAAACCCCTAGGGGGAACATGCAGACGGGTGGGTGCAGAGGTCAAGGGGAGCGCTTTTGGGTTCCGACCCCACGGTAGTGTCTAGGATGAGTGTTTATGACTCCCAAAGCCCAAGTGGGTGTGTATTACAGTGTGCTCTTTCAGCTTTGCCATTTTCAGACGGCTTGTGTTAGCTCAATTAGACCCTCTGCCTTATTGCAAGGGCCGAGGGCTTTGTGTATTCTGAGTTCTTGCCCAGTGGACCAGAAAAATAGAAACACAGATGGACCTGGAGGAGGAGTGCAAAGTTTATTGTTTTATTGAGTGTGGAGGTGGCTCTCAGTGAGGTGGATGGTAAGCTGGAAGGGGGATGTTGTGGGAAGGTGGTCTTCTACTGGAGTTGGGCTGCCCAGAGGCCAGACTGTTCTCTGACTGCCCCCAGCCTTATGCCCCTCGGTGTCTGTACTGTCCCACCATCACTGGTCTGCTGGTGTCTGCTTGTGTGTTCCTCTGCTCCTTTAGATGTCCAGCTGCTTGTATTTGCCTGCAAAGGGCTTGGATTTTTATGGGTACAGGATGGCGGGTGTGCGGATGTGTGGACCAGAGTGGTCTTGGAAAATGCAGCATTTAGGTGCAAAAACAGAAGTGCCTGTTCTCACTTAGGTTCGTGAGCACAGGCCTGAGGGTGGAGCCCTTGCAAGGGACTGCACCCTTCTTTACTCAGCACTTCTCTGCCCCCCTCTCATGTCAATAGTATATTAACGTGATGCGATGAAAATAGTGCTTTAACACCATGGTAGCAAAAAGGTATTACTTCAGTAAGATCATGAGGAAAACATCAGACAGTCTTCAACTGAGGGACATGCCACACAGAACCTGCCCATCCTCACAATGATGAAAGCCATAACAACAAAAACAACAACAATAAAGAAAAAACAAAGAAAAGTCTGAAACATTGCCACAACCAAAGGAACCTAAGGAGACATGCATAACTACTAAATGTAATGTAGCATCCTAGATAGGATCTTGGAACCAGAAAGGACAAATGAGAAAGATGCATGACTGAGGAAATACAAATAAAATATAGACTCTAATTAATAATAATAATTTATCAGTATTGACAAATGCACCATACTACATATTATGTTAATAATAGATAAAATTGGGTATGAGGTATACAGGAACTTTCTCTACTGTATTCATAATTATTCTGTAAATGTTAAACTGTTCTAAAATAAAATAATTTGGCAGAGATATTCTTCTCTCCAATCCTCCATCTAAGCACAACTGTAAAAATAACACATGATACATCTAGAAACACGTAAGAGGAGAGTTCTGATTAATAGCAAGAAGGTGGCAAACCGCAGGGTTTCTTGTATCCTCCCACTTAACAGAAAGAAGCATCCCAAGCCCAGCATTTCCTGATTTCCAACATAGCAACAGTTTCCATAACAGGTAGTCTTATTCCTCTCCTAGAATGAAAGAGAGAGCTCTGATGTCAGGAAAGCCTGACAAGAGGAATTATTTTGAGCCCTGGTAACAAGAGGAGGCCAGGGAAAGTATTCTCTTTCCATGTTGATCCTGATACTCCCCTCACGTATGAGAGATACTGAAATGAGCAGGTAGAACTGGCAAGAGATATCTGACCACAATGTGCTACCTGTTTCAGCAAACCTCTTTGTACCCATAGTCCTCATACTCTTTTGCCTTCACTCAATGGGAGGCAGTGAATGGCCAGGGACCACCAGTAACCCAGCCAAAATAATGGTTCATCCAGGGATGCCTCTAAGCCTATTTCTCCCAGCGTCTCTGAGAGTTCTCTCTTCTGCCCATAGGAATCCCTGCACAACAAATGCCCTGGTCAAAAAGCAATTTCCATTTCTTATATTCAGAAGATGCTCTGTCACAACAAGTACCTGGCAAGGAAAGCTTCTTTACATTTCATGTGTGCCTGTGACATCCAGTAACTCAGCCTAGGGAAATCTCTTCTGTAACTTTAGTCAGTACCAACAGTAACCAGTAGCAGCTATAGTAGCACCATATAAGCCATCTAGCCTCAAATAACACCACAATGACTCTGAAAATCAAAACATCGATTAAATCACTGCTGACAAAAGTAATCTGGAACATGCATATGAAATTTAGACAGAGTGAATTCCTGCTAAAATAAAAGATTTAAATAGGACATAGTCTCCCAACATAATGGACAAAATGCCCAGGACACAACAAAAGAATGAAACATTAAATCAAGAATCAAGAAAATAAATGGAACTGATGCCAACACTGAGATAAATTAGATTTGAGAAATATCTGACAAGAATTTTAAAGTGGCTATCTTAAAAGTGCCTTAAAAAACAACTATAAATACTTTTATATGAATATAAAAAATAACCAAATTAAAATCATAGAAGTATAATGCAGTAAGTTAAAGAAAAAAAAAAACTTGGTGAATTTTTTATGGTGATAATAAATCTGACACGTGTGAGGTAATATTCCATAATAGTTTTAATTTGTATTTCTCTGATAATTACAGATGTTGACGAATTTTTCATACATCTGTTGGCCATTTGTATGTCTTCTTTTGTGAAATGTTTATTCAGGTCTTTTGCTCATTTTTTAATAGAGTTTTCTTGTTATTGAGTAGTTTGTCTCTCTATATATTTTGGATATTAGCTCCTTATCTGATGTACGATTTGCTAATGTTTTCTCCAAATCTGTGAGGTTTTTAAATCATTATGTTAGTTGTTTTTTCACCACATTGTGTCCCATAAATATATACAATTATTTGACAGATAGAATAAAATAAAACTTAAGATAACTGGTTAAACTGGAGAAGATAGATGGTAGAATCAGTGAACTTGTGGACAGATCAATAAAATTAACTCAATATGCACAACAGTGGAAACAAATTTAAAATATTAACAGAGCCCCAAAGTCATATGGGACAATACCAGATGATCTAACGTTCATATGATCAAAGTCCACAAAAGATAGGAGTAAGAGAGTGGAGCTCAAAGATAATTCAAAAAAATGATGTTTGAAAACTACCCAAGTTTGACGAAAGACGTAAATCTACCTAATTAAGAATTTGAGTGAATCTGAAACAGTATAAATAAACCCAAAGAACTTTATGCCAAGACACATTGTAATTAAATTACTCAAAACTAAAAACAAAGAAAATACCTTGGACACAGACAGAAGAAAATGACACGGAAACTACAGGGGAACACTAAGTCAAATGACACTGGATAACTCAGGGCAAAGGAAAAGGCACAACAGTTTAAAGGGCTGAAAGAAATTCACTATCCATCACAAATTTCATATTTGGCAAATTATCCTTCAAGCATGAAGTGGAAATAAATACATTGTCAAATGAAATAAAAATAATTTGTTGCTAACATACTTATCTTTAAATAACATTCACAAAAATTTCTTCTAATGGAAAGGAAATAATGAAAGAAACAATCTTCAAGCAGAAGACCAGAAAAAGACACACAAAAGAAATAGCAGAAATAGGGGTACAAAAAACAGTATTCATTTTGTTATGAATTTTATAAATTTTATTTGATAATTGAAAAAAAAACCATTTGATACTCAACACTATGATATTTTAAATGGAGAAAGTGAATAGACCTTAATGGAAGTAAGATTCTTCTGCTTTGCTCAGTGTTAAAATGCTGCTCCCTGTAGGCTGTGATAAGTCACATAGGTGTACTATAATACCTAGAGCAATCACCATAAAAACACTACAAAACTGCTTACATTAGAAAACTGGGTATGTGTCAAATCAATAATCTAAGTTACTGTCTCAAAATTCTAGAAATAAAGAGTAATCCACAGCAGGCATATATGAGTGTAATAAAAATCATAACAGAAACCGACGAAATTGGAAGCAGGAAAACAATAGAGAATAAATGAAACAACAAGCTGATTCTTTGATATTGTGATGTTGTGATATTGTGATATTGCATTATTATTTTGCAGAATATCACCATTGATGGGTAAATATGTACATGGCATACTTCTGTATTTTTTCTTAAATTGTATGTGATGATGTGTGAAACTACTATTACTGGATAAAATTTCAACTATAAAAGATACTCAGTGAAAGCATATTTGAAACATAGGTAGAAGGCAATGACAAAATATGCAGATACATAAAAGATAAAAATTAAAGAGCACTTTCAGGTCTGACATGCCAAAAGCTTAGAAGTAATCACTCCCATCCTTACAAATTAAAACAAAAATAAGTGGAACTAAGTAGAAATCAACAAATTTTCTTCAATTCACCAGAGTATTGATATCATAGTAGAAACCATTGCTCCCCAAATGGAATAAACAGACATGCTGATACAGAGAATCACGGCTATCAAAGAAGCATCCCCAGAGCAGAAAACTCCATAGGAACCAGTACCAAATAGAACAACCTGGAAGTTAACTGAAGACTTGCTGGAGGCTCAATGTGGACAACTCTAATTGTTAAAAAAAAACTTCAAACTGGGCCAGTCTTTGCAAGATCTACTATTTATATTATTTTATTTTTTTATTGTTGTTATTTTTGTTTTTGTTTTTGTTTTGTTTTGTGTTTTTAAGATGGGGTCTCAATCTGTCCCCCAGACTGGAGTGCAGTGGCGCGATCTCGGCTCACTGCAAGCTCCGCCTCCCGGGTTCACGCCATTCTCCTGCCTCAGCCTCCCGAGTAGCTGGGACTACAGGCGCCCGCCGCCATGCCTGGTTATTTTTTTTGCATTTTTAGTATAGGGGGGTTTCACCGTGTTAGCCAGGATGGTCTCGATCTCCTGACCTAGTGATCCGGCCGCCTCAGCCTCCCAAAGTGCAATATCTATAGTTTTGCGAGTTTACCTCCAGGAGCTGTACCATGTTCTCACAATGAAGAGCCTAGAAAATTCTCCTCATGCTTCTGGTAGACAGAAAATAAAATAACCATTTTAAAATATAATCAGAGCATTCTGTTCTTAGAAAGGCTGGCTCTCAAGAGAAGCTATTTACAAGAGATTGACTAACTGCAGTTTTACCAGAGACTAAACTGACCTGAAAGAAAAAATATACAATCTAGCCACTCTCTAGTATTCTCTGTAGGGGAAGATAAATACCCGTTTTCAGCCCCCTTTTATCATGCTCTCTTTGAGGCGGAGTCTCGCTCTGTCTCCCGGGCTGGAGTGTAGTGGTGCGATCTTGGCTCACTGCAAGCTCCACCTCCCGGGTTCACGCCATTCTCCTGCCTCAGCCTCCCAAGTAACTAGGACCACAGGCGCCCGCCACCACGCCCAGCTAATTTTTTGCATTTTTAGTAGAGACAGGGTTTCACCGTGTTATCCAGGATGGTCTCGATCTCTTGACCTCATGATCCACCCGCCTTGGACTCCCAAAGTGCTGGGATTAGAGGCGTGAGCCACCGCGCCCAGCCATTAGGCTGATTTTCTGACGATCCTGATAGGTATACAGAAACTTTGCACAATTCAACTCAGGTATTTCACCTCACATGGAAAGATGTTATGCTGCTGCCAAACCAACCCCTCACCGCAACTGAAAAATGGGCAGCTCTGCAAACAGCAGATAATTTTGGAGATGAGCAATATATCCCTTATAATAAACCAAAAGAAAAATAAGCAGATAGGGAGAGTGCAGAAATAGCAGAAACACCATTCTCAGTTGAAAGGAAAGCAGTTCCCCCTTGACAAACTTGATTGTGACCCCAATAGCTCTGCAGATGAATGGAAAAGGAAGCACTTTTTAACATGCATTTTAGAGGGCCAACGAAGAACTAAGGCCAGACCTCTCAATTACTCTAAACTGTATGTGATAAACCAAAAGCCAGAAGAGAATCCTGCAGCCTTTATGGAAAGGCTGAGAGATGCACTAATAAAACATTCTTTATCTCTTGATTCAGTCAAGGGACAGCTCATCCTCAAGGACAAGTTTATTACACAGGCAGCTCCCAATATTAGAAGGAAACTACAGAAGCAAGCTACAGGACCAGAGAACCTCCTGAAGGTGGCCATTTTGGTCTTTTATAATAGGGACCAGGAGAAGACCCGAAAGAAAAAGAGAAAGCTCAGGAAAAGGACAGAGGCTCTAGTAGCAGCTTTATAGGCTTGCAAAGTCTACGATCCTCTAGGTGCATCTGTTCGTTGCTATCGGTGTGGTAGACCAGGGCATTTTAAGAAGGAATGCCCAGGCAGCAAGTAGAAGCCATCTCAATCCTGTCCAGCCTTTAGAAGAGACCACATGAAATGAAACTGCCCCGAAAGACAGAGGTCACAGGGTTCAGAACCAGTCTCACAGATGGCCCAGCAGGACTGACGGGTCCCAGGGCTCAAATCCCCGGCTCCAGCAACTCAGACTGCCATTACAGCACAGGACCCCTAGGTGATTCTGGAAATTAAAGAAAGGAAAGTAGACCTCCTTCTAAACACTAGAGCCAGTCTCTCTAATCCAGGCCTCCCCTCTTTCCATAGCACGACCGCAAGGAGTATCTCAGGAAGAACTCTAATCCAATATTTTTCTCAAACTTAGGTGTAGTTAGGAAGACCTATTGTTTACACATGCTTCCAAGCCATTGTCATGAGTCAGAAAAGTCTCCAAATTAACCCAAGGAAATAATTTTAACTGTTTACACTCCACATATGTGACAAGATCACTGTCCTCTAGGGGGAGCTCTTAGCTAACAAACGGCCAGTAAAGCAAGAAGTACATAAGGCAGGATAAGCAGTAGTCACTCTAAATAACATTTCTTCTCAGACACAAGTGTTCAATTAGCTGAACTACTAGCTCTTACAAGAGCTCTTGAATTAAGCAAGGGAAGATAGCTAACATTTATACTAACTCCAAGTATGCTTTGATAGCTTTTCATGCTCATGCTGCCATTTAAAAGAAAAGACATTCTCTTGCCACTACTGGATCTCCTGTAAAATAGCACCAGGAAATGTGGTATTAGTGAAAATCTCACCTCCCTCCTTCCCTATGTCAAGCTGGGAAGGGCCTTGCATTGTTCTTTCAATCTCCTCGGCAGTAAAAGTTACAGGAATCAACTCCTGAATACATTGCACTCAAGTCAAGGCCTGAAGAGCTGGGGCAGCAACCCCTGACAACCCAGAGGAATATCCTGAATATCAATGGGGAGAAATAGAAGATCTTAAGCTGAAAAGCATAAAAGATAAGTAAGCGATATTTTGCTGAGACTGATGGTTTCCAGCTGCATCCATGTCCCTACAGAGGACATGAACTCATCCTTTTTTATGGCTGCATAGTATTCCATGGTGTATATGTGCCACATTTTCTTAATCCAGTCTGTCACTGATGGACATTTGGGTTGATTTCAAGTCTTTGCGATTGTGAATAGTGCTGCAATAAACATACGTGTGCATGTGTCTTTATAGCAGCCAAATATCGCATGTTCTCACTCATAGGTGGGAATTGAACAATGAGATCACTTGGACACAGGAAGGGGAACATCACATACCGGGTCCTATTGTGGGGTGGGGGGAGGGGGAAGGATAGCATTAGGAGATATACCCAATGTACATGACGGGTTAATGGGTACGGCACACCAACATGGCACATGTATACATCTATAACAAACCTGCACGTTATGCACATGTACCCTAGAACTTGAAGTATAATTTAAAAAAAGAAAAAAAAAGATAAGTAACTGAGTGCAGACCACTCATCTTACTCAATCCCACTGCTACCTCACCAGATAATTTGTATTATTTCCGGCCTTTTCTCTCAAAATTTGCCACCAAATATTAGAACTTCTTTTTAACGCATGTTGGCAGGCAGATTTTAATTATTCATAGAATTGCATTTGTAACTTTGTAGGTCCCTAAAGGGAAATGTATGTATCTTGGCAAGTAGTTTTAAACGGAAATTATTTACTACACCACTCTTGTGGGAATTATTATGGTCATGCTACTATTTGCAATAGAACTATACACTCTGGCACCACAATGTAGCATTCTGGTTGTAAAATTCTAATTGCTGTAATATTTTGCCTAATTATCATCCTTATAACAAGATTAGTAATTGCAGAAAAGATTAATCAAGGTTGTTTTGCTTATAGCAGGAATAATCATTACAGATAAGAAGTAAGCATGAAAGTTTTACTATCATTCATTTTGATGGGACTTTGTATTGAAGATTGGTAATATGGTGCACTGTAAGCTATGAAAAGGTTAGGAAAAAAGAGATTTTATATAAGGAAAGATTTTGTATGGTAAAATTCTTGTCCTAAAAGGAAATGATTGGTTGTTTAAAGGAAGGATGTTTAGGACAAGTCAGAAAGTTTGAGTATGTTGTAAGAGGGTCTGTGAAAGTCATAAAAGAACTTAATAATTCAAGGAAAAAATTGTCAAGATTAACACTAAAGTTATTTTAGTCACCCAGTAATTTATTTCTCACAATCATATTGCAAGTTATAAAAAATAGCCTAAGACTAAAATTATTCTCTAATGGCAAGTCAAGGGGGAAATGTATGCTTTTCTCAAGGAAAATGTTACTTTTATATTAAAGTTTCTGCTAATGTACAGCACCATCTAGTGGAGGCAAACCGGTAATACAATCCATTGGTGTAACTAACAGATATCACCCTCGATTGTCATAGTTTTGGTCTGTAATACCCCCACTAATAGTGGTAATCTTAATACTCATATGCTAACCATATGTTTTAAATTTTCTTGTAAAATTTATCTATTTTCACTAAAAAGCAATCAAACTCCAAATGGTGCTGCAAACCAAACCACGCATGGACACACCATTCTTCCGAGAACCATTAGATCAATATCTGGAGGAGGCCCAACTTCTGTTCTCCTACACAACACCCCTTTTCAGCAGGAAATAGCCAGAAAGAATTGTCATCCAACATCCCCTAGCAGCAGTTAGGTTTACTTCTCCAGAGGGGGGAAATAATACAGGAGATAAGAAATAATTTTTAGGCAGCTTGAAAGGGTGGAGGTTATCAGTGAATTTTTCTTTAATAAAAAGCAACCCCCGAACAATTTCCTTTCTAACAGAAAGTGGCTTGAATAACCAGAAGGGCACGCATTAATATTCAAATACCAGAGGCTAGAAACCAGATCCACCCAACATGGTGGTTCCCGCCCTCTTCTCCTTGTCACCATGTGTGACAGGTGTCATGGCTGCCTCCAGATAACACCATGTGTGCAGGACATTATGACGACCCACATTTGCATCTTAAAAGGCTATAGTAGGAGGACCAGTTTTTTCGGGGCTACGTGAATGACACACTTGGTCAAACCAATCCCCTGGACCCTATGCAAATCAAACACTGCCTCTTCCAGACTCCCAATATAACCTACTGCTTTCCATGGTATCACCATTCGGAGCCTCCCTCCCTCTGTAGGGGGACCTGTTTTTCTTCTTTCTTTCTTCTTTTTACTTATTAAACTTTCTGCTCTTTAACACTGTTGTGGGAATCAGGAGACCAGAGGGACCCATGGGTGGAACAGGAGGATTTTATTTAGGTGGCCACTGCCTCAGCAGATTAATATCCAGAGGCTGAGCAACGAACGGAGACAGGGCTTGACTTTTATTCTTGCAACCAAAGTGGGAGTGGCTTGCCAGTGGCACGAAACTTGTGGGGCAGGGAAAGCAAGCTTACAAAAGCAGAACAAAGGCAGTCATAGTTATGGTCTGTAATCAAACGTAATCAAAATGTGACAGGTTCCTAAGTCAGGCTTACATGTGACTCTTGCTATGAAGGACAGGTGGCTGTTAACTAGGTTTGCTCCAGATGCCTGCACAGCCTTATCTTGTGTCCTTCGCTATGGCACCCAGATGGCTGCAATCTAACCTTGCTCAAGCACGTCTCATGACCTCCGCGGTGCTACTCAGATGAAAAACAGAGACTTACAGACACTAGTTACAGAAATCAGGAAACCATAAACTCATAAAAACTTGCAGAGCAGGGTACAATCGCACGGAATGGGGAGGGATTTGAGGGGGAAGCTGCTCATACCAAAGGAAAGAGGGAACATTTGTTTTCCCTCTCACATCTCCTGCTTCATCACCACTTGACAGTGTGTTCATGTTGTTAATCTTATTGGCTCACAGGACCCTGGTGTTTCTCAAGTCATCAGAGTTGTATCAATAAGAGCGAAATGCTACTGTAAGTACTGCACATTTCTAAGAAGTATTTAGGGAAATCCAAAGACAAAAGGGAAAAAAAGCAACAGAGGAAATTTTAGCCCCTGAACCTTATAACTACAGCTAACAGTTAAAATAGTCTAACCTCCAGACAGGTATGTAAAACCTCACACTGAAAACCAATGCAGTTTTGTTTATCTGTTTGTTTGCCCTGTATATCATGTACAACTTTAAACAAAAATTTAAAAGCGCACTAAAATACAAACACAGTTTGAACAGACATAGCAAGTATCAGAATCAGAATCAGATATGGCAGAGATAGTAAAATTATCAGATCAGAAATTTAAAAAAAAACTATGATTAATATGCTAAGGGCTATAAAAGAGTGAATAACATATAAAACACATAAGTAGTATAAACAGAGATAAAAACTATAAAATTGAATTTTTTTAAATGCAAGAAATGGAAAACTAATAGAAATGAAAAGTGATTTTGATGACTTGATGGTCTTATCAACAGTTTGGATATCACCAAGATAAGAATAAGTAAGTTGCAAAAAAAAAAAAAAAAAAGTCAGTAGAAACTTCCAAAAATAAAATGCAAAAAAAAAAAAAAAAAAAAAAAAAAAA
Source organism: Macaca nemestrina (assembly GCF_043159975.1). NCBI lineage: Eukaryota > Metazoa > Chordata > Mammalia > Primates > Cercopithecidae > Macaca > Macaca nemestrina. The sequence goes on from NC_092145.1 coordinate 64,975,520, forward strand.
AGTAATTAAAAAGCCAGGACAAAATATATAAGAATTCTAGGACAATTTTTAAAAAGGTATAATATATGTATAATGGGAATATATGTAGAAGAAAAGGTAAGAGACAGGATATATAATTGAAGTAGTAATGAGTGAGAATTTTCCAAAAAAAACAAAAAAGAAAAAAATGAAACTAAATTACAGATGGATCTAGGAAGCTTAGCAAACACCAGGAAGATAGAATGAACCAGCAAGAAGAAAAAAAAGAAAGAAAGAAACTCTAGCTGTAGGCATGAAACTGCAGATATCAAAGACAAGGAAAAAATCTTGACAGAATGCACGGGAAAAAAATTTACAGAGGAAGAAGGATGAGAATTAAATATAACTTCTTTTCAGATACCATGCAAACAAGAACAAAATCGTGTGAAATATTTAAGTTATTGAGAGAAAATTATTATGAAAGGAAAATATATTTGGCCACTTTAAGCTGGGAGCCCCTCAGGGCAAATATGCCTCCCATTCTATTCAAAGGCATCCCTCTGCTCACAAAGATAGATTCATATTATGATTGCCTCCCTTGGAAAGACTTATCAGAAACTCAAAATAATACAACCATCTGTCTCTCACCTACCTGTGACCTGGAAGCCCCCAGTTGGGGAACATATACTTGAGTTGTCTCCACCTTTCTGGAAAGAACTAATGTACTTCTTACATATATTGATTGATGTCTCATGTCTCCCTAAAATGTATAAAACCAAGCTGTGCCCTAACTACCTTGGGCACACGTTTTCAGGAATTCCTGAGACTGTGTCACAGATGCATCCTCAACCTTGGCAAAATAAACTTGCTAAATTAACTGAGATCTGTCTCAAATTTTCGAGATTCACATAATCATCAACCAAGAATTCTAATTTCGGCAAAAATTATCCCACAGAAATCTAAGAAGAAATAAAGATGTTTTAGATAAACAATAATTAGAAGATTTTTTTTTTGCCTAAAGATCTGCCTTGCAAGGCACGTTAAAAAAAATTTAGAAAGAAAAATTGATATAGATCAAAAACTTAAATCTCCATAAAAGGAAGAAAGAGCATTAGCAAAGGAATAATTGAAGGTAAAATAAAGTCTTTCATTTTTCTTATTCTTAGTTCATTTAATGGATAAGTGTTTGACCACAATATTAATAGCAATGATGGCATTGGTCATTATAGCTTATGGATAAGAAAATTTTATGGCAGCAATGTTACAACGGATAAGAGGGAGGAATTGAGAATATGCTGCTATAAAATACTTGCACTTTCTGGGAGATGGTATTGTGTTCTTTGAAAGTTGGCTTCGATTAGCTGTATAATTTTATGGCAATCACAAAGGCAACCACTAGAAAAAGTTTTATAAAAAGTATAGTAAATATGTTAAGAGAAAAAAAATTAAATTATATAAGATCTTAAAACCAGAAAAGGGTGAAAAAGAGCACAATACAAAACAAAGGAAAAGGCCAACAAGAAGAGGAACAAGTATAATACATATTAATTCAACTGTATTAGTAAGCATTTTTAGTATCAATGATCTAAATACAACCAACACCACCAAAATACAAAAGGTTATTCAAGGCTACTATGAAAACCTTTACATGCATAAACTAGAAAACCTAGAGGAGATGGATACATTCCTGGAAATATGCAATCCTCATAGCTTAAATCAGGAAGAATTGGGAACTCTGACAGACAGTAACAAGCAGTGAGATTGACATGGTAATATAAAAAATGCCAACAAAACATAGTCCAAGACTAAATGAGTTCTACCAGACATTCAAAGAAAAATTGGTACCAATCCTATTGACACTATTCTACAAAATAGTGAAAGAAGAAATAATTCTATGAAGCTGGCATCTCCCTAATATCAAACGTGGGAAAACACATAATAAAAAGAGAAAAATACAGACCAAAATATCTGATAAACATATATGCAAAAATCCTCAACAAAATGCTAGCTAACCAAATCCAACAGCATATTAAAAAGATAATACATCATGATCAAGTGAATTTCATACCAGTAATGGAGAGATGGTTTAACATATGCAAGTCAATAAATGTGATACATCACATAAACAAAATTTCTCTTAAAAAATCACACAATCAACTGAATAGACAAAGAGAAACCATTTAACAGAATCCAGCATCCCTTTAAGATTAAAACCCTCAGCAAAATCAGCTTACAAGGGAGATACCTTAAAGTAATGAAAGCCATTTATGACAAACCCACAACCAACATAATATTGAACAGAGAACATTTGAAAGCATTACCTCTGAGAAATGGAACAAGATGAGAATGCCCACTCTCACCACTTCTAGTCAACATAGTACAGGAAATACTAGCCAGAGCTATCAGACAAGAGAAAATAATAAAAATGATCCAAACCACTAAAGAGGAAGTCAAACCATCACTGTGTACTGATGATATGATCATATACCTTAGAAAACACAAAAGACTCCTCAAAAAACTTCTAGAACTGATAAATGAATTAAGCAAAATTTAGGATAAAAATTTATGTACACAAATCAATAGCTCTGCTATACATCAACAGCAGCTAAGCTGAGAATCAAATCAAGAACACAATCTCTTTTACAATAGTTGCAAAAAATAAAATAAAATAAAATAGGAATATATCTAACCAAGGAGGTGAAAGACCTCTATAAGGAAAATTACAAAACACTGCTGAAAGAAATCATACTTGACACAAACAAATGGAAACACACCCAATGCTCACAGATGAATAGAATCAATATTGTCAAAATGACCATACTGCCAAAAGCAATCTACAAATTCAATGCAATTTCCATCAAAATACAACTATCATTCTTCACAGAACTAGAAAAAACAATCCTGAAATTCATAAGGAATGAAAAAAGAACCCATGTAGCCAAAACAAAACTAAGCAAAATGAACAAATATGGAGGCATCACATTACCTGACTTGAAACTATACTGTAAGCCCATAGTCACCAAAAAAGCATGGTACTGGCATAAAAATAGGCACATAAACCAATGGAACAAAATAGAAACCCAGAAATAAAGCTAAATACTTACAGCCAACTAATCTTTGACAAAGCAAACAAAAACATAAATTGGGGAAAGGACACTCTATTCAACAAATGGTGCTGGGATCATTGGCAAACCACATTTAGGAGAATGAAACTGGATCCTCATCTCTCATCTTACACAAAAATCCACTCAAGATAGATCAAGGACTTAAATATAAAACCTGAAACCATAACAATTCTAGAAGATAACATCAGAAAAACCCTTCTAGACATTGGCTTAGGCAAAGACTTCATGAACAAGAAACCAAAAGCAAATGCAACAAAAACAAAGATAAACAGTTGAAACTTAATTAAAGGGCTTCTGCACAGTAAAAGGAACATTCACCAGAGTAAACAGACAACACACAGAGTGGAAGAAAATTTTCACAATCTATACATCCAACAAAGGACTAATGTCCAGAATCTACAAGGAACTCAAACAAATTAACAAGAATAAACAAGCAGTCCCATCAAAAAGTGAAAATAGACAATTCTTAAAAAAAGATATACAAATGGCCAACAAACATATTAAAAAATGCTCAACATCACTAATAATTAGGGAAATGCAAATCAAAACCACAATTCAATACCACCTTACTCCTGTAAGTATGGCCATAATCAAGCAATAATAGATGTTGGTGTGCATGCGGTGAAAAGAGAACTTCTACAATGCTGGTCAGAATGTAAACTAGTACAACCACTATGAAAAATAGTGTGGAGATTCCTGAAAGAACTAACAGTAGACCTACCATTTGATTCCACAATCAAACTACTGGGTATCTACCCAGAGGAAAATAAGTCATTATACCAAAAAGATACTTGGACATGTATGTTTATAGAAGCACAATTTGCAATTGCAAAAATATGTAACCAGCCCAAATGCCCATCAATCAACAAGTGGATAAAGAAATTACTACTCAGAGCCATAAAAAGGGAACAAATTAATTGCATTCACAGCAACCTGGATGGAACTGGAGACCATTATTCTAGGTGAAGTATAACTCAGGAATGGGAAACCAAACATTGTATGTTCTCACTCTTAAGTGGGAGGTGAGTTATGAGAATTCAAAGGCATAAGAATAATACAATGAACTTTGGGAACTCAGGGGAAAGGGTGGGAAGGGGATGAGAATAAAAGACTACGAATCGGGTTCAGTGTATACTGCTCGAGTGACAGGTGAGCCAAAATCTCACAAATCACCACTAAAGAACTTACTCATGTAACCAAATGCCACTTATTTCCCAAAAATCTATAGAATAAAAAATTTTTTTAAAAACTTAAGAAAAAGAAACGAGCAAGATTGACTTATTTATGTGGTAAATTACACATAAGATAAAATTTTCTTTTTAATCATTTTCAAGTATATTGTTCAGTGATGTTAAGTGCATTCAAATTGTTGTGCAATCAATACCACCATCCATTTCCAGAACTCTTTCACTTTTCCAAACTGAAACTCTCTACTCATAAAATGACTCCACATATGTCTCATCCCCCATCATTTTACAAACATCATTCAACTTTCTATCTTTATAAATTTGACTAATCTAGGTACCTCAAATAATTAGAATCATATAGTATTTGTCCTTTTGTGATTAGCTTATTTCACTTAGCATAATGCTTTCAGTGTTTATCCAAGTTGAAGCATGCCTCAGAATTTCATTTATTTATTTATTTATTTATTTATTTATTTATTTATTTATTGAGATGGAGTTTCACTCTTATTGCCCAGGCTGGAGCGCAGTGGTGCGATCTCAGGCTCACCGCAACCTCCGCCTCCTGGGTTCAAGCAATTCTCCTGCCTCAGCCTCTGGAGCAGCTGGGATTACAGGCATGTGCCACCACACCCGGCTAATTTTCTATTTTCAGTAGAGACGAAGTTTCTCCATGTTGGTCAGGCTGGTCTTGAACTCCCAACCTCAGGTGATCCGCCGGCCTCGGCCTCCCAAAGTGCTGAGATTACAGGCATGAGCCACCATGCCCAGCAATTTCCTTTATTTTTTAAGACATTATTTCATACCACATTTTGTTCATCGATTCATCTTTCAATGGACATTTTCATTGTTTCCACCTTTTTGGCTATTGTGAATATTGCTGTTATAAACATTAGTTTATTAAGATTTGTTTACATACTTGATTTAAATTCTTTTGGTTGTATATGCAGAAGTGAAATTGCTGAATTGTATAAGTGTCTGTTTAATTTTTGGAGAAACAGATTGTGCTATTGAATATTATAATATTTTTGAATATTATAAAACCTTCATGAAAACTATTTAATATTTAATAAAACATAAATAGTGAATGTGTTAGAATAGATACAAGTGGAAGCTAAAATTTTGTTTCATAAAAGGGCCTTTTAAATCAGTGTGGAAAGATATGTTAGTCAATAAATAGTGTCAGAACATAAATTATTTTTACAACAAAGAAGGACTTCTATTTCATCATTCAGATTGAAATAAATGCCAGATTAAGAAAATGTTTTAATGAGACATTTGGCACCTTTGATAATGTTACACAAACACACAAGTGAACTTTAGAATAATCTGTGAGGAAATGCCTTTCTAGGAATACAAGGTACATATTATCAATATTCACTAATGTCTGAGTGTAGTCTTCTGTTTACACAGTTTGGTTGCACTTCCCTAATCTCTTAAATTTAGGTGAGACCACAAAAATTATTTCAACAAGCATATGTGAATAGAAACAATTATAAAGGCAAAACTCTCCTTTTACCACTATGGTTGGTGATATTGTAAATGGTGGAACCTCGTTCTGCCTGGGATTTAGAATTGACATGTATATTAAGTAATAAATGACACTTTGTCATTTGACCCAATGAAATTTGGAGTTTAGGACTTTATTATCACCTGGTCTATGCTGACTAAAAACCACTTGACATGTAACAGAAACAATCAAGAAACAGTGCTGATCAATTTAATGTTTACAATTAAATCATTTTTCACATGTATAGTCATAAAGAAATCACAATAACTAATACAAGCAGAATAAAGCATGTTTCCTGTATTTTTGCTAAAAAATAGCTTTCATTATTCAATAAAAAAAATAGAAATTTGAACAAAGGGCGAAGTTTATATAAAAAGCTACATAAATGGCCAATTGGCATGTATCAATATTTAATGTCATTAACAATTCAAAAAATCAACTTTGGGGTAACTATGGAAGGCTATACTAAAAAGACTGACAAAGAATAAGGAGTTTACTGGAAAAATACCAGAGTATTCATCTACTGTTGATGCAGTCTTTATAGTGAAACATGTGAATATATCTGTCAAATTTTATGATGTCCTTTTCTTGACCAAATTTATATCTAAGAATAAATGTTATCACGCTATTCACAAAAATACAGAAAGGCACATGCTCATCAGGTGGGCTCTGACAAAGTGATGGTACAGGGATAGGACAGAGTGATGTATCATCATCAGACTACATAAGGCCTCATATCTATACTAATATGGAAAAATCTCCAAGAAACATTTTTAAGAAGAAGACATTCTCATAATTTGGTGGCCTACATAGCATCCACTCTCTCAAAAAGACTGAGGTATATTCTAAAATTAAATGTACAGCCGAGTTTATGAGAAATAAAGGAAATTCTTTGTGACCAGAAAAAAATAGGGGACCTGAAAACCAAATAAGCTAGTGACTTGACACCATGGATAATGGGAATATGGGGAAGGGGAATATAAAAAATCTAAGACCTCCTACTACAATGTCAGCACTGGGATGGGAGATATGGTTGTGTATGCATATGAAATGGGGAATCAACACACGTTCCACTGTACAATGTTGAATCTCATAAAGTATTATATTTCCAGTAAAGAGTGAAAAGAGTGAACCATAGAGGAAAGAAAATTCAGCCATTAGACACATGAAAGGAACAAAGAATCTCCTCTTTGATTCTGAATATGAGAAGAACAAATTTTCAATTGGGAATTTATAATACATTTATGCCACATATGAGTCTTATATTTCAGTTTGTATGGCACACACAGTTTGTTCTCTGATTAGTGTTATTTGCAGAAATAGTACAAGACACATAAATTTAAAAGCCCTTGAAAATAGAAATTTAAGACCATATTTGCAAATTACTCATAAGTCAAATAAACATAACAAAATTATTCAAATATTTTAAATTAAATAAAGACATGAGATACCAACCGTCTCACACCAGTTAGAACGGCGATCATTAAAAAGTCAGGAAACAACAGGTGCTAGAGAGGATGTAGAGAAATAGGAACACTTTACACTGTTGGTGGGAGTGTAAACTAGTTCAGCCATTGTGGAAGACAGTGTGGCGATTCCTCAAGGATCTACAACTAGAAATACCATTTGACCCAGCCATCCCATTACTGGGTATATACCCAAAGGATTATAAATCATGCTGCTATAAAGACACATGCACACATATGTTTATTGCAGCACTATTCACAATAGCAAAGACTTGGAACCAACCCAAATGCCCATCAATGATAGACTGGATTAAGAAAATGTGGCCCATATATACCATAGAATACTATGCAGCCATAAAAAAGGATGAGTTCATGTCCTTTGTAGGGAAATGGATGAAGCTGGAAACCATCATTCTCAGCAAACTATCGCAAAGACAGAAAATCAAACACCACATGTTCTCACTCATAGGTGGGAAGTGAACAACGAGAACACTTGGACACAGAAGGGGAACATCACACATCGGGGCCTGTCGTGAGGTGGGGGGAGGGGGGAGGGATAGCATTAGGAGATATACCTAATGTAAATGACGAGTTAATGGGTACAGCACACAAACATGGCATATGTACACATATGTAACAAAACAGCACGTTGTGCACATGTACTCTAGAACTTAAAGTATAATAATAAAAAGAAAAATCCAAATAGACTGAAAAAGAAAGAAAGAAAGAAAGAAAGAAAGAAAGAAAGAAAGAAAGAAAGAAAGAAAAAGAAAGAAATGCACATAAACATGTGTGTATTGTCGCTAAAATTATGCCAAGGCAAAATTTAGAGATTCATGTTTCTACTAGCAAATAAGAAATGAATTTTGCATCCAACTACAGAAGATAGAAAGAGAACAACAGCAAAACTCAAGGAAAATAGAAGTATGTCATAATGTTAAGAGAAAAAATAAAGATAAATAAAATAAACAATAAGGAGATGAAAAAATACCCAAAGCTGTTGCTTTGAACAGACTAACAAAATAAGAAATTTTAAAAAAAACCTTGTTAAAATGCATTAAAATATTAAAAATATGAGAAGCCAATAATTCTGTGAGGTTAAATGCTTTAGAAATAGACACACTACTATGCATAGCCCACATGTTGGTAAATAAAGTGGATAAATTTTTAAATGAATGAAGCATATCCAAACTTTCTCAGAAAGAATGAAAAAGCATGAATATTTAACAAATAATACGTTAAATAGGCTGAGAGTGACAGCTGACACCTGTAATCCCAACACTTCAGAGGTCGAGACTGGTGGATAGTTTGAGCCCAAGAGTCCGAGACCAGTCTTGGGCAACATGACAGAAACACGTCTCTACGAACAATACGAAAAAATTCAGTCATGGTGGCATGCACCTGTAATCCCAGCTACCCTAAAGGCTGAGTTGAGAGGACCACTTGAGCTAGGGAGGTCAGGGCTGCAATGAGCCACAAGTGTACCACTGTACTCCAGTCTGGGTGAGAGTCAGACTGTGTCTAACTAAATAAATAAGTCAAAATCAACTTCCTCTCCCTGTCTCTCTCTATAAAACAAACTATACAGTTTGAACATTTTAAGAGGAAAGCTTCACCAAACTATATAAGAGGAAAAAAATATTATTTAAATTATATCAGAAAATAAAAACATACTGCGCAAATCAGCTTTGATGCCAGTATAACCGTGATACCAAATCCAGAAACAAGAAACTTAGATCTTGAAAATATAAGATGAAATCCACTTATGGACATAAACTAAAAATTTCTAAATAAGATATTTGTTAACTTAATTCAGGGAATTTATGAATGTTTTCATTTTCTAGAAAAAGTTTTAATGTAAATCGTAACACTAACAAGTTATTTTACATATATAATGTTTGTTTGTAAGACTTCTTAAAATGTGTAAATACATTAAAGAAATAAATAATTAGAAAACGGGCAATCTTTTATTAATATATCACTGTTTTATTAATATGCCACCAAAACATTTAACTTGTTATGTAGTATATTTAAGGAATAAGACAGAAATATTTACTATCCCAATATATATTCAACATTAACCTGGATATCCTAAGCAGTTTTTAGCAAGACAAGACAAAGAAGAAAAACAGCCTAATTTTTTTTTTGTTATTTTTCCATCCCTCACCAGGACAGCCTCACATTTTCAAAAGTAAGACAAAAACTGTCATTGTTCTTAGATGGTCTAAATGTCTACACAGGAAAACAAAAAGAATATGTGGGCCAGGCATGGTGGCTCACACCAGCACTTTGGGAGGCCGAGCTGGGAGGATCACCTGAGTTCAGGAGTTCGAAACCAGCCTGGCCAACATGGTGAAACATCATCTCTACTAAAAATACAAAAAGTAGCCAGGCATGGTGGCGGGCAGGCACCTGTAATCCCATGTACTCGGGAGGATGAGGCAGGAGAATCACTTGAACCCAGAAGGCGGAGGTTGCAGTGGGCCGAGATTGTGCCACTGCACTCCAGCCTGGGCAACAGAGCGAGACTCAAATAAATAAATAAATAAAATAAAATAAAATAAAATAAAATAAATAAAATAGGATCAATTAGCTATTTAAATGTATAAGGGAACAAAATTATACCTGTGGAAAAAAGGTAAAATTAAATTTCTATAGTATTGTTTTTTAATGATACATAAATCTGATATGTTACATTTTACAATCAGTTTGTCAGTTTTAAGAAAAGATCCCTGCTGGGATTTTAACTGAGACTACATTGAATGAAGAGATAATTTCCATGGTATTGAATAATTTGAAGACTATAATGCATCTTTCATGTCAACATCTTGTACTTATGTTTTATACACTTCTGTGAAGTGTTTTGGACATTTTAGGCTTTTATGAGATTGTCAGTGATTTTTAATTATGTTTAAGCTGTTTGTTTCCAATATAATGAAATAAAATTGATTTTAATTTTTTTTTTTTTTTTTTTTTTTTTTTTTTTGGAGATAGAGTTTCACTCTTTTTGCCCAGGCTGGAGTGCAATGGCGTGATCTCAGCTCACTGCAACCTCTGCCTCCGTCTAATTTTTTGTATTTTTAGTAGAGATGGGGTTTCACCATGTTTGTCAGGATGGTATTAATCTCTTGACCTCGTGATCTGCCCACCTCGGCCCCCCAAAGTGCTGGGATTACAGGCGTGAGCCACCCCGCCTGGCGATTTTAATATTTTAATCCTGTCTCAGTTTTGAAAGATTCACTTTTTAATTCTGACAGTCTATTATTATTTTCTACATAGGTAAATATGTGTCCATGAATAATGACATTTTATTTATCCCTTTTAAATTCTTAGATCTTTATTTCTCTTTTGCACTTTATTTCATGGGTCAAGACTTTGAGTAAAATATAAAATTAGGATGACAAACTCACTTTAATTTACCAGGCACTTTCCAAGTTTTATCACTGAGAGCCCCATGTACTGAAAAACATTTCAGTGTCTGTAAAACTGAAAAGTTTAATCACTCTGTAAGAGATATGTGGATAACAGGCATTTATGTCTGTTTTTTGTTCTTATAGAGAAAAATTTTTAACATTTTACTATCAAACATGGTCTGTGGTTTTGGTAGAAACTTTAATCTACTGAAGATTTCCTCTTCTATTCATAATTACATTTTAAAAATCATAAATAATGTTAGATATCATCAAAGAATTTTTCTGCACTCACTGATATAACCAAATAATTCATATTTATTTTTCTATTAATTCACTACTTTGATCAGATTTTGAATGTGGAGCCAATCTGGCTTGCCTGCCATAAAACTTCTGTGTCATATTATTCTTTATAATTATCACTGGATTCAAATTTGCTAGTAATTTGTTAAGAAGTTTGCATCTATATACATAATAGATTGATGTGCGATACTTTTTGCATTAATCGTCTTTGCAAGTTTTGATATATACACGATGCTGACTGCAAAAAAACAATGTGTGATATATTTTCTCTTTTTCTGGTATCTGACAATATTTATGTTTGAGTGATTTTGTTTTCATCTTTTTACATATTTGATTGAATTGATCAGATATTCCATATCGACTGTAGTTTGCTTCAGGATAAAGTATTCATTTGCAAATAAAATATTTTTAGTCAATATGGAGCTTTTTAAATTTCATGTGTTCATTTTAGTAACTTGGTTTTCAACTTCTCTGACTATTTAATATATGATATCACATCCATTGGCTCAACTCTTTTTTTTTTTTTGTAGTATACTCTTAAGATGTTTTGATATCTACAAGTTATGCAGTAATACATTCCTGAATTTGTGTGTATTCGTCCTGTATTCTTTTTTTCTGATCTGTGTCTCAACACTGTTATCACTTTTATTACTCTATACTCCAAAAAATACCTTAAACATGGCTGATTATCTCTGTTGTATATTTGCTTGCTACTTTATTGTTTTCAGTTTCTATTTCTTCTTTCTTCTTTGAATTTAGTTATATGTTCTTTTACTAATGTCATAAGGTGAATGCATAATGTTTTAAGACAGATCATTGTATTTTTGTCTTTGTGGTTTTCTATGTAAATGAATTTAAGACTGCAAAATTTCCTCTATGCACATATTTTAGCTATGTCTCACCAATTTTAAGATGTAGGATTTCCATTTTATTCACTTCACAATACTTTATATTATCATGATTTATTATTTGATACATAATATAACAGAGTATTTCTGATTTTCCAAAAGAATTAGAGATTTTTCCAGTTATCCTTTTGTAATTTATTATTAACTTATTTTTATTGTAGTAAATAGAAGAATGGACTGTACATGATACCAATCTTACAAAATTTGCTGAGACATGTTTTCAGCCCAGCATATAGTTAAATTTGATAAAAGTTCTATAACCACTGGATAATAATATGTACTTTGCAGCTGTTGGGCAAAATAGTATTACGTATACAGTATCTTTTTGTTAAAATCAAATCTTCCACATTCCAACAGATGTTTTTTGTGTGTTCTTCCTATTAGACACCCAGTCAGCTATGTTAAATCTCTCACTATGGTTAAATTATCTTGTTTCTGTTAATTCTTGCTATGTATTTTAAAATTCAACTCGGTAGCTCTTTGTTGCCTTCAAACAGACTGTGTGTAGTTTTTTTATTTTTATTTTTTCTAATTGTTCTCAGCAGAAAAGTTGCTTTGGAATAGCACACACTCCCATTGTCATAAGAGAAGTCCACTTGGTAGTATTTATACCTTTTTCATTATTTTGAAAACCATTTTATAATTATTTTACCTTGATACTGTAAAAAATAATTTTTATGACAATTTTTTCTGGAAAACCTCAGAGTTCTTATTTTCTATATTTATGTATCTCATCATCGTTTTAACTTTGGGGTCATAAATAACTACTCTGTATATTTTTGTTAAAAATAAAGTTAATCATAACATCTGCAAAAATAAAGGCAGTTTTAATACTGCCCTTCTAATATTCTAATATCTAATGTTTTCTTATTACAAATGATATCTCTCACAGCATTCTTAAATAGTAGATATGAATTGTAATTCTTCCCTTCTCTTGACGTTAATGAGGATACTTCAAGTATTTTATCATGATGATTAACAGATTATTTATTATTATTTTTTTCTAGCCCTAGTTGACAAACTCTTATTTTTAAAAATCATTTGTTGGTATTGTAAACCTTTTCTATGCCATTCAAAAAACAGTGTATTCTCCTCATCAGATTTTGTAAGTTCAACGAATTATATCAATGTTTGAAATCATATTAAATCTATTTGAAATGCAGTATCCAACTTTAATTGTGAGTCTTAGGAAGATGATGGAGACAAGACTGGGCTAACATGCAGCTTCTACTTGGATGGACAGAACCTGCTGAGACACACACCGTGAACTTTTGCTCCAAGAACAACATCAGAAACATACCAGGAAAACTGAAAGATTTCACAAATCCTTTGAAAGAAGCAGCATGCCACTGCAAATTCTGCAAGACGCAAAAAAAAAAACTGAGTTTCCAAGGTGTGAGAAGGGGGAAACTTGCCTCCAAACACAAATGCCTATTGGTGAATTCAAAAATCCACATCATGGGAGAAGAATTCAACCTTAGCTAGAGCTGAAGTGGATTTAGAGAGCTGTGCAAAATATAAAAGTAGAAGCAACAGTGGTGGAAAGAGCCTTATAAGCACTCAGAGTCTCCAGCTCAAGCCCAGGGAAGACATTCCTGACTATATCTCACAGGGGCCCTCAGGGAAGACAGCCAGAAGAATTAGGGAGTGGTCACAGGTGAAAAAAACTTCCAACTAAATTTTATATAATATAAAATATAATAATAATTTCAACTGTGCACAAATTTTCTTGAGCAGAATCCAAAGGGTTAACTGTAACTGCTACAGATACCAGCACAGGAGTCACCACGTTTGCTTTCTCAGTGGAGAAGCTCAAGGCCTGGATCAAGTTCTAAGTAGGCACTGCAGGAGCAAGACCAGCCTTGCCAACCTCATGGGAACTGTGTGAGGCCTTTTACTACTGGTGATCTCCCACTTTTCTGGCAAACGATATGACACAGCAGAGGCAGCCACAGTCCCCTCTAGAACATAACTCCATTGGCCTGAAATGCCCTCCATTCCCTACTGTGGCCACAGCAGCCCCTGCCCAAGGAGTGTCTGAGAACAGACTTGCTTAATCTTGCCTCCACCTTATGACATTTATCTATAGCACCCTTATAGCTAAAAACAAAAGATATAAACTGTTGGAAGCTTCGTGTCCCACCCATCACTTAAAAAACTAGAATTATTACTCTGACCAATGTTGGGCAAGCTCATATACCTCAACTACTACCTTAGCTAATGCTCTCTTGAGAGTACCACCTCCTGGCTGAAGTCCAACAAACTCAGGCCATTTCAGCAACTCATGACAAAATCACCCTGCTCTCAGGAAGGAGAAAACAACAGCTAATTCCATTGCCTGCAAAATCCTGGCTAACAAGAGCTCCTGAGTATGTCTACCTGACAACTTCACTGCTAGCATAACCAGCATTCAGGAAAGCTAGCACACTAAACCAAATACTCTAACCATCTACTTCACTTCCCTGCCACCTCTACCAGAGCAGGTGCTGGTATCCACAGCTGGGAAACCTGACAACAGATCCCATCACAGGACTCTGCAGATATTCCCCAGTGCAAGCCTAGAGACTGATAGCCCTGTTGGCTGGTCAGACCCGGAAGAGATATAACAATCACTGCAGCTCAGCTTTCAGCAAGCCCCATCCCTAGGGGTAAGGTGGAGAGCACCACATCAGGAAATCAACCCGTGAGACAAAAGAATCTGAAGAGTTGGCCTTGATTTGCAGATATTTCCACTGTAATAGTGTGCTAAAATGAGAAGAAATCAAAAAAGCAATTCTGGTAATATGACAAAACAAGGTTCTATAACACCCACAAAAGATCACACCAGCTCCCCAGCAATGGATCCAAATCCAGCAGAAATCTCTGAATTTCCAGATAAATAATTCAGAAGGTTGATTACTAAGCCTACTCGAAGACATAACAGAATGGTGTTAACTAACTTAAATAAATTTTAAAAAATACATGATATGCATGAAAAATATTCCAGAGAATTAGATATCATTAAAAAACTCACAACTTCTGGTAATGAAAGACACACTTAGGGAAATATAAAATGCAGTGGAAAAGTTTCAACAATAGACTAGAACAAGTGGAATAAAGAACTTCAGAGCTCAAAGACAAGCTTTTTGAGTTAACACAATTAGACAAAGACAAAGAAAAAATAATGTTTTTAAAATAAGCAAAGCCTTCAAGAAATTTGGAATTCTATTTAATGGCTGAACATAAAAATAACTGGTGTTCCTAAAGAAGAAGAGAAATCTAAAAGCTTGGAAAACTCGTTTGAGGGAATAATTGAGGAAAACTTCCTGGTCTTGCTAGAGATCTAGACATCCAAATACAAGAAGCTTAAATTATACCTGAGAAATTTATTGCCAAAAATCATCACCTAGTCACATAGCCATCAGGTTATCTAAAGTCAAGACAAGGAAATAATTCTAAGAGCTGTAATACAAAAACATCAGATAACCTATAAAGGAAAATGTATGAGATTAACAGCAGATTTTTCAGCAGAGACCTTAGGGTCCCATCTTTAGCCTCTTGAAACAAAATAATTGTCAGTCAAGATCTCTGTATCCAGCAAAACTAAGCTTCATATATGAAGAAAAGATAACATCTTTTTCAGACAAATGCTGAGAGAATTCAACAAAACTAAGCCAGCACTACAGGAAATGCTAAAAAGACTCCTAAATCTTGAAACAAAACCTTGAAATACACCAAAATAGAACCTCAATAAAGCATAAATTTTACAAAACCTATAAAACAACGACACATTTTTTTTTTTTTTTGGAAAAAAAAAGGTATTTAAGCAACACCTAACATAATGAATAGAACAGCACCTCACATCTCAATACTACCAATGTTGAATTTAAGTAGCCTAAATGCTCCAATTAAAATATACCAAATGGCAGAATGCATAAAAATCCACTAACCAAGTATTTGCTGTTTTCAAGAGGCTCACCTAACACATAAGGACTCACATAAACTTAAGGTAAAGGGGTGGAAAAAGATATTTTATGAAAATTGAAATGCAAGCAGTAGTAGCTATTCTTATATCAGACAAAACAGAGTTTAAAAAAAAAGGGAAAAAAAGACACACAGTGAAATTATATAATGATAAAAAGTCTAGTCCAACAAGAAAATATAACAATTCTATATATATATAACATGACACTGGAGCTCTCAAATTTATAAAACAATTACTGTTAGACCTAAGAAATGAGATAGATGGCAACACAATAATAGTGGAGAACTTCAACACTTCACTGAAAGCACTGGACAGGTCTCAAGAGAGAAAATCAACATAGAAACAATGGACTTAAACTATAGCCTAGTCCAAATCAACTTAACAGATATTTACAGAACATTCTACCCAGCAACTACAGAATATACATACTTTTCTTCAGCACATGGAACATTCTCTAAGATAGACCATATGATATGATAGGTCACAAAACAAACCTTGATAAATTTAAGAAAGTCACAATTTTATCAATTATCCTCTCAGGCCACAGTGTAATAAAACTGGAAATTAACCCAAAAGGAACCCTCAAAACTATACAAATACATGGAAATTAAATATTATGCTCTTAAATGATCTTTGGATCAATAATAAAATCAAAATAAAAATTTAAAAAATATTTTAGCTTAATGATAATTGTGGCACAACCCATCACAATCATAGCATTAAAAGCTTACATTAAAAAAAGTCAGAAAGAGCTCAATTAGACCATTTAAGATCACACCTCAAGGAACTAGAGAAACAAGAATAAACCAACCCAAACCCTGTAGAAGAAAAGAAATAACAATATCAGAGCAGAAGTAAAGGAAATTGAAACAAAAATATACAAAAGGTAAATGAAACAGAAAGCTGGTTCTTTGAAAAGATAAACAAAATTAATAGACATTAGTGAAATTCACCAAGAAAAAGAGAGATCCAAATAAGCTCAATTAGAAATGAAATGAAAGCTATTACAACGGATTCCACAGAAATACAAAAGATAAAAAATACTGTGAACACTTTTATGCATACAAACTATAAAATCTAGAAAAGATGAATAAATTCCTGTAAATATACAACTCTCCTAGATTAAATCAGCAAGAATATGAAATTCTGAACAGACCAATAACAAGTAGTGAGATTAAAACAGTAACAAAACAATTGCCAACAAAAAAAAGTTCAGAACCAGTTGGATTTACAGCTGAATTCTATCAGACATTCAAGGAAGAATTGGTACCAACCTCACTGAAAACTATTTCAAAAGATAGAGAAAGAGGGATTCCTCCCTAAATCATTCTATGAAGCCAGTATCACCCTAATAACCAAACCAAGAAAGGACACACTATAAAAAAAAACTACCGACCAATATCCCTGATGAACATGATGCAAAAATCCTCAACAAAATACTAGCTAACTGAAACCAAGAAAATATCAAAAAGACAATACGCCACAATCAAGTGGGTTTTATACAAGAGATGCAGGGATAGTTTAACATACACAAGTCAATAATTGTGATACATCACATAAACAGAACTAAAAACAAAAATTTTATGATCATCTCAATAGACACAGAAAAAGCATTTGACAAAATCCAGCATCCCTTCATAATTAAAACCGTCAGCAAAATTAGCATAGAAGGGACATACTTCAAGGAAGTAAAAGCTATCTATGACAAACCCACAGCCAACATTATACTGAATAGATAAAAGTTGAAAGTATTTCCCCTGAGAACTGAAAGAAAACAAAGATGTCTACTTACCCTTACCACTTCTACTCAACATAGAACTGGAATTCCTAGCCAGAGCAAACAGAGAAAGAAATAAAGGCCATCTAAATCAGTAAAGAAGAATTCAAACTGTCACTGTTTGCCAAGGATATAATCGTATACTCAGAACACCCTAAAGACTCATCCAAAAAGCTCCTAGACCTGATAAATAAATTCAGCAAAGTTTCAAGAAACAAAATCAATCTTCACAAATCAATACCACTGCTATTCACCAACAAGGCCCAAGCTTAGAATTAAATCAAAAATTCAGTCTCTTTCACAACAGCTAATATACCTAACCAAGGAGGTGAAATATCTCTACGAGAAAAATTACAAAATACTGCTGAAAGAAATAATTAGCTACACAAACAAATGGAAACATATCCCATTCCCATAGATGGATAGAATCAATATTGTGAAAATGACCATATTACCAGAAGCAATTTAGAGATTCAATGCATTCTTGTACATTTCAATTATCTTCTTTAGATGTTTAATAATGCTCTTAGCATTTTAATGCTATAAATAGATATATTTTTTATTTTATTTATTTCACTTTTATTTTGCTTTATGTTGGTTTGATTTACAAATAAAAACTGTAAATTATATTCATCAACTCAGAGTTTCTGGAGCATTTTTGCAGCCTACTTCATTATGTTACTTTAATATTTTCCATCTCTATCAATTTTGAGATTTTTTCTTTATTAAAAGTAGCATTTTCACAAAAATAAAGATGATTGTTGGCTAAATTAGACAAATTAAGAACTTGTTATTTTCTCTGTTATACCTAAAATCTCTTACAGTAAGAAAGTATAATACAGAATTGAATTACTTTAAAGTTTAGGCTGATCAAAAGGTGAAAACCTCAGGTGTATGGAATGGCATTATTCTACAGAAAAGTTAAGTTTTCTACAAATTTTTAGTAATAAATAAATTTGCCAGGCACAGTGGCTCAATGCCTGTAATCCCAGCACTTTGGGAGACCAGGGCGGGTGGATCACCTGAGGTCAGGAGTTCAAGACCAGCTTGACCAACATGGTGAAATCCGGTCTCTACTAAAAATACAAAAATTAGCTGGGCATGGTGGCGGGTGCCTATAATCTCAGCAACTGGGGAAGCTGAGGCAGGAGAATCACTTGAACCTGGGAGGTGGAGGTTGCAGTGAGCCGAGATCCCACCATTGTACTCTAGCCTGGTCAACAGACAGGGACTCCATCTCAAAATTAATTAATTAACTAATCCACTAGGTAATGTTAGGAGAGAATATTCAACACAATATAAAGTATCATTTTGCTACACAAACATCATTCTGATTCTGTTTTCATCAATGCATGTATTTTAAGAAAATGAAATTAAGAAAAATATTTTGTTAAACTGTCCAAATTTAAATAATGCTTCATTTGATGACCTTGGATAACATGCATTGTTAATCCAAGAGGACAATAGAAACTCTAAAATTCTTTAGAATAATTATGTTTGAAATTAAGATCCCTTGAAAATCTTGATAATGAAATATACATATTTTGCTAAAATTTAATGTTTCTAACCAAAGCAAGCAATGTAATTTAGAATGTTTCAAAAATAAAATCTTTACACACAAATTATTTGTATAAATGTGCTTGAAATAATAAATAAAATTAAAACTTGATGAGCTAAGATTTTTAAGTGCTTGGTTTCCATATGAATAATTTAGAAAAATATATTTGTAGGCAATTTGTCCATCATATCAACAAATATTTATTTGCTATATATTTTTGAAAATTGTCTTCTTGATATTTCACATGTACATATTACAGACAATCATAAAAAATACAATTAAGTCTTTAGGAAAAGAATGTTCAAAAAAGCATCACAATAACTTGAATTTGAATTTTAAACATGTTGATTTAAATAACCAAATTTGAATTTGTATTTATACAGTGTAGATTTTAAGTAGGTTTCTAAATATGTGACATCCCAATGTTCCCCATTTAAAAGTCTTGCAAAAGATGTATTATTGATCTTTAATTATTATATTCACTTTTGTATCATACTCTTGATTTGGTAGTATAAAAAAATTATTTCAGCAAGAACAACTGTCATGCAGAATCCCAGACAAGTTGTAATTTTAACATAACATTTCACTTAAATACAGCTTAATTAATTTGCTGCTGATCATTTTTACAATAGGATCACATTTTACTTCAAGTTGCTACACAGATAAGGAAACACTGTATATGGGTTATTGGAGCATTTACCTGCTTTTTTTTTTCTGCCTTTTCATTATTATTATGTTGAAGATTAAATGATCTAATGAGGAAAATAAGTCAATCATGATCAACTACTATGTATTTCTTCAGTTGTAAACTGAATCAAGTTGAAGCAAATTTATCAGATTATTTAATCTTAAAAAAGTTTCTAAGTACTATTTTGTATTTGAAAAAAATGAAACATACTGATATATAACAGTTTAGGTTTTATTTCTAAAAGGAATATAAAAATACCTCTATCAATGCTATTTTAAATATGATACTTTGATTTTTTTCTGTCTATCCATTAAGATTTTTCTTAATTCTCCATTCTAGAATATGTCTCTTCTCATATCATTCACATTCACTTAAAGTTAGTTATTACATCCTAAACATCAGAAATATATCCATTTATTTACTTTAAATTTGCCTACCCAGTAGACTGCAAAATCTATAAAATCAAAGTACATCCTGATAGAACCTAATGGAAAGAGCCTGGGCTCTGGTGCTAGCTTACCTAGTTTGTATCCTAGCTATACCACTTGTTAGATATGGAAACTTGGACAAGTTTTAAACTCTCAGTGTCTCAATTCCTTATGTGAGAAATAAAGATCATCCTCAAAGAGTTGTGAAAATTTAATAACTATATTAAATATATTAAATGCTTTGCCCAACACAATGTAAGAACTATATAAATATTAAACATTATCTGTTGCTGTAGTCTTAACCCTTTTTCCCAGGGTCTAGTAGAATGTTTGACATATGGGGCATTTAATGAACATTTGTTGAATAAACGCATGAATAAATTTATAAATATTCGGTACTTCTAATATTGTATGAGTGATGGTGCTTCACAAAGAGATTAAAGTGTAAAAGATTTAGTCTAGTAGGTGAAACAGACACATGAATAGGCAGAACGGTAAAAATAAAAACAAAGGATTACAATAAAGTTTCTATAGTAACACATCAGAGAAGATGCTATCCCTATCTAGTAAAACAGGGAAGCTGTCTGGACAAATATAATAGTAGTACGGTGGATAGAAAACCACACTAATATTGAAAAAATCTAGTTTTAGTAGACATTCTACACTTTCTCTTTGGAAATGTATCAATGTGAGGAGATTTATTATTTTTCAGTTCTCTAGTTCTCTGTGTAAGTGATTTTTATTATCCTACCTAATTGGAGGAGGGCAGGCATTGAGAAGAGAAAATACTTGCGGAAAGTCAATATATACTATAAAGCATTAGGTAAGCATAAGATTTCTTTTTTGGTGGTATAAATGTTCATACAGCAAAAAAGTGCATCAGCTGGCTAAACAGCCACTACATGTTCTTTTCAACCTGTTTTAAAAGCACTCTAAATATGGTAACAGCAAATGTTTTATTTCAGTTTATTTCATCATTTTGTCTGCATTCATTCTTTAACTTCCTCTTGTGAATTTGTCTTTATTGTATTCCAAATCAAACAAATTACACAAGTGAATAACTTCTGCATTTTAATGTCTAAAGAAGAAAGAAAAAACCTTAGGTTTTGTAAACATAGTTAAAAAGCAGACTGCTGGCCTGGCGCAGTGGCTTGTGCCTGTAATCCCAACACTTTGGGAGGCTGAGATGGGCAGATCACCTGAGGTCAGGAGTTTGAGACCAGCCTGGCCAACATGACGAAAGCCCGTCTCTACTAAACATACAAAAATTAGACAGGCGTGGTGGCAGGCACCTGTAATCCCAGTTACTCAGGAGATTGAGGCAGGGAGAATTGCTTGAACCCAGGAAGAAGAGGTTGAAGTGAGCCGAGACATTTCATTAGAGCGAGATACCATCTCAAAAAAAAAAAAAAAAAAAAAAAGACTGTTTTGCAGATGTGTTAACAGTATGTAATTCTTTTAGGATCACATAAAAAGAGAATTTGGATAAATATAGAATACATAAATACAAATCTGTAAGAATATGTTTTATTTTCTGGTATTTTTTAAACAATAAATATTTAGTTTGAAATAAAGGTGAAATAGAGATTAAGATAATTTCAAGGCTTTAACTCTTAGATCAGCCAAAGGTTTCCACTGTGTTGATCTGGTGTTAGACACTATTTACATTTCAAGTGAATAGTTTTAGATGGCTCTAATTAAAAATAATTTCACATTTTCCAAACTTTTTTTTTTTTTTCTGGTATCAAGTAACTTTGAAAAACATTTGTTGTCTCTGGATGCCAGATGAGTCTAGCAATGAGAGAATCAGCAGATAACAATTTGCCTAAGGGTAATTTAGCTCCCTAAATCATGTTTGGCATGGAAGTATAATTAGCCATTTGCTCACATTCTGTGTCTGTTTGCTTACTTGCTTATTTAAATGAGTTCTCATCCTTTCTATTACAAATCACTATTTATTTTGGACTAGAGTTGTCTTATCTGAAGTTTATCTTAATATTTTCAGAGTACCTTGCAATACCCTAATATATGCTCCTTCATATTTTCAGCTAAAACTCTGCTCATTAGTCTTCTATATATTAAGATATTAAACTTTACTTCATAGTTTTCTAAATCACAGAAGCCTGAACATAAAACACTTGAAACTTACAAACTGCTATATTCTTAGACTTTGATTCAAAGGAGCTTAGAAGTTGTCACTCTGACCTAACAAGTAAAAAGATAAACAAACTGAAATAGCAGCAACTGTTTTTGCCTCTGTCAAAGAAGTGAGGTCACAGGGCAACATATTGCCTAAAAAATTAGAGGGATAGACAAGTGATTTATAGAAAATTACAATTTATCAGAGCAAAAACCAAACAGCAGAAACCTCTGCAAAAACCAGTGTCAGGGTAGGAAAAGCTAAACTATAATTGAAGAATTGCTGAAGGCTCAGTGTGGACAAGCTTGAGAGTTAAAATTTTCACAGGGACCTAGTCATGGGGGACAGGGATCAGACTTTGCAGAGTTTTTTCCTCAGGATCTCAACCAGGTTGTCACAAGGAATAATAGAGAATAAGCCCCTTATGCTTCTAGCAGGTATTGGGATAAAGTAATCCTTTAAAAATATGCCAGAATAGTTTGCTCTCCTTAACATGGCCTGCTCTCAAAGAAACAATTTTAGCAAAGCCTAAGTTATTTATTTATTCATTTATGTTTAATTTCTTTTCAGAAGCAAACCAATTTATGGAATGGAAAATATCCAACTTCAGTCTGCCCCAGCTATCCTGTCCCAGTAAAGGTTGGGGAACTAATAAACACTTGTGAAGTTTATAGTCAAGAGGCATGTATCGGGGGAACCAGCCTCCAATATTTCAACATAGGTTCTTTTCTATTTTCCCTAAGTGTTGACTGGTCTGAGAAATAAAGGGAAAGAGTACAAAAGAGATACATTTTAAAACTGGGTGTCTGGGGTGACATCACATGTCAGCAGGTTCCGTGATGCCCCCTGAGCCACAAAACCAGCAAGTTTTTATTATGGATTTGAAAAGGGGAGAGGTGTACAAATAGGGTGTGGGTCACAGAGATCACATGCTTCAAGGGCAATAAAATGTCACAAGGCAAATGGGGGTGGAGCACGATCACAGGACCAGGGTGAAATTAGAATTGCTGATGAAGTTTCATGTCCCACTGGGCAAGCATTGTCATTGATAACATCTTATCAGGAGACAGGGTTTGAGAGCAGACAACCAGTCTGAAATTTACTAGGCAGGAATTTCCTAATCCTAATAAGCCTGGGGGCACTACAGGAGACCAGGGCTTATTGCATGCGTTATCTCCAACTGTATAAGGTAGACACTCCCAGAGCGGCCTTTTTAGAGACCTCCCCATGGGAATGCATTCTCTTTCTCAGGGCTATTCCTTGCTGAGAAAAATAATTCAGTGGTATTTCTCCTATTCGCTTTTGTAGGAAGAAAAATATGACTCTGTTCTGTCCAGCCCCACAGGCAGTCAAACCCAATGGTTATCTCCCTTGTTCCCTGAAAATTGCAGCCATCCTGTTCCTTTTGGATGCCCAGATTTCATATTGTTCAAACACACATGCTCTACAAACAAATTGTGCAGATAACGCAATCATCACAGGATCCTGAGGTGACATACATCCTCAGTTTACGAAGATGATGGGATTAAGAGATTAAAGTAAAGACAGGCATGGGAAATTATAAGAGTATTGATTGGGGAAGTGATAAATGTCCACAAAATATTCACAATTTATGTTCAGAAATTGTAGTAAAGACAGGAGTAAGAAATTATAAAAGTATTAATTCAGGGAACTAATAAATGTCCATGATATCTTCACAGTTTATGTTCTTCTGTCATGGCTTCAGCTGATCCCTCCGTTCAGGGTCCCTGACTTCCTGCAACATGCACAGGTTCATTAAAACAATGAAACAGAATCACAGGGCTATACAATGCTTCATTTTTTCCCCATACCTTACCATCACATTACCAAAGGCCTACTTGACACAGTTTTCTCTACATGGTCAATTATGTGTGACTCGTAAGAAAAAAAAAATCCAAGAAATACTAAAGGGTAGAAAACACAGTTTGAAGAGACAAAGCCAACATCAGAACCAGAATCAGATATTGAAATTATCAGATGGGAAATTAAACACTTTGATGAATATGGTAAAGGATTTAATGGATAAACTAGATAGCATGCAAGAACAGATGGAAAATGTAAACAGAAAGATGAAAATTCTAAGAAAAATTTTAAAAATTGAGAGATCAAAAGCACTGGAGCAGAAAAAGATAATGCCTTACATGGTCTCATTAATAGACAACTTGGGTGAGGATATACCAATCTTTGAGCTTTAGGATATGCCAAGAGAAATGCCAAAGCTGTAAAGCAAAGATCAAAAAGAAAAATACAAACATAATAAACTGTGGAAAATTATACAAAAGATGTAACATTGATGTACTATGAATTGCAGAAGGAAAAGGAAAAGAAAAATGAACAGAAGAAATATTTGAAATCATGATGGTCAGATACCTAACCATATAGTGTCATAATACATGAGACAAAACCTGATAGAACTCCAAGGAGATACAGAAAAATCCACAATTATAGCTGGATACTTGAATATCCTTATAGTAGAAAAAGGCAGATCAAGTGGGTAGAAAAACAGTAAGGACATAATTGAACTGAATAGTACCATCAATCAACAAGGTGTAATTGACATCTATTGACTATATCCAACAACAAAAGAATATAATATTCTTCTCTTTTTATTTATTTATTTATTTATTTATTTATTTATTTATTTGAGATAGAGTCTCACTCTCACTCAGGCTGGAGTGTAATGGTATTATCACGGATCACTGCAGTCCCCTGGAGTCAAGCAATCCTCCCACCTCAGCCTCCTCAGTAGCTGGGATTACAGGTGCATGCCACCATTCCTGGCTACTTTTTGTATTTCTTTATGTAGACGAGGGTTCATTATGTTGCCCAGGCTGGCCTTGAACTCCTGAGCTCAAATAATCCTCTCACCTCAGCCTCCCAAGTGCTGGGATTACAGCCATGAACCACCATGCATGGTCTTACATATTCTTCTCAAATTCTCAAGGTGCATTCTCCACGTTTTAGGCCATAAAACATCCCTTAAAAATTAAGAACAATAGAAATCTTGGCCAGTTGCGGTAGCTAACGCCTGTAATCCTAGCACTTTAGGAGACTAAGGCGGGCAGATCATGAGGTCAGGAGTTCGAGACCAGCCTGGACAACATAGTGAAGCCCTGTCTCTATTTAAAAAGATACAAAAATCCCAGCTACTCAAGAGGCTGAGGCAGGAAAATCACTTGAACTCTGAAAGTGGAGGTTGCAGTGAGCCAAGATTATGCCATTGCACTCCAGCCTGGGCCACAGAACGAGACTCTGTCTCAAAAAAAAAAAAGAAGAAGAAGAAGAAGAAGAAGAAGAAGAAGAAGAAGAAGAAGAAGAAGAAAGAAAGAAAGAAAGAAAAAAACCCAGAAATCTGAAAATATCTGCTCTCAGAAAATAACAGAATTGATCTGCACCAAGATGGCCAAATAGGAACAGCTCCAGTCTCCAGCTCCCAGTGTGAGCAACACAGAAGATGGGTGATTTCTGCATTTCCAACTGAGGTACTGCGTTCATCTCACTGGGGTGTGTCAGTGGGTGCAGGACAGTGGGTGCAGCCCAACAAGTGAGAGCTGAAGCAGGGCGAGGCATCGCCTCATCTGGGAAGTGCAAGGGGGAAGGAAATACCCTTTCCTAGCTAAGGAAAACCATGACACACAACACCTTGAAAATTGGGTCACTCCCACCCTAATACTGCACTTTACCAAGGGTCTTAGCAAGTGGCACACCAGGAGATTATATCCCGTACCTGGCTCGGAGGGTCCCAAACTCATGGAGCCTCCCTCATTGCTAGCACAGCAGTCTGAGATCTAACTGCAAGGTGGCAGCGAGGCTGGGGGAGGGGCACCTGCCATTGCTGAGGCTTAAGTAGGTCAACAAAGCGTCTGGGAAGCTGGAACTGGATGGAGCCCACCACAGCTCAAGGAACCCTGCCTCCCTCTGTAGACTCCACCTCTGGGGACAGGGCATAGCCAAACAAAAGGCAACAGAAACCTCTGCAGATGTAAATGTCCCTGTCTGACAGCTTTGAAGAGAGTAGTCGTTTTCCCACCACGGAGTTGGAGATCTGAGAACGGACAGACTGCCTGCTCAAGTGGGTCCCTGACCCCCGAGTAGCCTAACTGGGAGACATTCCCCACTAGGGGCAGACTGACACCTCACATCTCACAGGGCCAGATACACCTCTAAGACGAAGCTTCCAGAGGAACGATCAGGCAGTAACATTTGCTGTTCAGCAATATTCACTCTTCTGCAGCCTCCAATGCTGAAACGCAGGCAAACAGGGTCTGGTGTGGACCTCGAGCAAACTCCAACAGACCTGCAGCTGAGAGTGCTGACTGTTAGAAGGAAAAATAACAAACAGAAAGGACATCCACACCAAAACCCCATCTGTGTACTTCACCATCATCAAAGACCAAAGGTAGATAAAACCACAAAGATGGGGAAAAAGCAGTACAGAAACCTGGAAATTCTAAAAATCAGAGCACCTCTCTCCCTCCAAAGGAACGCAGCTCCTTGCCAGCCATGGAACAAAGCTGGATGGAGAATGACTTTGATGAGTTGAGAGAAGAAGACTTCAGACAATCAAACTCCTCCGAGCTAAAGGAGAAATTATGAACCACCCAGCGCAAAGAAACTAAAAACCTTGAAAAAAGATTTGACGAATGTCTAACTAGAATAACCAATGCAGAGAAGTCCTTAAACGACCTGACAGAGATGAAAACCATGACACGAGAACTACGTGACAAATGCGCAAGGTTCAGTAACCGACGTGATCAACTGGAAGAAAGGGTATCAGTGATTGAAGATCAAATGAATGAAATGAAGTGAGAAGAGAAGTTTAGAGAAAAAAGAGTAAAAATAAATAAACAAAGCCTCCAAGAAATATGGGACTAGGTGAAAAGACCAAATCTATGCCTGATTGCTGTATCTGAAAGTGACGGGGAGAATGGAACCAAGGTGGAAAACACTCTGCAGGATATTATCCAGGAGAACTTCCCCAACCTAGCAAGGCAGATCAACATTCAAATTCAGGAAATACAGAGAACGCGACAAAGATACTCCTCAAGAAGAGCAACTCCAAGACACGTAATTGTCACATTTACCAAAGTTGAAATGAAGGAAAAAATGTTAAGGGCAGTCAGACAGAAAGGTTGGGTTACCCACAAAGGGAAGCCCATCAGACTAACAGTGGATCTCTCAGCAGAAAAGCTACAAGCCAGAAGAGAATGGGGACCAATATTCAACATTCTTAAAGAAAAGAATTTTCAACTCATAAGTTTATATCCAGCCAAACTAAGTTTCATAAGTGAAGGAGAAATAAAATCCTTTACAGACAAACAAATGCTGAGAGATTTTGTCACCACCAGGCCTGCCCTACAAGAGCTCCTGAAGGAAGCACTAAACGTGGAAAGGAACAACTGGTACCAGCCACTGGAAAACGATGCCAAAATGTAAAGACCATCAATGCTAGGTAGAAACTGCATCAACTAATGAGCAAAATAACCAGCTAACATCATAATTACAGGATCAAGTTCACACATAACAATAGTAACCTTAAATGTAAATGGGCTAAATGCTTCAATTAAAAGACACGGACTGGCAAATTGGATAAAGAGTCAAGACCCATCAGTTTGCTGTATCCAGGAGACCCATCTCACATGCAGGGACACACATAGGCTCAAAATAAAGGGATGGAGGAAGATCTACCAAGCAAATGGAAAACAAAAAAAGGAAGGCATTGCAATCCTAGTCTCTGATAAAACAGACTTTAAACTAACAAAGATCAAAACAGACAAAGAAGGCCATTACATAATGGTAAAGGGATCAATTCAAGATGAAGAGCTAACTATCCTAAATATATATGCACCCAATACAGGAGCACCTAGATTCATAAAGCAAGTCCTCAGGGACTTACAAAGAGACTTAGACTCCTACACAATAATAATGGGAGACTTTAACATCCCACTGTCAACATTAGACAGATCAACGAGACAGAAAGTTAACAAGGATATCCAGGAATTGAACTCAGTTCTACATCAAGCAGACCTAATAGACATCTACAGAACTCTCCACCCTAAATCAACAGAATATACATTCTTCTCAGCACCACATCACACTTATTCCAAAATTGACCACATAATTGGAAGTAAGGCACTCCTCAGTAAATGTACAAGAACAGAAATTATAACAAACTGTCTCTCAGACCACAGTGCAATCAAACTAGAACCAAATACCATATGTTCTTGCTTATAAGTGGGAGCTAATCAATGAGAACACAGGGACACATAGAGGGGAACAACACACAGTGGGGTCTATCAGAGGGTAGAGGGTGGGTGGAGGGAGAAGATCAGAAAAAAAACAACTCGTAAGTACTAGGTTTAATACCTGGGTGATGAAATAATCTGTACAACAAATCCCCATGATGCAAGTTTACCTATATAAAAAACCTGCACACGTCCTCCTGAACTTAAAATAAAAGTTCAATTAAAAAAAAAAAAAATTTGCCGGCTATGGTGGCTCATGCCTGTAATCCCAGCACTTTGCGAGGCCGAGGTGGGAGAATCAACTGAGGTCGAGAGTTCGAGACCAGCCTGACCAACATGGAGAAACTCCATCTCTACTAAAAATACAAAATTAGCCGGGCATGGTGGTGCATGCCTGTAATCCCAGCTACTCGGGAGGCTGAAGCAGGAGAATCGCTTGAACCCAGAAGGTGGAGTTTGCAGTGAGCCAAGATTGTGCCATTGCACTCTAGCCTGGGCAACAAGAGTGAAACTCCATCTGAAACAACAACAACAACAACAACAACAAATGGAAGTCATGTCTCATGAAAGTGAGGGGGATACAACTCATTGAACAATTTCAAGAGTGCCAAAAGACAAATTAGGATGGCAGAACAGGGTGGCAACAATGCAACCTCAGTCAAGTTGCTGATTTATATAGATTTGTTAATTATTGAATCATCTCTAATCTTTGGAAGCATTATGGGTTAATTTTCTTGGGAGAAGTAAAAATTTTCTTGGGAGAGAGACATATAGTAGAAATATAGTGTACAAAAGGATTACAATCAAAAAGAGAATTTGTGTGCCAAAACCAAAAACCTATTTCACTGGGGAGTCAACTAAAAACATCATGAAGAAAATTAAAACCCAGTCCTTCTTTATAGACCTATAGTAGCCAGAAAATAATTTGGGATTTAGTCCAAGTTGTAGGAAAACAATACAAACTCAGAAATAATGATGAGAGCTGGAATGTAATAATAGGTTTGTTATAATTTTCCCTGATACATAATTTTTCTCTCCCCAGTTCCCCATTTCTACCAAAGATAAATCTTAGTAAAACCAACTTACTTGCAAAATAAGTTTTAGTATTTTACTTGGCCTGATTATTTGCATAAACAAGAATAATGAATCATCATATAGGGTCTTTTAAGTTGACTTTGCTGGAATATTTTCATAAAGAATCTCAAACTCAACTTCTAAAAGCCTTTTAAGACCAGGAAACCAAGCCAATAATTCACCATTAGACTATGCCTGTAATATGTGCATAAATTGAATGAATTTCTCTCTTCTTGAGGTCCCCAGATATCTTGAGGTTCCTAGGCTCCTAAGGGAACCAAGTAGATGAGGCCAATCTTTCCAAGGGGCTCTTTATCAAATTTATAAAGTCCACTTAAATTCCTCAAAGCAGTCTCATCATATCCATAAAATATGCCATTTCAGATGAAGCTTTGGTTAAATAACCAGTGTTTTCAATTGTGTCCTGTTACCAAGGAAAATGGATTCTTATTGAACAGTTTTCTTGGTTCTAGAAAATAAAATAAGGAATAAATCAGCAATGTTTCAAACAAAAAAAGTAATAAAAATGATTGAATTCTAAAACAATTCCAAGCATTTAATTCTTTTTTTTTTTTTTTTTTTTTTTTTTTTTTTTTTTTTTTGAGACGGAATCTTGCTCTGTCGCCCAGGCTGGAGTGCAGTGGCCAGATCTCAGCTCACTGCAAGCTCCGCCTCCCGGGTTTACGCCATTCTCCTGCCTCAGCCTCCCGGGTAGCTGGGACTACAGGCGCCCGCCACCTCGCCTAGCTAGTTTTTTGTATTTTTTAGTAGAGAAGGGGTTTCACCGTGTTAGCCAGGATGGTCTCGATCTCCTGACCTCGTGATCCGCCCGTCTCGGCCTCCCAAAGTGCTGGGATTACAGGCTTGAGCCCCCGCGCCCGGCCCCAAGCATTTAATTCTTATTCTGCTTAATGTTGGCTCAGCATTCCTTATAAAGGTATTTGCTTTTTAATTAGAGTCCTGGAAATGTTTTATCTAGTTCAATGAAAAGTATAGTCTCCAAATTTATCAGAAACCCTTATTGAAGAGTATTTGCCAATGTCCTTTTTCTTTTTATGAATTTCCTTGAAGAAAAGGCAATTTTTGAACTGTAGACAATTGAAAACCATTTTTTGAAAAAAATCAAAGTCAAACAATAAATTGTTTATGTATGATAAAAGACTTAGAGTAGCCATGCTAAAAGATGCAATTGAGAAGAAAATTTGGTCATTTCTGTGGCATATAACAATTTAACATAATAACTGTAATTATGACTGACAACATACATGAAGACATATCAGAATTTAGGAATATCATACAATTAAAAAAATATTAATAACATTTATACAAATATAACTTAAATTAAATTAAATACCATTTCTTATTGAAGAATTCTTCCCACATGATTTTAACAACCAAGTAATCCAAATATGTCTTGCTTGGACATCCATGGATTCCTATTTGTTACATTTAAGTTAGTTCAGATCAAAAATCTTAATTTTAGAATTTAAAATTTGATCTGGGGGAGTATGCCAAATATCAAAGATTTGAAACAATATCAAAA
Source organism: Macaca nemestrina (assembly GCF_043159975.1). Lineage (NCBI taxonomy): Eukaryota > Metazoa > Chordata > Mammalia > Primates > Cercopithecidae > Macaca > Macaca nemestrina. Next base: position 65,006,822 of record NC_092145.1, read on the forward strand.
TAGGATCACAGATCAGTGTAAAATGTCATTTATTTAGCTACAATGATAATTCAAAGATTTCAAAAGGCAAAGGGCATTAACCTGATAGAGACTCAATTTCCCAAACAATTCAGAGATCTTCAGAAGACAGCATGAGACCAAAAGGACATGTCTCTCCGTCTCTGCCCACTTCTATTATTTTTTCTGTAATTTACTCAAAAGGGAAAAAAATCTTTTACTATCTCTTATTAATACTACACAAAATTCATGTTCAAAAACAAATTTTACTTTTATATTCATGTATTTAAAATACAAAAGCTAATATTAGCAAAACATTAAAATCAAATTCATCTAATCTGTTTCTTTGGAACACATATTAGAAGATTTTTATGCAACATTTGTAATATCTTACAATTTTTTTCATTTTTTCTTTCCCCAACTTTTAGATGCAATTAAATCTATAAAACTTTTTCAATTAAACTTAAATCAATTAAATCAATTAAAACTTAAATCAATTAAACTTTTTCTATATATCATTTTACTTCATTTTGAAACAAATTTCAAATAACATTTAAACCAGAAAAAAGTCATATTTTCTTTGATAAAAATCACATATTTATGCTTTTCTGATAATCTTTTTTCCAAAAAAAAATGCTGTCTTAAAAATATATTTTGCATTTAGAATTGTACTTAGTACAATTTAGTACTTTCAATTACATATATTAATTATATTAACTCAGTAACCCTAATTTTCTGTGAAAAACCTAGAAAGCAATTTTAAAACATTTCATACCAGTATTTGCAGAAGAATACTATTTTATAATCTGTATAGTTTTTTTTTTTTTTTTTTTTTTTTTTTTTTTTTTTTTTTTTTTAGAGATAAGTTTTTGCTCTGTCACTCAGGCTGGAGTGTATGGGCACAATCATAGCTCACTAATGTTACTGGGGGGGTCCTTGCTCCCAGAGCTCCCAAGATGGTTGTGGGCTGCTTCCAAAATGGCAGGGGGCTGCTTGAAGATGGTGACAAGCCTCGTGTTCTCTGATTTGGGGTTCTTGGCCTCATGAATTACAAGGAATGGAATCGTGGCCCATGCGGTGAGTGTTATAGCTCTATTAGAAGCTGTGGGTCAAGGAAGAGAACCATGGAACCCAGTGACTAGTGTTCAGCTCGATTAGGACGAACCTGGGCACTTAGCCATGCAGGAACAATGGCAAGCCTTTAGCCAGATCGGGAGCAGCAATGGGAGCCTCGCTGGATCGGGAGAACAACAGACACTCTACAGGCTGCAGAGGGATGGAAGTCAGCAGCAGTGTCTGCAAGGGCGGCAAACAGCAGTGGTGGATGGTGAGCGAAACCTCGGTTCCAGCCCTAACAAACACGGACCAGAAGAGAGTGTAGTTGCAAGATTTAATAGAGTGAAAACAGAGCTCCCATACAAAGGGAGGGGACCCAAAGAGGCTAGCCATTGCTGGCTGGAATGCCTGGGTTTATATCTTGATCAGTGTCCTGCCCCCTTTGCTCTCAGGTGATAGATAATTGGCTATTTCTTTACCTCCTGTTTTAGCCTAATTAGCCTTGTAGTGAGCTGTCTTTACTATCTGACTGGTCGGATGTGAGCTAAGTTGCAAGCCCTGTGTTTAAAGGTGGGTGTGGTCACCTTCCCAGCTAGGCTTAGGACTTCTTAGTCGGCCTAGGAAATCCAGCTAGTCCTGTCTCTCACTACAACCTCTAACTTCTGGGATCAAGGGATACAGGATTCTCTCGAGTCAGCGTCCCAAGTAACTGAAACTACAGGCATGCATGATCACATCTGAGTAATTTTTAAATTTTTTGGTAGTGATGAGGTTTTGCTGTGTTTCCCAGGCTGGTCTCAAACTCCTGTCCTCAAGCAATCATCCTAAATCAGCCTATCAAAGAGCTGAAATTACAGGCATGACACACTCTGCATGGCCTCATTTTATAATTTTTAAAAAATGTTTCCTCAATTTTTTTTGTTTATTAACAGATTTAAGCATAGATTTTCTATGCCATATAAAAATAATATGCCAAATTATATAAACTTAAGCTTATATTTGATCATTAATGTTTCAGTATTTTAACTTACCTAGAAATGTCTCAGTCATCAAATATTTATTGATCACTTCATTTAACATAACAATAATTCAAGATATCAAATTACTAAAATAGTTTTGAAACTGTAAAAACTTCATTTATAAACATATCTCATTTAATTTTTTCCTAATATTTATGATTGAATAGTTCATTAAACTAAGCTAGCCATCACCTCAAGTTAATTTTTTATTTACTATTTTTATATTACTGTATGTTAAGCAAGTATAGCAGCAAAAAATCGTAAAGTTAAATGAATTTTTTGCTCATAACTTAAAATAAATTATTGTTTTTGTTAAGCTGAAAATATTAAACTACTCTTATTTACCAAAGATTTACACAAGTCATGCAAATTAAATGGCCTTTGAGGAGTTAGTGTCTACTTTTCTGATAAAATATTTGACTTAGGCACTTACTTTTTTTAAGCCAATTGCTTAGAACTCTTTCACATATTTTGGTAGTGAAATGTCGCCTATACACATATTGACATAGAGAAAAACAGACAGAAGCAGCTTTTATAGCTTCACAAAGTTTTTCCTTTGCTGATTTTCAAATAGTTTCTCTCATTCCTTCAGACTATCAAGCCCTAAATAATTGTTAGCCAGGCAACAGTAAATTTGCTCTTCCAAAAGACATGACTCAGGCAAAATTTACATCCCAAAGACAAATAACTTAGATCACCATTATTTGCTGAGAGAAAGAATGAAACAGGTACAGGCTGAGTCAAGACAAAATTGCAGGAAAGTATCTTGAACAAAGGTAAGGTTTGTTATGTAAACTTAGAGCCAATATATTCACCATCATGCAGAGAGATGTTCTTACAAATGAAGATCTCCTTTATACCTGTAAAATTCTTTTACAAAGGGATTTCATAATTGCCAGTTAAATGCCAGAAAGATGTACTTTTTATACCAATTGTCTTCAATGGGTGGTCTTTCCAACTTAGTTTCTACTTCTTATCTAAAATTATCGAGTCCAGGGTAGAGCTCATTAAGGAAACAGGCAAATGATTTTTTTTTATGCCTAGACTCATCATAGGTAGCTCTGAAAAAGAAGTAAGTCTACCTTATCTGAAGGCTTATCTTTTATAAATACTTTATTACACTTTTTTTTTTTGAAAGCCAAAGGTATCTTTTGGTGGAGTGACACACCAAAAGCAGTGAGCCTTAACCAAATTTATAACTTAACCAAGAATTAACTAGACATCTCCAAAGACGTGTAAAGCAATCCTTACAAGATCCAGAATTACTCCAAAGACAGCTCAAAGAAAGAAAAGTCTTGCTAGTCACAAATGGAATACAACCCACATTTCTATCTGGCCAGATTTTCTAGGATATCAGCTTCTCAGCTGAGCATTTACACATGAAGGCCCCAAGCTCCATGTGCCCCACATATGAAAAGACAAAAAATCGAAAGCTGTCCATGGAAGGGAAAAGGATCAGTAACAAATAGGTGCCTAAAAGGTGTGGAATCATACAAATAATTTAAGACGTATGAGACTGATTCCCTAATGAGGGACTGAAAACAGTTCACAGCCATGAAAGTCAGAATCCTAACCACTAGACCCCAGTGTAGAGTGCTTTTTCCAGTTTCTGTATGAGATCCAAAGCAGGCAGTTTGAGTATTTAAAGAATTTTAACTTGTTTCAGATCTGATCTCAACTGCTGCTTAGCTAATTCCCTGGATATTACCATTTCAAAGACATGATAAGATTTACATCTCCAAGGGACCACAGAGTAAACCAGGGCACTGAAAGGATTCATCTGCTATTCGATCACTATATCATCGGTGTTGTTCATCATTTCTGGTTTAGAAATAATTTGTTGGATCTGTATTTTTATAATCTTAGGTTCATTTTCATTTTGTAGTTGTTCTGTTTATTCCCACTGTTCCAAATTTAAATACATTGCCCCCCTTTTGAGTAAAGGAAATGTGTGCATAGTAGAATTACAAAAATCTCTGCCTAAAAGATGTATGGGAACGGAGGAAATAAGCAGAAAGGGATGAGATCAGATCTCAAGGCTAAGAAAAAGGAGCAGTTGGAGGTGACAGGGAGAAAACCTTCAGTGTTTCCTTTTTTAATTTAAAGATAGTTTTAGACAATAATTTGTTTTCTTCCTTCAAAGAAATGACTTTATCAGAACCTCTTTTAGAGGCTTCTAAGTACTATTGAAAAATATCTCTTCAAATTCTTCTAGTTTACTTTAGAGCTGGCTGTTTCTCACTGAGCACACAGATAAACGAATTTAGGTATTTTTAAAGTACCCTATTCTGACTACCTGTTTTTAAAAGTACCCCATTTTGGGTTCTTCATGCATTAAGTAAGACCATTTTTCTAGATACCAACAGGAAACGGTGCCATAAGTATTTTACATAAATTCAGTTGGAGTGTCTAAAGGTGGATTTCTCCTTGAGGATAAAGACATGGCCTTATAGGTATGATTGCTCATAATTTAGATTATTACCTAGTGTGAAGAATGTTGGTCATTCAAGAAAGTTTCAAATTGTCAATTTAATCAAGCCTCAGAATCCAGTCAGTTTTAAAGATTACATATACGTTGCTTAAGTTACAAAAATTTCACTTTTTCTTTTCAAAGAGAAACTATTTTCTTCTTGACTGAACTTCTACTGAGAGAAATAGATTGCAAACTTTAATAAGTAAGATAAACAAAATCTTAACCTCAGAGAAAAATGAAAATCACAAATCTGCAGTCAGCAGAATCTATGGAGAATAACAAATAATTCTCCTTCCTTAAAAGCAAAGCTTCAATTCCAGCGCTGGGGAGTGTGATTCAGGTCACTTGGATAAGGCCCAAATTCCAAGCCAAAATTAGGGAGATTTGAAAGCCAAGAAGAGTCTTGACAGAGACCCCTGCCAGCTCTGGTGAGGCTGGGTGAACAAAAGCCATATGCGCTGGTATCCAGGCACCAGTTGTGTGCAAAATGGTAGGAATCTTGAAGACTTGCTTCAGGTTCCTTCTGAGTTACCAAAATGTCAACGTAAAATAATTGAAATTGTCAGAATCTAGTTTAAAGAGAGCTTATGCAAGCACGAAGTTTGAGGATGATCCGCCTAAAAAGTACAGATTCCAAAATTTGGAAATCAGTGTTTCAAAGAGTAAAAGTTTGGGATTGCTTATATAAACAAAGTTTAGGGAAGTGTAACAGAATGTTAACATATTTCTATGGAAGGCATAACACATAGTTTAGTCAAGGTGATCTTTTTCTTTCAGAGAGACATATTTAACATTCTACACCAAAGATGTAACAGTTATAGGGTCTTGGGTATCATCTAGTCTGAGTCAAGTACAGGACTAAAAGGAGGCAGTTAATCCAAAAGCAAACATTATAGCTTGTTAATGTTAATATTTCAATCACTTTCCATTGGAAAGTGGGGAAGTTCTGGTCTTTGGTCTCTCCTAGTCATTTATGGAACAAGAACAATGAGGAAGAGAGTTATCTATCATTTAAGAAGCAGAATTGCAAAAGTGATATATGATTCTGTCACTCGGGCTTAACTTCTTCCTTAGCATTATAAATTGAGAAGTGCTGAAATTTTATTTTCTTTTACACATATCATGTATTCTCAACTATGCCTATATATTAATATTTTAGTGACAATAAAATAGTGCCTAATTCTCATTGTCAATTAGAAAACATATAAAGTATGTAATCTAAGTTGTAAGAATATGCACTTTTATGTAGGGCCCAATGAAGCTATCTTTATTTTGAATGAAAAAATGTGAATAAACATGTTTAAATTCCTTAACTTACCTGCAGGTGGAAATTATTGCTTACCAATTTGTCATACAGGAAGCCAATGCCTAGATACTAATGTATATTATTAGGACTCTGAGATATGCAGGAAATTCCAAATGATTAACATATTTGGCCTCAAGGTCTTGACAACTGAGGCAAAGGGTGAAACAGGTTAAATTTCATTTAGCCATTTAAAGTTCATGAAACAACTACAAAGTGCAGGTAAGTATAAAAGAGTTTACTGAGGCTCATGCCTGTAATCGCAACACTTTGGGAGGCCAAGGTGGGAAAATTGCTTGAGCTCAAGAGTTTGAGACCATACTGGTCAATACAGCAAGACATCCCCTATCTACGAAAAACACAATATTTTCATAAAGAGTAGGCAAGTGTGGTGGTGTGTGTTTGTATCCCAGCATCTCAGAAGGCAGAGGTAGGAGAATACCATGAGCCCTGGAGTTTGAGGCTGCAGTGAGCTGTGACTGTACCACTATACTCCAGTCTGGGTGAGAGAGCAAGACCCTGCCTCCAAAATAAAGGAGTTTACTTAGCATTTTGCTTTCAGTAACTACTTCAAAATATATTAAAAATGAATGAATGAACGCATACTTGAAGGAATGATATACACAACAAAAGAAATCTAAAACCAGCCTTCACAGTGTTTAACTGAAACACTGTGCTATATGTATAACAAGCCAGGCTTTTAAACAGGCACTAAAAAAGAGCAAATCCAAATACCTGGTAGCACACAAGAAGATGCGGAACCTCATTAGTAATGAGGGTCAGGTTAGATGAAACTATAATGAAGAAAGTGTACATAGCTATTTTGACAAAAGAGAAACGTCATTACAAAATTACAGCAGGGACATGAAACAACAAGAACTCTCCTATTCTGATGGTAGATTACACTGAGCAAACTTATATGGACTATGATGACTTTAATTAGAAATGTTGATGTTGTTTATCAAACTCAAGCATCTGCCTAACCCATCTTAGCAATGTCACTGCTAGTGGCAAGCAGAGAAGTCTTGAATATGCGCACAAGGAAGCTTATATAAGTACATTCATGGAATCAATGTTTATAATGGCGAAAACTTTAAATGACCCAAGTATCCATCAAAAATAAAACATGTAGTTTTTTGTAGTCATACAATGGAATAAATCATAGGAGTGAAAAGAGAAAATAGCATTCCTTTACCCTTGAACACGGATGGTTTTTACAAACATAACTTTGAGCAGAAGTGAATCATGGAGTAACGTATATGGAATAGCTAAGCTTTACAATGTCCAAAGCCACAGAAAACCTAACAATACAGTTTTCAAATATGAATATGTATATGATAAAACCACAAATAAAAGTGAGAGAATGATTAATCAAGATAGAAGTTATATCTGAGGGAGGGGAACATAGGCAATGAGGGCTATGCAGGTTATTGTTACATGAGTGTTTATTTTATAATTAATATTTATTAGTTAAACTACAAAAGCATTTTATACTCTCATATAAAAATAAAATTAATGGAAGAGTAGTGTAATGAGTTTTAGTATTGTACCATTTAACTATCAGACTCATTTATTTGGGTTTAGGAAAGAGAGACGAGATTCTCTCTCCAGAATGAAGATCTAAGAAGCAAACCTGGTAGGAAATCATATAATGGTAATGATGATGATCATGATGTTGCTAGATATCAGATGATAAGTAGTATTTATTGAGCACTTACGATGCCCTGGTGCTCTAATTGAAGTGTATTATATCATTTAATCTCCAAAGAAAAGTATGTGTTAAGTACTATTATCATCCTCCCCATTTCAGAAATGACTAAATGTAAGCAAAGAGAGGTTAAGCCATTTATTGTTGCACAGCCAGCTTCTACAGTCCAAATTCCAACTAAGACAAGCTCCAGAGTCTATACCCTTAGCCCACTAAGAAGATAACAGGGAACATGAAAGGTTATGGAATAATAAAGGGACTAATAAATTGAAGGTGGACTTCAGAAAAAGAAAACAGAGCAATTTCCCACTGGGTTGAAAACAGAATGAGAATTAGGGAATTCCATCTTAAATGAATGAAGCTCTAGAGAAAAAAGGAAATCTAGGCTTAACACAGAAACAAAGATACTGTATCTCATTAGATGGGCACAAATCATTTTATCAGATGCTCAAAATGTATGTGAACTACTCCTTAAATTAGTTTCAAAAAGCCTGTACCCAAATTTTCAGGAAATTTGTAAGTGTAGATTCCTGGACCTCACTCTTAGTATGAAGTACCAAATCAGGATCCCTGGGTGTATGTCTATGAAATACAATTTTAAAACAAATTCCACACAGTTTTTATACACAGTCAAATGATACTGCCACTGCGCTAACCTGGCTTTGTGTCACGGTATTCCCAGGTAAGCATCTAAAAATATGTGAGATTACTTTTAAGAAAACACAAAATATTTAATAGCAAGACAACTAATTTTTCAAGTCTAGTATTATTTATTGGTGTATGGTGCCAAACAATGCTTTCTTTATGAAGGCATATAGGGACTGCCTAGCTAGAAAGAGGAATTACTTCTTTAAGCCAAAAAATAATTTTGTTGAAAAAAGAAATGCTTCATTAGGGAAAGTAAGTATCAAATGGGGCATTATGTCTTCACACATCTAAGCAATTGAACATTCTTTCCATGCTGTAAAAGAAAAATGCACAAAGGTAGATGTAGATACTGGATCATCTAGTCTCAGTGTTCTAGCAGTGTTCTAGCCAGCTGCTAAGACAGGTGTCTGTGAATTAACAAGCAATTTATTGAATTAAGGTCCTTACCTGACAATATTTTCCTTAGAAGGAAGCACCTTTTCCTTCCCTGATAGGGCAAATTGCTATGAAGGTGATGACTAACAATCCACCTTTAATTGCTGTTGTTAAGCATAGAAATCTTTTGACCTTTGATAAAAATACAGAGACATCATCAGATCTATATATAAGAAAGTGATAGGATCAATTGTTCTATTGACTTATCTTTCTTGCCTTTAGAATCATTTCAATATATTGATTAATCGCAACAGAGCTATATTGCCTAGGTTTGGATCTTGGCTTAGCCGTTTATTATCTGTGTGACTGTTGGCACATTACACTCCATTCCCTCCATTTCCTCAACTTTAAAATGGGGGTAATTTATTTTATAGAGTTGTTGTTAAGAGTTCCTAATACATGTTAAGGGCTCAATACAATATTTTTGCTTTTCAAATATTTCAGTCATAAACTTATTCCTTTAGGCCAACACATTAGCCCCACATTTAACTAGAGTAGTCGAAATATTGACGGTATTAAAAATACACCTGCCCCCAAATTTCTTCTCCACATCTTGAATCACTCTAAGAAATGTCCAACATTTGTCATTCCTTGATTTCAATTTGGAGATGAAGTCATTCTTTCCCTTCTTTATTATTTGTTTTACTTTTATTTTAGGTTCAGGGGTACATGCGCAGATTTGTTATATAGGTAAACATGTTTAATCAGATTAAAATATTATTTTCCCTTTTCTGAATGGGGAAAATATAAGTTAGTTAACGTGTTCATAGAATGCAGAGCCCTGAGTCAGTTAGATACACAAACATGAAATTTGACTTGGGGTTAAATAGACTTTCAATTGTATACCAGAAGAAGTTAATGATGGCCTACAATCACCACCACCCAAAACACACACACACACACACACACACACACACACACACACACACACACACACCAAAACAAAAAACGAACAACAAAAACAACAGAAGCACACAGTAATGCTGTATGAAATATGATCATTTAAAAAATATATAGTATATTTAAAAGAAAGGAAGGATAAATTGAAAAAAAAAGAAGGGGTGGGGGAAAGGAAAGAAGAAAAGGGGAAAGGAAGAAGAAAGGGGAGAGGAAATGGAGACAGTAAAGAAAAGAGAAAAAGAAAGAGGAACAAATGAAGGTGAAAGGAAAGCAGGAAAGGAGAGGGTAATAGGAATGAAGAAGTATTAATAACAAAGTGAGAATGGTAAGCTAAAATCAAAGGAATGTTAGCCATTCACTCTATAAAACCTACCTATAGACCATAGGACCTTCCCTTCCCTTCCCTTCCCTTCCCTTCCCTTCCCTTCCCTCCCCTCCCCCCTCCCCCTCCCCCTCCCCCTTCCTTCCTTCCTTTCCTTCTTTCTTTTCTCTCTTTCTTTCTCTCTTTCTTTCTTTTTCTTTCTTTCTTCCCTCCTTCCTTCCTTCCTTCCTTCCTTTTCTCTCTTTCTTTTCTCTCTTTCTTTCTCTCTTTCTCTCTTTCTTTCTCTCTTTCTTTCTCCCTTCCTTCCTTCCTTCCTTCCTTCCTTCCTTCCTTTCTTTCCTTCTTTCCTTTCTTTTTTTCTTTTGTGCTTCTTTTGTTTTTGTTTTTGTTTTAGGGTATCACTCTGTCACCCAAGCTATAGTGCAGGGGTGTGATCATGGTTCACTGCAACCTCTGCCTGGGCTCAAGCGATCCTTCTAGCTCAGCCTCCTGAATAGCTCAGACTATAGGCATGCATCACCATGCTCAGCAAATTTTTTATATGTTTTTGTAGAGATGGGGTTTCACGATATTCCCCAGGCTGCTCTCAAACTCCTGGGCTGAAGCGATTCTCCTGCCTCGGTCTCCCAAAGTGCTGGAATTACAGACTCGAGCCACTGCGCCAGGCCAGAATTTTACTGCTTAAGGAGATACATCAGTTTTGGGTCCCTACTCAGGTGAGGTAGATTGTTACAAAGCTGGAAGCCTCAAAATCCAGTCCCATCTGTGAAGGAGAAACTAATAAATAAATAAATAAATAAATAAATAAATAAATAAATAAATAATCAAGGAAGTGGTAAGGAAGATTGCTTTCTAATCAAGAATGTGAATTGGGAAATGAAAGTTCACCCTTATTAAATCAAAACCCCAAGCCTAGATCATAAGAATTATTGGGTTGAAAATTGGCTCTTCTGATGTAATATAGGGCCTCAGACAGAAAAAAAATAATAATGAAAGAGTTCTTCTAGGACAGATCAAACACCTTGGATTCCAGAAAAATAAGAAAAGGTGATGCAACAAGCTCTAAATACGCACTTTACAGATTTCACAGTTTTGCCTAAAGCTATACCTGCCCAAAAGAAAAAAGATGAGTAGTTATCCTTGGGAAGTGTCCCTGGTTTTTAAATATGAATTTCTGCCATGCTATGACATGGTCTCCTAAAGAAGATGGTGCTAACATAGCCTGAGTTGAGTAAAACAATGATATTTAATGATTTCCAACCCACATAAAGGGTGTTAACATAAAAATCTCTGAATAATCTGTCATATTATATAAAAATAACTGTATCATTACTGCTCCTTTCACTATTTATAAAGCCTACCTTTGCTACTTAAATTTTTAAGTTTAAAACATTCAGAAATAATGGCTTGCAAAATAATATGAACTATTTTCTTCTTTTAAATATTGATGTTTATTTTACCTTAAATGTCACAGTTAATGTCTCCATTGTTTTTTCAGATAGTTATAACTTTTATTTTCTTTGTTTGAACTAGATAAAGAAGAAAGACAGGAAATATCATGCAGGTAGAGATGTTAATTTTTCCCCTTATTTAAACAAATAGAACACAGTTAGAACATTTATTCAAATATGTCCAGATGGGTACAATTGGAACATCAAAAAAAATGAAACAGCAGTTAGACAGATGCATGAAAAATTAAGCCATACCCATAATGAGTGTAACTTGCATAATTCTAGTCATTTCCTGAAATGCCATTGCTTTTTAAAATGCATTTCCCTGATGTATTTTTAAATACATATTACACGAAATTTCTTTTGGAAGCATTCACATAGAGCATGGTAGGAAATAAAGGCTGAAGTGATATGCAATAAAAGTACAAACAAAAATGACACTTATTTGCAATTATTATCTTATGTTATTAGTGCTAACAACTAGGCCTGAAGTTAACAGAGCATGGTATGGTTCATGACTTCTTTGTGCTCTGATGGAAGCTAAGAAAGCCCAGCATTCTGGGAAGCCAAATCCTTAAACCATATAAATAAGAAACAACGGTACTTTAAAATAAATGATATGGATGTTTATGTCTCTGCTTTCTAATTTTTAGACATAGAGTGGAGTGTAATTTAGTGTAATTGCCACAAGATAATGAGGCATATTAGTTTGGTATTGTCACTAACTACCTATGCAACTTTAGGCAAGCCATCTCGTCTTTTAAGCCTTTGTGTTGTTTTGTTTTGTTTTGTTTGGTAAATGCAAATAATATATCTACCTGCTCATCATCAAATATTTTATTATCAAAATAGGAATACAGATAAAAATGCCTGGTGGTTTTCATGCAAGGCAGGAGTTTCAGCTAAAAATTTTAACTATCATCACACTTTCCAACCAGATTAAAATGGTAGCAATGTTATCAAGAATCTATATACCAAGTTATTCATTAGATAGGATGGCAGAAATGACTGCCTTATATTCTTTGCTTTTGGGGACTGAGGAGCAAGCCATGCAACACTGAAACTAAATTTTCTTTTCTTTTCTTTTTTTTTTTTTTTTGAGACAGAATCTCGTTCTGTCCCCCAGGCTGGAGTGCAGTGGCGCCATCTCGGCTCACTGCAAACTCCACCTCCCAGGTTCACACCATTCTCCTGCCTCAGCCTCCTGAGTAGCTGGGACAACAGGCACCTGCCACCACACCCAGCTAATTTTTTGTATTTTTAGTAGAGACGGGGTTTCACCATGGTCTGGATCTCCTGACCTTGTGATCTGCCCACCTCGGCCTCCCAAAGTGCTGGGATTATAGGCATGAGCCACCGCGCCCGGCTTAATTTTATTTTCTTAACATAATTAAAGTTCAATTTTGAACTTTCATTGTTTAATTATATCAAAAGAACCTATGCAAAATTCCAAATATATAGTTTCTTTTCAAATGTGATTATTTTGGGAAGCTGCCCCAAAATTTCCACAAGCCCCACTTGGTTCTAGAGATGGACATATTATATGATTTAAGAACATGTAGAATTGTTTTGCAAAATAAATACAAAATAAATACCATCTCATTTTACTGTGCTTCACTTAATTGTGCTTCATAAATACTGTGTTTTTTACAAATTGAAGTTTTGCCTTGCATAAAGCAAGTCTATTGGTGCCTTTTTTTTTTAACGGCACATGTTCACTTTGTGTCTATGTCACATATTTGTAATTCTCACATTATTTCAATTTTTTTCTTTATTCTTATATCTGTTGTGGTTATCTGTAATCAATGATTTTTGATATTACTATTGTAATTATTTTGGGATGCCACAAACCATACCCATGTAAAACAGCAAACTTAATATATAAATGGTGTATGTGTGCTGTTAACTACCCCACTGACTAGCCATTTCCCCATCTCCCTCCCTCTTTTCAGGCCTCCCTATTCCCCGAGAGACAACAATTTTGACATTATACCAATGAATAACTCTATAATAGACTCTAAGTATTCAAGTAAAAAGAAGAGTGACATATCTCTCACTTTAAATCCAAAGTTAGAAATGATTAAGCTTAGTGAAGAAAGCATGTTGAAAGCTCAGATTGGTAAAACAAGGCCTCATGTGCCAAATAATTAGCCAGCTTATGAAGGCAAAGAAAAAGTTATTGAAGGACATTAAAAGTGCTACTACTGTGAACACCCAAAAGATTTGGGCTGTGACTGAATCTTATTGCTGATATAGACAAAGTTTCAGTAATCCGGATAGAGGATCAAACCAGCCACATAACTCCCTTCAGTCACAGCCCAATTCAGGGCAAAGCTTTATCTCACTTCAATTCTATGAAGGCTGAAACAGCGAGGAAGCTGCAGGAAAAAAAAGTTGGAAACTAATAGAGGTTGGTTCATGAGGTTTAAGGAAAGAAGCCATCTCCATAACATAAAAGTGCAAGGTGAAGCAATAAGTGCTTCAGAAAGTTAATCAGAAGATCTAGCTACTTGATGAGGGTGACTATATTAAATAATGACTATTCAATGTAGACAAAACAGCCTTATATTAAAAGAAGATGCCATCTAGAGTTTTACTGTTAGAGAGAAGTCAATATCGGCGTCTAAGCTTCAAAGGACAGGCTGACTCTCTTGTTAGGGACTAATACAGCTGACCACTTCAAGTTGAAGCCAATGCTTATTTACCACTCAAAAATCCTAAGGCTCTTAAAAATATGCCAAATATACTCTGCCTGTGCTCTATAAATGGAAGAACAAAGCCTGGATGACAACATATTTATTTACAGTACAGTTTAGTGAATATTTTAAGTCTACTGTTGAGACCTACTGCTTGGAAAAAAGACATTTCTTTCAAAGTATGGCTGCTCATTGGCAATTCATCTAGAAACCCCAGCACTCTGAAGGAGGTGTACAAGGAGAGTAATGTTGTTTTCATGCCTGCTAATACCACATCCATTCTGCAGTCCATAGATCAAGGAGTAATTTTGACATTCAAGTATTATAGTTTAATAAAAATATTTTATAAGATCATAGTTGATATAGATAGCAATTTTCTGGTGGATTTAGGCAAAAAATACTGAAAAGCTTCTGGAAAGAATTCATCATTATAGATTTCATTAAGCACACTTCTGATTCATGGGAGGAGGGCAAACTATCAAATTTAACAGAAGTTGATTCCAAACCTCATGCATGACTTTGAGAGGTTCAAAACGTTAGTGGAGGAAGTAACTGAAGTTATGGCAGAAACAGAAAGCATCCTAGAATTAGAAGTGGTGCCTGAATATGTGACTAAAATGCTGCAATCTCATCATAAAACTTGAACAGGTCAGCAGTTGCTTCTTATGGATGATCAGAGAAAGTGGTTTGTTGAGATGAAATTTACTCCTAGTAAAGATGCTATGAACATTGTCGACATGACAACAAAGGGTTTAAAAAGTTACATAAATTGATCATGTAGTGTCTGAGTTGAATGGAATTGACTCCAATTTTGAAAGAAGTGATACTGTGAGTAAAAGGCTATCAAAAAGCATCACATGCCACAGATAAATGTTTCATGAAAGGAAGAATCAATTGATGTGACCAATTTTATTGTTGTCTTATTTTAAGAAATTACCACAACCACCCCAACTTTCAGCAGTCACAAATGAGATCAGACAGCAGCCATCAATATAGAGGCAAGATCTTCCACAGCAAAAAAATTATAACTCACTGAAGGGTTGGACAGTTGTTAGTGAAATAAAGTGTGTTGTTATTATTGTTGTTGTTGTTGTTTTAATTTTTGGAGACAGAGTCTCACTCTGTTACCCAGGCTGGAGTGTAGTGGTGTAATCATGACTCACTGAAGCCTTGAACTCCTGAGCTCAGGTGATCTTCCCACCTCAATCTCCTGAGTAGCTGGCACCACAGATATGTGTCACCACACCCAGCTAATTTTTTGTATTTTTTTTTTTATAGAGACAGCGTTTCGTCACATTGCCAGGCTGATCTTGAATTTCTGGGCTCACACAATTCTGCCTTGTCCTCCTAAAGTGCTAAGATTACAGGCTTGAGGCACAGTGCCAGGCCAGGTGTTTTTAAATTAAGGTATATACATTGTTTCCTTAGACATAACGCTATTGCACGTTTAATAGACCATGGTATAGTGTAAAAGTAACTTTTATACACACCGGGAAAGCAATATTTACAAAAGTGACTAGGTTTATTTTGATATTTGTTTCATTGCAATGGTCTGGAACCAAACCCACAATATTTCTGAGGTATACCTGCATATAAAAGGGCAAGATGGCCAACTAGATGCAGCCAGAAAGTGCTGCTTGCACCAAGTGAGACTGAATCATCTTGTAAACCACCATATAAGTTGGACAGTTTTTTTGAAAATAAAATGCTGAGAATGTATAGAGAGGTGATGTTGAAGCTGAGGTTGAAGAGAGAGAGGAAGCTGGTAATCCTCCACGGTGTTAGCAAACACTAGATCTAGTTCCTGGCCCCAAGTGGCTTCTGGAAAAGGGATAAACGAGGGAACTGGGGGATGGTTCCCTCTTGCCATGGAACTCCAGGATCCTAGCTGCAGGATACCTCACGTTATCCATGGATATGTGAGCTGGTAGAGAGATCTCCTTAGGGAGCAGGCAGCGACAGTCCCTCTGATGGCACAGAGCCCAGGAGGTTGTGTGTGCTGGGCAGCACCAGCAGATAGTGGTCAGAGATGCCCATCCCTCAGGTTCCTCATCCCTTTTCAGGAGGCACTGCCCAAGTTGACCTGAGCCAGGAGAAAGTGGGGCTGGCTTCCCTGTTGTACTAGATAGAATCTGTTCTGCAAGCCCTCCTGTCCACCAGTCCATCCTTTGGCCCATGTCTAGCTACCCCAGAAAACAGATGCACAGTATCCTTCACGGCCCAGCATGAGTGCACTGCTATACCTGAGTCCATTATCAGAGAACCAGGAGTACACCAAATCCTCCAATGCAGCTGGAACCCAACCCAAAGCCATGGGATTTTCTGGTGCCCCCAGGGGTGCAGCCTGTAGTTCAGGAGTGCAGAGCTGCAATCTGTGGCCAGCACTCAAGCGGAGGAGGAGCCCTTATCCTCAGAGCACTGAGAGGGACAAGATGTGCAGGTTCCTGTACTGGAGAGGGAGCAAGGCATTCCTCCCTCCACAAGGCTGGCCCAGAAAGGGTGTGGGACATCTCCCTGCCACAGTCTCTGCCCGAGGGGGTCCCATGGCCTGGAACAACTAACAAAAGAAATACAAGCACAGCGCCAGTGACTGGAGAGGGTCCCCCAAGTCCCTTGAATGGATCTGATGAGGGAAACATCTTTCTCCCTGCCCCTACTGCAGAAAATACCTGTAAACATGAGGAAGTACGAAAGAGCCATATGGCTGGGTATTAGCCTAGCTACTGGTCATTACTCTTAAGCACCTTCTACTGGATCACAGCCCAAACAGCACCAAAAATTATCCCACTAATACGTATACCTGTAAAACCAAGTACAATAATTCACCCACAAATAAAGATCCTGTACAGCACCTTGGCCATCTGAAAGTATCCAGGAATGACATCAACTGACTATACTCAACTTACAGCATAGCTTTAACACCAACCATCCCAGATGAGAAAAAACCAGCACAAGAAATCTGGCAATTAAAAGAGCCAGAGTGTCCCCTTACTTTCAAACGAGTCCACTAGCTCTCTGGCAATGGTTCATAACCAGTCTGAAATGACTGAAATACCAGAAATAGAATTCAGAATCTGGATGGCAAGAGAGCTCATCGAGATTCAGAAGAAAGTGGTAACACAATACAGGGAAACCAAGGAATCCGGTAAAATTATGTAAGATCTGAAAGACAAAATACATTTTAAGAACTAAACTGAACTTCTGGAAAGGAGAAAGTCACTACAAGAATTTCAGAATACTATCAGAATTACGAACAGCAGAAGAGATCAAGCTGAGGAAGCAATATTAGAGCTTGAGTTCCACTTATTTGAATCAGCTCAGTCAGATAAAAATAAAGAAAAAGGAATTTAAAAATGAACAAAATCTCTGATAAATATGAGATTATGAAAATAGAACAAATCTCCTACTTATTGGCATTCTTGAGAGAGAAAAAGAGAATAAACAACTTGAAAAATATATTTGAGGATATAGTTCATGAAAATTTCCCTAATCTTGCTAGGAAGGTTGATACAAATCCAACTTTTATTTATTTATTTATTTATTTATTTAGACGAAGTCTTGCTCTGTCACGCAGGCTGGAGTGCAGTGGTGCAATCTTGGCTCACTGCAACCTCTGCCTCCCAGGTTCAAGCAATTTTCCTGCCTCAGCCTCCCAAGTGGCTGGGATTACAGGCACCCACCACTGCACCCGGCTAATTTTTGTATTTTCAGTAGAGACGGAGGTTCACCATGTTGGCCAGGCTGGTCTTGAACTCCTGATCCACCCGCCTTGGCCTCCCAAAGTGCTGGGATTACAGATGTGAGCCACCATGCCAGGCCGATAAAATCCAACTTTCTTTCATGATAAAATCCTCAGCATTGTAGACATTGGAGGAATATACCTTAAAATAATCCACCTTTGACAAACCTACAGCCAATATCATATTGAATGTGCAAAAGACAGAACTATTCCTGTTTAGAACTGTAACAAGACAGGGATGCCCACTCTTACCACTACTATTCAACATAGTACTGTAAGTTCTAGCCAGGTCGATCAGGAAAGATAAAGAAATAAAAGGCATCAGAATAGAAACAGAAAAATCAAAGTATCTCTTTTGCTGACAATATCATTTTATATGTAGAAAACCCTAAAGACACTACCAAATGACTAATAGAAACGATAAATGAGTTTAGCAAAATTTCAGTATATCAAATGAAAGCACAAAAATTAGTAGCATTTCTATACAACAATAATTCCCAGGCTGGGAGTCAAATCAAGAAAACAATCCCATTTACAATATCCACAAAGAAAATTAAATACCTTAGAATACAGCTAAATAAGGAGGTGAAAGATCTCTTCAAGGAGAACTAAAAACACTGCTTAAAGATGTCAGAGATGACATAAATAATTGGAAAAATATTCCATGCTCATAGGTTAAAAGAATATTAAAATGGCCATTCTGTCCAAAACAATTTATAGATTTAACACTATTCCTATCCAACAACTGACACCATTTTTCTCGAATTAGCAAAAACAAACAAGACAAACAAAACTATTCTAAAATTTATATGGAATAAAAAAAAGTCCCCCAAATCCAAACCAATCCTAAGCACAATGACTAAAACTGAATTAATCATACTACCTGACTTCAAACTACGCTATAAGTCTATAATAACCAAACAGCATGGTACTGGTACAAAAACAGACACATAGACCAATGGAACTGAATAGAAAACTCAGATATAAGGCTGTACACTTACAATCATATGATCTTTGACAAAGCCATCAATAGCATGCAATGGGGAAAGGATTCCCTATTCAATAAATGGTGCTGGGACAACTGGCTGGCTATATGCAGAAGAATGAAACTAGACCATTACATTTCACTGTGTACAAAAATTAACTTAAGATCCATTTAATTTCTTTTTTTGTTTGTTTGTTTGTTTGTTTGCTTGTTTGAGAAAGGATGTCACTCTGTCACCAGACTGGTGCACAGTGGTACAATCGTGGCTCACTACAGCCTCAACCGACTGGGCTCAGGTGATCCTCCCACCTCAGTCACCAGAGTCGCTGGGACCACAGACATACATTACCATGCCCTGCTCATTTTTGTATTATTTTGTAGAAACAGAGTTTCACCATATTGCCAGACTGTTCTCAAACTCCTGGGTTCAAATGATCTGCCTGTCTCGACCTCCCAAAGGGCTAGGATCACAGGTGTAAGCCACCATGCCTGGCAAGATTTAATATTTAAATGCAAGACTTCCGAGTATAAAAATCTTGGAAGACATGTCAAAATTACCCTTCTCAACATCTGCCTTGGAAAAGAATTTTTGGCTAAGTCCCCAGCAGCAATTATACCCCTACCCCCCAAAAATAGACAAACTGGACCTAATTAAACTAAAAAAAGCTTCTGGACAGCAAAAGAAACTATCAAGAGAACAAACAGACAATCTACCAAATGGGAGAAAATGTTTGCAAACTATGTATCAGACAAAGTTCTGATACTCAGAATCTGTAAGAAACTTAATTCAACAAGCAATAACCAAATAACCCAATTAAAAATGGGTAAAGTAAATGAGCAAAAACTTCTCAAAAGACAGAAAAGCAGCCAACAAACATGAAAAATATTTGCTTGACATCACTAATCATCAGATTAACTCAAATCAAATCCACAATGAGACACTATTTCACACCAGTCAAAATGGCTATTATTAAAAGTAAACTAACAAGTGTTGGCAAAGTTGTAGAGAAAAAGGAACACATATGCACTACTTATGGGAAGGTAAATTAGTTCAGCCACTATGGAAAGTAGTTTGGGGATTTCTCAAATAACTTAAAACAGAGCTCCCATTCAACCCAGTAATCCCTTTACTGGGTATATACCCGAAAAAAATAAATAAATAAAAATAAATAAATAAATAAATGATTCTACCAAAAAGGCACATACACTCATAAGTTCATCACTGTGCTATTCACAATTGCGAAGACAGGGAATCAACCCATGTGCCTATCAATGGTAGATTGAATAAAGAAAATATTGTACATATACACCGTGGAATACTATCCAGCCATAATATATAATAAAATTATGTCCTTTGCAGCAATGTGGATGGAGTTAGAGGTCATAATCCTAAGCAAATTAATGCAGGAACAGAAAACCAAATATCATGTGTTCTCATTTATAATGGGAGCTAAACATTGAGCACCCATGAACATAAACATGGAAACAATTGACACTGTGTAGACTGCTAGAGAGGTGAGGGAGGGAGGGAAGCAAGGGTCAAAAAACTACTTGTGAACTGTGCTTACCTCCTGAGTGCCTTATGCCCTATGTGATAAAATACCCCCTGTATCTCAAATAAAATGTACCTTCTGTATCTAAAATAAAAATAAAAATGAAAAAAAAAAAAAAAAGAATGCCCAGGATAGATCACTGAATAATGAGAAGCAGAATGAAAGAAACTCTGTAGTTCCAGGCTACCCTGAACTTTTTAGCTACAGCAGAGTTCCTAGCTGAGTACTGCTACATGAATAACCCCAGCCAATACTATGGGAACAAATATGACCCAGCTGATTCCCACCTTAATTCTTAATCCACAGAATTAAAACGTATGCTTAATTATTTTCTGTATTTTAAAATACATATGACAGCTTAGTACTAGCATTCTTACAAGTTAGGAGAAACAAAAACAAGTTACATATTGAAAATTTCATATGGGAAAAAGTATGAAAAAATAATAAAGACGGGGCAAAGTGTAAGAATTACAAAAGGGGCAAAAAAAAAAAAAAAAAAGAATTACAAAAGGGGCATAATGCTAATATAATAGACAGAGGAAGCCTGGACCAGAAAGTATCATCTGAATCAGTATCTAAGAAAACTGAAAGAGTGAGTCCTGCTGATGTGTAAATGTGTATTACTATATACATTATTAAAATGACTTTGGTTTTTACCTCAAGATTGGGATATAATGGAGAATTTTTAGCATAGGTATGTTTGGCAAGTCGGCTCTTCTTTTCAAAGTCTTTAAGGAACTTAGCTTTCTTATCTCATCTTTGGCACTGGCCAAAGATCAGTAACTTATATGGTATGACCTCATGCAGCAAAAGGTGGCACAATTTTACTGCAAGAACAGTTGGTCAGTCAAATGTCCAGCCGTAATTCTATTATTACGAAAGAAGGAGAGAATAGATTCTGGTGGACAGCTAGAACAGATTTAGGTGGACAGCTGAAGTCATTACCATATACATGACAATTTAAGCCACAGTACTACATGAGATGAATGAGGGAGTAAATGTGAAATATATGAGGATAATACAAGAGACTATAAGAAAGCTCCAAATAGTCTACATCTCTGTGATTTTGATCATATTAAGTGCAATGAACCCATGACAGATAGAATTTAAATACATTCTTGATAAAAAAAATTGATGGTATAAATGTGATTTCTCCTTGTTGCAAATGAGACCCTCTCCTTATACTAATAATTTTATAAATAAATATACTGCATGGAAATGAAGAATGTATTATTAATACATAATCCAGGTGTAACCTAGATTTGAGCTTGTTAGTTCTACATTGGGTGGGTAAGGGATGGGTAACATTTGGGTGGGCTTTGAACAGAGAACTTAATATGAGTGTTAAGTTAAAGAACTTGAAGAAAACTTGGGAGTTTAAAAAACTCTTGAGACTCATATCTGTATTTTACCTATTGGCATAATCACAGCAATGCAAAAAAATGGTGCTCATTAATCCATATTATTTAACCTATTCTAATTGTGGAAGGCTCTAAGAAATAGCCCAGTTCATTCCTTTGATGATTGTTATAAAAGTATAATTATAAAAATTAACTGGGCTATTTACAATTGAGCAAGCCTGGTCATTTAACTGCTCTCTCTGCACCTTACTTCAAACCAAAATTAACTACACAAAGAGTCCAAGTGTAGGGGAGAGTCAACATATTTTCCTCTTAAGCTGAGCAGACAATATCTCCTTATTTTCCCTTAGTAATGTTTGTGGAGTTCTGGAATTGTGGATTTACCTCACTGTCAAACTTCTTTCTTTACATGCCCAAACATTCACACTAGAATCCTTTCCCAGAAGCATCATCCAGTTTTTATAGGAAGCATTTTTTGGCTGCTTATCTGCGTACCAAAGCCATGGCTGTTGGCCACACTGTGGGAGAGGAGATAAACCCAATGGGGCCAGCTGTTCTAAACAGATTTTTAATTAATTATTTTGATTATTACTCCATTTCCAAGTGTCAATCTTCTATTTGTTTACACTGAGCATGCAGCTTCTTTGGGGTTTATTTGAAAATGACCACTATTAACTCTAATATTTTTTGATTAAATCAATTTAGTGCTATCTTCCTTGTAACTTTTAAGAACCCCCAAAATTTGATTTGCTGAGGATATTCTTTCTGGTTCTTAAGAATAGATTTTTATTAATTTATTTAAATATCTTCCTGTCATATAAAAGGAGAGTTTTGAGAGACTAAATATCTCAAAACCAGCTTCACTAGGTTTGATTCTTAGTTCCAATAGTCAATAACTTGTAAACTTAGGAAAACTGACCATTTTAAATCTAAGTTTCTTCAATTCTAAAAAATGATAATATTTACTATTTTAGAGTAATTATTTTGGAGATTACTTTGAATAATTAAACTGGTATCTAGGATATAGTAAGTATTCAGTAGATCTAGATTCTAAAATACTTTTATTATCGTAAGACATAATACAGTCCAATTTGTTAAAACTAGGAACTATCTTATTTTCTATACTTTACTTTTTTCAGAGAATTTTCTAATTTGTCATCAGTATACCAAGGAGATGTAGTTTACTAATCAGTTTGCTAATGTGTGTAGATGACGGATAAGTGTTTAGAAATAAACACAAACATATACAACAATCACCAATACACAAACACAATATCAGATAATTGGACAAAAGTGCAGTTTGAGACCGATTTCAATTATATATTTTTTTACTTTCCATTTGCTTGGTAAATATTACTCCAACCCTTTATTTTGTGCCTATGTGTGTCTTTTCACGTGAGATAGGTCTCCTGAATACAGCACACCTATGGGTCTTGACTCTTTATCCACTTTGCCAGTCTGTGTCTTTTAATTGGGGCATTTCTCCCTTTTACATTTAAGGTTAATACTGTTATGTGTGAATTTGATCCTGTCATTATGATGCTAGCTGGTCATTTTGCCCATTAGTTGATACAATTTCTTCATAGTGTCAATGGTCTTTACAATTTGGTATGTTTTTGCCATGGCTGGTACTGGTTTTTCCTTTCCATGTTTAGTGCTTCCTTCAGGAGCTCTTGTAAGGCAGGCCTGGTGGTGACAAAGTCTCTCAGGATTTGCTTGTCTGTAAAAGTTTTTACTTCTACTTCACTTATTAAGCTTAGTTTGGCTGGAAATGAAATTCTGGGTTGAAAATTCTTTTCTTTAAGAATGTTGACTGTTGACCCCCACTCTCTTCTGCCTCGTAGGGTTTCTTCAGAGAGTTCCACTGTTAGTTTGATGGGCTTCCCTTTGTGGGTAACCCAACCTTTCTCTCTGGCTGCCCTTAACATTTTTTCCTTCATTTCATCCTTGGTGAATCTGATGATTATGTGTCTTGGAGTTGCTTTTCTCAAGGAGTATCTTTGTGGTATTCTCTGTATTTCCTGAATTTGAATGTTGGCCTGTCTTGCTAGGTTGGGGGATTTTCCTGGATAATATCCTAAAGAGTGTTTTCCAACTTGGTTCCATTCTCCCTGTCACTTTCAGGTACAACAATCAAATGTAGGTTTGGTCTTTTCACATAGTCCCATGTTTCTTGGAGGCTTTGTTTGTTCCTTTTCATTCTTTTTTGTCTAATCTTGTCTTCATGCTTTATTTCATTGAGTTGATCTTCAATCTTTCATATCCTTTCTTCCACTTGATTGATTTGGCTATTGATACTTGTGTACCCTTCACAAAGTTCTCATGCTGTGTTTTTCAGGTCCATCAGGTTATTTATGTTCTTCTCTGTACTGGTTATTCTAGATAGCTATTCCTCTAACCTTTTTTCAAGGTTCTTTGCTTCTTTGCACTGGGTTAGAATATGTTCCTTTAGCTCAGAGAAGTTTGTTATTACCCTCCTTCTGAAACCTACTTCTGTCAATTTGTCAAACTCATTCTCCATCCAGTTTTGTTCCCTTGCTGGAGAGGAGTTGTGATCCTTTGGAGGAGAAGAGGTATTCTTGTTTCTGGAATTTTCAGCCTTTTTCTGCAGGTTTTTCCTCATCTTCCTTATCTATCTTTAGTCTTTGATGTTGGTGACCTTCTGATGTGGTTTCTGTGTGGAAGTCCTTTTTGTTGATGTTGATGCTATTCCTTTCTGTTTGTTAGTTTTCCTTCTAACAGTCAGGCCCCTCTGCTGCAGGTCTGCTGCAGTTTGCTGGAGGTCTACTCCAGACCCTGTTTCCCTAGGTATCACCAGTGGAGGCTGCAGAAGAGCAAAGATTGCTGCCTGTTCCTTCCTCTGGAAGCTTCATCCCAGAAAGGCACCCACCAGATGCCAACCAGAGCTCTCCTGTATGAGATATCTTTCGACCCCTGCTGGGAGGTGTCACCAGTCAAGAGGCACAGCAGTCAGTGACCCACTTAAGGAGGCAGTCTGTCCCTTAGCAGAGCTTATGCACTGTGCTGTGAGGTCCACTGCTCTCTTCAGAGTCAGCAGGCAGGAACATTTAAGTCTGCTGAAGCTGTGCCTACAGCCACCCCTTCCCTCAGGTTCTCTGTCCCAGAAAGATGGGAGTTTTATCTATAAGCCCCTGATTGGGGCTGCTACCTTTCTTTCAGAGATGTCCTGCCCGGACAGGAGGAACCTAGAGAGGCAGTGTGACTACAGCAGCTTTGCCAAGCTATGTGGCCTCCACCCAGTTCAAACTTCCTCGTGGCTTTGTTTACAGTGTGAGAGGTAAACCACTTACTCAAGCCTCAGTAATGGCAGACACCCCTTCCCCCTCCAAGCTCAAGCATCCCAGGTTGACTTCAGACTGTTGTGCTGGCAGCAAGAATTTCAAGCCAGTGGATCCTAGCTTTCTGGGCTCTAGGGGGTGGGATATGCTGAGCTAGCCCACTTGTTTTCTTGGCTTCAGTCCCCTTTCAAAGGGAGTGAATGGTTCTGTCTTGCTGGCATTCCAGGTGCCACTGGAGTATGAAAAAAAAACTCCTGCAGCTAGCTCGGTGTCTGCCTAAATGGCCGCCCGGTTTTGTGCTTGAAACCCAGGGCCCTGGTGGCATAGGCACCCAAGAGAATCTCCTGGTCTGTGGGTTGCAAATACCATGGGAAAAGTATAGTATCTGGGCTGCAGTGCACCATTCCTCATGGCACAGTCCCTGACAGCTTTCCTTGACTAGAGGATGGAGTCTCCTGACCTCTTGTGCTTCCCCGGTGAGGCAATGCCCCACCCTGCTTTGGCTCATCCTCCACGGGCTGCACCCACTTTCTAACCAGTCCCAATCAGATGAGCCAGGTACCTCAGCTGGAAATGCGGAAATCACCTGCCTTCTGTGTTGATCTTGCTGGGAGCTGCAGACCCGAGTTGTTCCTATTCTGCCATCTTGCAAGCCACCCAGAAAAGTTTTTAAGTCAGGTATAAAAAATGGCATAAAGGTTTGGAATCGGGAAACAAGAGGTATGTTTAGAGAAGAAAAAATATCCAGACAGACTGGGAGCTGTGGCTCACGCCTGTAATCCTAGCACTTTGGGAGGCCGAGGCAGGTGGATTGCCTGAACTCAGGAGTTCAAGACCAGCCTGGGCAACATGATGAAACCCTGTCTCTACTAAAATACAAAAAATTACCCAGGCATGGAGACATATGCCTGTAGTACCATCTACTTGGGAGGCTGAGGCAGGAGAATTGCTTGAACCCGGGAGGCAGAGGTTGCAGTGAGTCAAGACTGCACCACTGCCCTCCAGCCTGGGTGACAGAGTGAGACTTCATATCCAAAAAACGATCCAGACAACTAGAATATGATTTTTTACTTACCTTAGATGTGGGCCATTAAGGGTCACCTGAGTTTGTTCTTTACTTGTCATTATTTCATCAAGATAGTGACATTAACTTGGAACATTTCTTCTGTAATGAGTTGTGTTTTCCTGAATGCATTTACTCTTAGGCTTTTCTCAAGAAAGCACATGAACTGGCTTTTTTTTTTTCCTTTCTACTCTAAAGGAAATGAGAGACACTTATCCTTTAAATACTCCCTTAGGTTACTAATAATGGAGAGAAGATATAATTGTGCCTACACTGAACAAATTGCTAGCTGAAATGTCATTTTATAGCAAGCCAATGAAATACTTTACCCAGTTTTCTTGCCTCAGTATAAAGAAAAGCACCATCAAACATTGATTGCCTTGCCATAACTTAAGACGTAGGCTTCAGTTTCTTTTTTTTTTAGCACATTGCAAACTATTTACTCTGTGTTCTTGATCCATTGCACCACTATTATAAAAGCGATATCAGTTTGACACTTTGTACTCTGTATTAATGAGATACTTATTTCCCAAGAGCGGTTCTAGAAATTTAAACCTCAACATTAGCAAACTGTTAACTAAAGTCACAACATTTCTCCAAATGTTTATCTTTTTATTAAAAGAGTATCTATGCCTGGTTTCTTCAATTCTGTGAGCAATTTGTCTTTCCCACTTCTCTCCAATTGTCAGGACTTCCTAAATACTTATTCACAGGTAAACTTGCCAAATCAAGTTAATGTTCTGCATCACATTTCAAAAACTCCTGCTAATTCTAACCAACACCGTAGCAGGGCAGGAGTAAGAAAAAATATATTTACTTTTACAGCAAAAATGTGAAGTAGAGATTAAACAATTGTATCAGGACTAAGCTATAGACGTCAATTGTCCATGGCTTTCTTATTTGTTTATTTATTCCTCACTTTTTTGCAAGAAATAATTTATGATATTCATAATTTTAGTCAACATAATTATATATTTTATATTTTAGTGAGTCATATCTGCAGATTGAGTAAGAATACGCAGAAACATTCTCCTTCTCTACTTGGTTTTCAACTAACAAAGTTTGTTTTAATTCTTTGATATGCAGATTGATACAGAATTTTTAGTTGTTTGTGTATCTATCTGAAAATCTCTTTGGTGTTTCACAGCGTCCTAAAGACACTTAAAAGACTTTTTATTTTTTTTTTTCAATTTTAGGATCATATGGGTAATGATAAACTACTGATTTTATAAACATTTTTATCTTTTTGAGAAGTAAAATCACCTTTTTATAAGCACAAAATATGAAAATGAAAATATACACATTTTGATTGATAGCATAAAATGTTTGCATCTTAAACCATCTCCTTTCCTTTTTAAATTTCTCATTCCTCACTGGAAAGTAGATATCTTCTGCTGGGGGAGTGAGGAGAGGGAACTAGGAGGATGGGTCAATAGACGCAGCAAACCACCATGGGAAACATATACATATGTAACAACCCTCCATGTTCTGCACATGTATCCTGTTTTGTGGCTTTTGTTGTTGTTGTTGTTGTTTTAGAAGAAATACAGAAAAAAAGGAAATCTTCTGTTGGGCTGATAGCACTGGACTACAGTATGCAGAGCAATGTTTTCAAATTAGTTGAGAAGCCTCCATTAGAGTAAATGCACCAGTTACACTTGCCTTAAAGTTTAATCCAATTTCAAAAATTGAAAATGCTTCAGATTATACATTTTAAATCATTATTTGGAATAGAATTAGACTTAGAGAAGTGTACACAATTGCTCCTAACACTGTTAGTAGAGTGGAGATTCCACAACAGGAGGGACAACCTAAAAGACCAGGGGAAATCCTCCCACAGAGTGCTCATTTGTACATTATGGATACAACCCCAGGTAAAGCAGATCCCCATCCCAACTTTAAGACAGTTGTCGCAGGGGTTCTGCCCAGGGGGAGAGGAAGGATGTAAGGGATAATAGCATAGCATCTATGCCTGAGGAGACTCATTTTATTTGAAACAGAGAGCAGAGAACTATATCCTTAGGGACACGGTAGTAAACAATAAAAATCTTGGTAAAGAACATTTAAAAGGAGGGTGATGGCTTCTTGAGAAAGCAAAATGTCAAAGCAGTCAGAGATTCAGTGAAGAGAACCAGGAAAAAAGACATCCAAAAAGAGCCCTCCTGATATCAGAGTCAATTCTGAGTGTTGAGAAGTCTTTGGACAAGCACTAGCTTGCACCCACTGAGCAGCAGCCAAAGCAAGTTGTGGTGCAGAATCAAAATTATTCCCCAAGCTACGCACATACTCAAAAAATGCATGATAGAATCCACATTGACATGACAGACTTTAAAATAATCTCTGTCAAATCACTAAACCAAAAGCTACTTTGACCCATGCAAGACTTTGGATGCCAGACTTAAAAGCAATATCATAGTAATCCTGACAAAGAAAATATCTACTCAGGAGCTATCAGAGAAGGAAACCTCAAGCTACTAGTCTCTGAATGAATGAGGTAAACATACATAACATAATTTTCATGAATTGTGATAGAGACTTGTAAGCCACACACACATGCACATGCACGCACAAGTGCACACACACACACACACACACACACACAGCTAAAGGCAAAAATTAAAAATCTAGCAGGCTAAGAGCACAACCTTTTAGTAATAAGTGCTATAAGCTGACCTAGTGGTGACACTAGGTAACCATGCTAAAAGATAAAAATGGAGAAAACATTAGTAGGAACATCAGATTCTTCTCACTGTGAAGAAAATATATTTTTCAGAATTAACTAAGCCAAGTCATTAAACAAACAAACAAAACACAAACATATAAAAAATTACAGTAATCCCCTTACCTTTCCTGTTGCTTTGAACATTCCAACTTTTATTACAAATTAGATAGTTTAGATAATAAGTTGTAACAATTCTAGATAAACTGTATACTCTAAAATGCCCTTATTTCAACAAAAAATATTTAAATAAACAGAAAAATGAGACTGATACATAGGGAAAAAGCCATACAAAAGAAATAGACTTTGAGGGCTATAAATGTGGCAACTTATCAGAAAATATTTTCAGAGAAGCTATTATAACTATGCCCACATAGCTAAAGAAAAAGAAAGTTAAAATTTTGAAGGAATATATGTTGATAGAATTTCACCAGATAGAAAATATAGAAAAAATGAAAATAATTAAAAAGGATTTTGTTGAAATATTAAAGGTGAAAAATATAACAACGAAAATGAAAAAACGAACTAGAAAGTTTAATAGATTTGAGTTGTCATGAGAATCAATCAGTGAACTTGAAGATAGATTGTTAGAGATCAGTATTCTGAAAAACAGAGAGGAAAAATGATGAAAAATGGCAGTGTCAGAGAAATATGGTGCAGCATTAAGCATACTAATGTATACATAATGAATATACTAGAAGAAGAGAAGAGGGAACAAGAGACAGAAAAAAATGTTTGAGAAAATAATGACTGAAACATTTCCAAATTGCATGAAAAATATTAATTTAGACATTTACAAATCTCAACAAATTTCAGGTAGGGTAAATACAAGGCGGCCCACACTCAGAAAACTCATTATAAAAATATTGAAAGACAAAGAGAAATTATTGAAATCAACAAGAGAAAAATAATACATCATGTAGAATATGAGAACAGTATCTGACTTTCCATCAGAAACAATAGGAACTAGAGGCATTGTGACAATATATTCAATGTGCTAAAAGTAAAACAAAACTAAACAAAACAGAAACTGTCAACCAATCAATCAGGAATGTTTTGGCAACATAAGGCCTTTATCTGTTATGGAAAAATTGACATAATTCATTTCCAGCATACCTACCTTATGAGAAATAGTAAAGAAAGTTCTTTAGGGTGAAAAACTGATAATTATAGAGTAATTTGAATCTTCATACAAAAAGTAGTGATAAAAAATAATTACATAATTAATTAGAGAAAATGGTATCGTTGTATAGTATTCTTTCTTCTGAAGAGCAACTACATAAAACAATATATAATTTTCTTATTGAACCTATAATATGTGGGAATGCAATTTATGTAACAATATTAATACAAGAAGAAAGGTAGGAACAAAGATGGACCGTATTAAGGACATAATAACAGATGATACCTCATATCCAGAAGAAGAAACATAAATGTGTCCACATTTGCCACTTTTATTCAACATTGGATTTTAGGCTCTAGCAAGGCCAATTTGGGAAATAAAGAAATAATAAATAAGTAAATACCATTTAGATTGAAAATGAAGACTTAAAACGATTTTATTTTCAGATAATAGCATCTTATGTAGAGAAGATCCCAAGGAATATACTAAATATCTATTAGAAATAATAAGTAAGTTCACAATCTTTGTCAGAACACAGGATCAATATACAAATATCAATTGTATTTCTACATATTTTGATTGAGTAATTAGAAAATAAAATTAAGGAAATGACTTACTTTACAACAGCATCAAAAGAATAAAATTCTTCTGATAACCATCTTTGTACTCTCTATGTCCAACTAAAAACTTAGTGAAAGAAGCACAACACTTTAGTACTGAAAAATATAAAACAAGTAAAAGTCATACTATGTTTATGGAACAGAAAACAATATTGTTACCACAATATTGCTCAAGTTGGTCTATAGATTAAATACAGATCCAATCAAAATCACATCTTGCTTTTTTTTGCAGAAATTGTCAGATACTCCTAAAATTTATATGGAAATCCAAGACACTCATAACAGCCAAAACAATCTTGAAAAAGAAAAAACAAATTGAAAAGTTACAGTCTACTATAAAACTATAGTCAGCACTTATTTGTAATACTAGCACGAAGGTATAAATGTAGATCAATAATTAGAAATTAGAGTATAGAAACAAACCCTTACATTTATGGTCAATCAATTTTTGGCAACTGCACCAAGATAATTTAATGGGAAAAGAGTACATTGTTTAGGTACCACTGGATATCTATATGCAAAAGCATGAATTTGAATCTCTACTTCATACTATTTGGAGAACCTGAAATTAATAACCTCCTGAAGGGAGAAGTGATTGAAAAATGTGTGTTTATTGAAAGAAGGAGCAAGAAAAATTTAAAAATCTAAATTCACACTTTAATTATTTAACTTCTCATAGTTTCACTTCAATATCACTAAGTCAGCTTGGAAACTGTTCAGAGTGAATAAGTGGAATAAATAAAAGATACACAGTGCTCATTATTTTTCAAATAAATATGATCAATGAGCTGATGTAGGTCTAAAGCATAAAAGCTGATTTTGATGCCTGACATTTACAGACAGAGGAAATGGAAATAAAACCAAAATGTTTGTATGCTCATGAGTCAGAAAAAAAATGACTGATTTAGTATTATTGTCACTTATTCAGGAGAAAATCAGCCATCATCATGATTACATTTGATGTGGGTCACGGCCCCGTACTCAGTGAAAACAATGCAGGGTTGTTGCTGATCTGAGAAATGATAATAGCACTCAGGGTCACTCAAAGAAGGAAAATTTCCTTCTCGAGCTATTAACCATTCTTAGTGATCCTTTGTCTCAAGTATTCCATTCAAAATAAAATTGGTGTACATTATAAAGACAGTGACCACAATAACAAAACTTTCCTCTCCATCCGGAAACTACTGACAGGTTGCTTTGAGACTGACTATTTAATTACAGTTATATCTATTGCAAACTCCAGCTCTGCTCTAGTAGCTGGTAAGTCAGGTAGATACAGCATATATTATAACACTAGGAGCAATAAGAATAAAACAGATGGTACCATTAGTTTTTATGACTCTTGATTCACCTGACTGAATCTCTCCCTTCCTAAGTTTATATATTGATATAAAGTGATTAAGTAATCAGAAATATTACCCACTCCCAAGAATACAAATCCCTGAAACAGGTACTCATAACCATGTATGCCAGGCAATGGATTTGAGGAAATAAGAAAATGCATTGTAGTGTTCTAGATAAGGAATGTATACTCAAGCACATTGAAATTCTGATTTAAGCATATGGAGTTCAATTGAGAAAAGTTCTGTCTCTTATTTAACTCAATGACAAGGTAATCTTTTTTAAAAAGTATTTTCTCTTATGACATGATACTATCACCAGATACCTGATATTACAATTTTCTCAAGAACACATATCTACCCATTATAAGTACAGTCAATACAATTTGATAATATAACATAAATGTAGCCTTTATTTTTAACTACACATTTACTTCATGTCAAAATGTGGCTTGTGGGGAGGGTTCAAGATAACTGACTAGAGAAATCAGATACTCACCTCCTCCACAAAGAACAAAAATTGTGAATAGATAGTCCTAATTTAAATAGAGCAT
Source organism: Macaca nemestrina (assembly GCF_043159975.1). Lineage (NCBI taxonomy): Eukaryota > Metazoa > Chordata > Mammalia > Primates > Cercopithecidae > Macaca > Macaca nemestrina. The sequence continues at coordinate 65,039,186 of NC_092145.1, forward strand.
CTAAAAAGAAATACTAAAATTCAGCAGAGATGTGACAATAAACACCTGAGGGATGGAAGAAGAGGGAATTAAGACAGGCAGCTCAACCAGAATTGTCCAGGAGCCTGGAGATGCTCTCCAGTTCAGGGAAAGAGTAAGTGAGAGATTCCCAGTGGTTCATATTTCCACCATGGATTCCTCAACCCGTAACCATTGGAGAGCCCCTTGACCCTTACAGGCCCTGAGACTAACATAAGGAGCTGCCTGAAGTTCATGTGATGGCAATGCTCCAGATGGGGAACTTACATCTGGTCCCACACACTGCTTGAGATTTAAGCAGCTACATCACTGTCCCATTTTGAGAGTCTAGTACCCATCAGATTATAGTTTGCCCTCAGGCCCAGCAGAACCAGCATCTCTACATCTTCAGAGCCCCACAGACATTCCCTCACATACACCTGGAGGACTGCAGGAAGCACAATTCTGGCTGGACCCAACAGTGCAGAAGGGTCCCCAGCACTCTAGCCCACACAGAGTCCTACACCGTGGGAAAAAGCAGTACAGTGCCCTGTGGAGATTGTCCCTAGGACAAACGAATCCAAAGCATGTGGTCTCCAGAGCCTGGGAGCAGCCTGCCTGAGGCTGCTAAGAGCAACCCCAACCCCATAAGCATCTAGGTGACTACACACTAGCAAGTTTCCTGAGGACAGTGTCCACACACACTACCCTGGCCACTGCTGCTGTCAGGGGCCAAAGTATGTGCTCTTCAGAGCCTGAAAGCCACCCACCTATCTGGGGCCACTCTCACTGACAGCAGCCTCTCCTCCACCAGTAGCACAGCTGCTGTACACTAACGCATGCCCTGAAGACAGGCTCTCCCTATGCACTGCCATTGCCTCCACTGTCTCTAGGGCTGAAGTACATGCTCCTCAGAGCCTGAAAGCTGCTTGCCTGCCTGGGGCTGCTCGCACTGACAGCAACCCCATTCCCTCCGGCATCATGGCTGCTATGCACTCAGATGTGCATGGAGGTCAGCCTGTCTGACCACTACTGTGGGTTGCCCCACCCTGCTCATCACAGCTTGTGCTCATGTGCACCACCAGGGGTCCCGAGGACAAACCTGCCCGGCCTACCAACACTATCCCCAGTGCCTGAATATACTGACAGAGGTCTAGGGATCACCATCCCAGTCCACCACCATCTATGCACTCCTCTCAGGAAAATGAGGAGGAATCCGTTCAGCCTACTGCTACCAACACTGTCACACACCTACACGCTCCAACTGGAGGCCTGGGGATTGGCCAAAACAGCTGATCAAAGCCACTGTTAACATTAGTGTGTGCCACCTGAGAGCCCAACTGTTGTCCCAACACTGCTACTACCATCGCTCATGTTAAGGACATTGCCCACAGGCCTGAGGTCCTGCTCACCTGCCTGGCCCACTACTGCAACTTCCAGCAACTGAGACATGTGCCTAGAGGTCTAGGAATTGACCCACCTAAACCCACTAACACCAATGCCCCTGCAGACAGCACTGGGGCCTAAGGACAGACACACTTAGCCCATCACTGCCATCCCTGGACTGGCTCATCTGTTGCCCCCATTCCCAGCAAAGTCTTGCCACAGCCTCCACTAACAAACAAACCAAATCAATGAAGAAATCACAGATGCCACTGACGCTGCTTATAGCAGGATAAATGATATGGAGGCTGCACTATTCCATGCATGTAGAACCAATGCTAAAGTATTCTACCCAACCTTCACCATAGGTGCATTTTCAGGAAAAAGTCTTTCACAAAAGTCAATCTAAAAAATTAGAAGAAATGATTATTACATTAGATGAACAGATATTAATGTAAGGAAACAAGAAACATGAAAAAGCATTGAAATGTGACACCTCCAAAAAACACAATAATTCTCCAGAAATAGATTCCAATAAAAATTATGAAATGATAGAAAATGAATTCAAAAATATGATATTAAAGAACTTAGTGAGATAAAGAGAACACAGGTCAACAATACAAATAAATCAGAAAAACACTTCAGAATATCAATGATAAATTCAGCAAAGAAATAGATATTATTTTAAAAATCATGAACCTAATAAACTCAATATGTAAAAAAAATCTGAGAGCTCCAACAAAATATTAGATAAAGCAGAAGAAATAATTAGAAAACTGAAAGATGGATATTTTAAAATAACCCAATCAGGAAAAAAAAAAAAGGAAAGAAAAAGAAAAAATAATAAAGAATAATCCAAACCTCTATGACATATAAAACACCATAGAGTGACTGAATATTTAATTTTTTTTGTATTCCATAAAACAAAGAGAAGGCCAAATGCACAGAAAACCCATATAACAAAACGCTAGCTGGAATCTTCCCAAATCTAACAAGTGGCTTAGACATATAGATTTAGGACACTCCAAAATCCTCAAATAGAGGCAACACAAAAAGGTCTTCTTCACAACACAATATAATCAAATTCTCAAAGTCAAATACAAAGAGAGAATTCTAAAAACAGCCAGAGAGAAACATCTAGTCACATATAAGAGAACCCCTATGAGATTAACAGTGAATTTTTCAGTAGAAATGTTACAGGCCAGTAGGGAATGGGAAATGCCTAAAGAAAAGAAAAGAAAAAAAACTGTCACCCTAGAAGGCTGTACTCAGCAAAATTATCCTTCGTAAATGAAAGAGAAATGCACTCTTTCCCAGATTAGCAACAACTGTGAAAATTCATTACCATAGACCGGCTGTAAAGAAATAATAATAATAATAATAATAATTATTATTATTATTATTATTATTATTATTTTGAGACAGAGTCTCACTCTGTCGCCCAGACTGGAGTGCAGTGGCATGATCTCAGCTCACTGCAACCTCTGCCTCCCGGGTCCAAATGATTCTCCTGCCTCAGCCTCCTGAGTAGCTGGGATTACAGGCATCTGCCACCACATCCAGCTAATTTTTTGTATTTTTAGTAGAGACAAGGTTTCACCATGTTAGCCAGGATGGTCTCGATCTCCTGACATCGTAATCTGACTGACTCGGCCTTCCAAAGTGCTGGGATTACAGTCGTGAGCCACCGCGCCCGGCCAAGAAATTCTTAAGGGAGACCTAAACCTGGAATTGAAAGCACAATATTTATGATTAATAATGCATTGAAGTATGAACTCCCGGTAGAGCAAACAGACAAATAAGAAGGTGATAAGACTCATATATTACCACTACAGAAAATCACCAAACCAAATTGATAAACAATAAGAGAGAAAGTCAAGAACAGGATATACAGAATAGCCAGAAAACAATTAACAAAATGGCAAAATAAGCCTTCACATATTTATAATAACCTTGAATTTAAAAGGATTACATTTTCCACTTGAAATATATAGACTGGCTGAATAAATTTTTAAAAGTAGCCTAACTATATTCTACCTACAAGAAACTTGCTTAGTCTGTAAAGACACATATAGACTGAAGGTAAATAATTGAAAAAATATACTCCACACAAATGGAAACTAAGAGCAAGCAGGGGTAGCTATACATATATCAGACAAAACGAAATGTAAGTAGTAAACAGTAAAAAGAGGCAAAGGAGGCCAATATATAATGATAAAAGGATCAACTGAGAAAGAGGGTGTAACAATTATAAATATTTATCCCCCCAACACCAGAGCACCCAGGTATGCAAATATTATTGGATCTAAAGGGAGAGATATACTCAAATACAATCATATTAGGGAACTTCAACACCCCACTTGTAGCAATACATAGATCATCTAAACAGAAAACAACAAAAAAATGTTAGATGTAAACCAGACTTCAAACCAAATAGGCCGAGCAAATATTTACAGAATTATCTCACAGAGGCAAAATACATATTATTCTCATTAACAAATTGAACGTTCTCCAGGATAGACCATATGTTAGCCCACAAAACAAGCATCCACAAATTTAAAAAAATAAAAATTGTATCAAGTATCTTTTCAGACCACAGTGGAATATAATTTGCAACTAATAACAAGAGAAACTTTCAAATCTGCACAAACACATGGAAATTAAACAACATGTTTTGGGATGACCATTGGGTCAATGAAGATATTAGAAGGAAATAAAAAAATGTCTTGAAACAACCAAAAATGGAAACCTAATGTACCAAAACATATAAAATACAACAAAAGCAGTGTTAAGAGGGAAGTTTATATAGCAATAAGTGCCTACATCAAAAAATAGAGAGATTTCAAATAAACAATATAACGAAACATCTCAAGGAACTAGAAAATAAGAACAAAACAAACCAAAAATTAGTAGAAGAAAAAAGTGAAGAGCAGAACTAAATGGAATAGAGACTTTAAAAACAAAGAATCAACAAAATGAAGAGTTGTCTTTGGAAAAGTTAAAACTGGTAAACCACTAGCTAGACTAACCAGAAAAAAAGAAAAGATACGAACAAAACCAGAAACAGAAAAAAAGACATAATTGAAACCACAAAAATACGAAAGATTATTAGACTATTATGAACAACTATATGCTAACAAACTGGAAAACCTAGAGGAAATGGATACATTTATGGACACACACAACCTAACAAGATTGTATCAGGAAGAAATAGAAAACTTGAACAGTTTAATAATGAGTAATGAGATGAAATCAGTAATAAAAAGTCTCCCAGTAAATAAAAGCACAAGACTGGATGGCTTTACTTCCAAGTTCTACCAAACCTATAAAGAAGACATTACACCAATCTTCTCAAACTATTTCAAAGATTTGAAACTAAGAAAATTCTCCCTAATGTACTCTATGAGACCGTGATTACCTTGATACCAAAATCATTCAAGGAAACAAGAACAGCAATGACAATAGCAATAAAACAACCACAGGCCGATATCCCTGATAAATATGAATGTAAAAATCTGCAGCACTAGCAAGATGACCCCAACAGCACATGAAAAAGATAATACTCTATGATCAAGTGAGATTTATCCCAAAGATGCAAAGATTGTTTAACCCATGCATATCAATAAGCATCATATATCACATCCACAGAATGAAGGACAAAAACCACATGATCATCTCAATTGGATGCAGAGAAAAGCGTTTTTATAAAATTCAATATCCTTTCATGATAGAAATTCTCAACAAAGTAGGCATAGAAGGACTGTACCTCAATCTAATAAAGATTATATATGACAAACCCACAACAATCATCATTCTGAATGATGAAAAGCTAAACACCTTTCATCTATGAACTGAAACAAGACAAAGATGCCAACTTTCACCAGTCTTATTCAACATAGTAGTGGCCGTCTTAGCCAGAGAAATCAGGCATGAGAAAGATACAATAAGCATCCAAATTGGAAAAGAGGAACTCAAATTGTCATCATTGCAGACAACATAATCTTATATTTAGAAAAACCTAACGACTCCACCAATAAACTATTAGAGCTGATAAACAAATCCATTAAGTTGCAACATACAACATCAGCATATGACAATTAGTTTTTCTACACACCAATAATAAACTAGCTGAAAAATAAATTAAGAAGACAATCTTATTTACAATAGATACAAAAAAAATGTACCTAGGAATAAATTTAAACTTGGAGATGAAAGAGCTCTACAAAAATAACTATGAAACACTGATGAAAGGAACTGACTAGGACATCAATAAATAGAACACATGCCATGCTCATTAATTGAAAGATATTAATGTTGTTAAAATGACCATACCACCCAAAGCAATCTACAAATTTAATGCAATCTCTATTAAAATGCCAATGACATTTTTCACAGAAATAAAAAAAAAAACTAAAATCTGTACAGAATCAAAAAAGAACTTGAATAGCCTAAGCAATCCTCAGCAAAACGAACAAAGCTGGAGGCATCATACTACCTCACTTCAAAATATTATAAGGCTATAATAACCAAAATAGCATGGTATTAGTACAAAAACAAACACGAAGCCCAACAGAACAAAATAGAGAACCCAGAAATAAATTTATTTATTTATGTCCAACTGATTTTTGACATAGTCACCAGGTACATAATTAAGGAAATAACACCCTCCTCAGTAAATGGCATAAGTGAAAATGGATATCTCATAAAGAAGAATAAAACGATACCCCTCTCTCTCTCACCATATGCAAAAATTGACTCAAAGTGAATTAAAGATTTGAATGTAAGATCCAACCAGCCAAAAATACTAGAAGAAAACCCAGAGGGATCACTCCAGAACTTTGATCTTGGCAAATATTTTATGACTAAGACCCCAAAGCACAGGCAGCAAAAACAAATATTGACAACTGTGACTACATTAAACTAAAATGTGTCTGCATTGCACAGGAAATGAGAGTGAGGAGCGAACTTATTAAATGGGAGATAATATTTGCAAACCATTTATCTGACAAGGAAGTAATATACAGAATATAAAAGGAATTGTAACAGTTCAATGACAGAAAATTAAGTAATTCCCTCAAAAAGTGGGTCAAATGTCTAAATATATATTTCTCAAAAGAAGACATACACATAGCCAATAGGTATGTGATAAAAGGGCTGGATATCACTAGCTATCAAGGAAATGCAAATCAAAACCATGATGAGATATATTTCCCTAGTTAGAATGGATATAATCAAATAGACAAAAAGTAAAAGATGCTGGTGAGGATGTGGAGAAAACAGAACCCTCATACAAAGAGTTGTGTTCAAAGTGTAAGCTAATACAGCCATTATAAAAACAGTAGAGACATTTCTCAAAAAAATTAACAATTGAACTACCATATAATATAGCAATGTTACTCCCGAGTATTTATCAAAAGGAAAAAAAAATGTTATATCAAAATGATACATGCACCACCATATTTATTGAAGCACTATTTACAATAGCCAAAATATGGAACCAACCTAAAGAGTCCATCAGTGGATAAATGGATACAGAAAATGTGGTATACTTACACAACAGAATACTATTCAGCCATAAATGATAATGAAGTCAGGTCATTTAAACCACATAGATAGAACTGGAGGCCATTATTTTAAGTGAAATCAACCAGACACAGAAAGACACATTTCACATGTATTTATTCATAGGTGGTAGCTCAAATAGTTGATCTTATGGAGATATAGAGTAGAATGGTAGTTACCAGAGGCTGATAAGAATGTATGTGTGATGAAGTGATAATGTTTAATGGTAGAGTAGGGTGACTATAGTTAATAACAATGTACGGTACATTTCAAAATAACTAGAAGAACTTGAAATGTTATCAACAAATATAAATGATAAATGTTCAGTGTGATGGATACCCCAAAACTCTGACTTGATCATTACACATTCTATGCATGTAAAAAAATATTACATATACGGACAAATATCATGTATCAATAAAAGAAAATGGCTTGCTAAGTAAACTTGAAAAGTATAAGGATTATTCAAATAAGTAATGTAGGGTAACCCAATTTATTGTCATAAAATTATTTTAGTTTAAAGATAATAAAGACATTTCATTAAAACAACCATTAAATTTTAAATGCTAAGAGCATGTAATATGCTGCATATTTTGCCCTGAAAAGATAATCAAGAATAAATACAGAATTTTGACTCATGAATTGGAATCCAAAATGGTGTAAACAAATTTAGGACATTCCTTTTCACCCCTTAATAGTATTGATAATTAGTGCCATATGATCTATCTTTTGATAATATATTGCTTTGTGTTGGATTGTTGATTATTTATATCAATAGTCACATGTTTTCCAAGTGAAAATAGGATAAGCATTTAAGAGAGCAACAAATTCTTGCTGGGCGTGGTGGCTCATGCCTGTAATCCCAGCACTTTGGGAGGCCGAGGTGAGTGGATCGCCTGAGGTCGGGTGTTCGAGACTAGCCTAACGAACATGGAGAAACCCTGTCTCTACTAAAATACAAAATTAGCCAGGCGTGGTGGCACATACCTGTAATCCCAGGTACTCAGGAGGTAGTGGCAGGAGAATCACTTGAACCAGGAGGTGGAGGTTGCGGTGAGCCAAGATTACGCCATTGCACTCCAGCCTGGGCAACAAGAGCGAAACTCCATCTAAAAAAAAAAAAAAAAAAGCAACAAATTCTTATTGAGCATGCAAAAGTCTGAATTTTCAGTGTGAGAAATATAAAATGAGTGTAGAACATAATTCCAGGTTTTAAGGAGTTTATATATATTCTTATTTCTTGGTATTTATTTATCATCCTACAAACTAACACATAATGACTGTCATAAAAGTAAGCTTCAAATATTCAGTTTTGTTATATATTCTATTAGATGAATAATGAAAATACTGTGCTAGGTACCAAGTTGAATAAAATTTTGAATAAAATCCTGTAAGTTGAAAGATTACTACAGACCTGATAGAAGAGACTTGGTGCTCTTAGAGTAATACCACTAAGAAAAAAAAAATCAGTAAAAGATTTTTTCAAAATAGATGCTCAAATTCCACCTTATCTGAGAGTATATGAGATTATCATCTAAGAATTACAACAAAAAAATATGTAAAAAATTATTACACTAGGTTCTGGTTTCTGGTTCAGCATGTAAAAGTTTGGAAGTCATTACTCTATCCTAACAAGGAACAAGGTGAATTAACAGAAAATCAACAACTCTACTTAGATCTATCAGAAAAGTTAGGTCTCATGGCAAAACACTGACCCTGCAAATTAGAAAGACAGACAAGCAGATACAGAGAATAATGACTTAGAGAAAACCCTCATAATTAGAAATATCCACAGAACTAGTACCAAAGTAGAAAACCCTAAGCCTTGATTGACAAATTACTAGAGGCTCAGTGTTAACAGACTAAGAATTAAAATCTCCAGGAAGTCCCAGACATAGGGAAGGGTATACAGTTTGTGAGTTTTACCACCATGAGCTTGACAAGGTTCTCACAGTGAAGATCAGAGAAAATTTCCTGGTGCTTCCAACAAGGGGAATGGAAAATTAAAGTAAGCATTTTGAAACAAACCAGAACATTCTATCCTTTTTACCAAGGCCCATATTCAAGAAAAACAATTTAAACAGAGTCTATTCTATTGGGGTTTTATTAGATTCTAACAAACCCATGGAAGGAAATTACCAAACTCCAGTCCAATTTAGCATTCCACATGTGAGAAGGGTAATAGATAACTCCAACCTCAAGCCATTTTGTTGCACCTAAGGAGCGGAGAGAAAATGAAAACAAACAAACAAACAAACAACAACAACAACAAAAACAGTAGTGAAGTTCACAGTCTTGATGCACAAGATCATGATATAACTGACATTTAATGATAACAAATAAAATGCTTCTTCTTTCCTCATATCTTAACACCATATCAGTTAAGGCCTATTGAACACAGTACCATTTTACTCAGTGCATCATGTCCAGCTTTCAACAAAAGTGGCAAGACATACTAACTAGCAATAAACACAAGTATTAAAACAAAGGTCAAACATCAGAACCAAACTCAGATATGTAATAGACAACATGCAGCAACAGATAAATAATGTAAGCAGAGAGATAAAATTCCTAAGAAAGTATCAAAAATTAATGTTGGACATAAAACACTGTACTAGAAATGAAGAATGCTGTTGATGGTCTCATTAGAAACAATCAAAAATAATAATTACAACAATATTTCAAGACATATACAGTAAAATATAAGTAGAAAATGGAATGTTAAAATGTAGAGGAATGAAGCTAAGGTGTAGAGATTTTATTAGATTTTTTCTTTACTTGTTTGTTTCCTTTTCTATGCAAGTACTGCAATATTGTTACGAGTCCCAAATAATAAATTATAAGATAGTATTTGCAAGCCTCATTGTAACCTCAAACCTGAAAACAGACAATTAATGGACAAAAAATTCAAAACTATAAATTATATCATGCCACCAGAGGAAATAATCTTAACTAAAAGGAAGACAGGAAGGAGGAAAAGAAGAAAGACCATTTGGACTAAACTTTCCTATAAAAAGACATAGAGTGGCTGAATAGATATGAAAAGCTGCACTCAAAGATCAGTTGCCTACAAGAAACACTTCACCTACAAAGATGCACATAGTCTGAAAGTAAAGGGATAAAAAAGGTGTTCCATGCAAAAGGAAACCAAATAAAGCAGGATTAGCTATACTTATATCAGACAAAACAGATTTCAAGATAAAAACTATAAGAAGAGACAAAGAAAGTCAGTATTTAATAATAAAGAGGTCAATTCCGGAAGTGAATATTACAATTGTAAATATATATGCATCCATCACTTGAGCACCCAGATTAAAGCAAATATTGGTAGAGCTAAAGAGAGATAGGCCCCAATACAATAATAGCTGGAGACTTCAACACTCCACTCTCAACACTGAACAAATCTTTCTGCAGAAATTTAACATAGAGAACATCAGACATAATCTGCTCTGTAGATGAAACAGACCTATTAGATATTTACAGAACATTTTATGCAACAGCTACAGATTAAATATTATTTTTCTCAGAACATGAATAATTCTCAAGTATGGACCATACATTAGGTCACAAAATAAGTCTTAAAACATTCAAAAAATTGAAATATATCAAGCATCTTCTCTGATCCCAATGGAATAAAACTAGAAATTGATAACAAGAGGAATTTCTAAAACCATACAAACACATGGAAATTAATCAATATGTTCCTGAATAAGCAGTAATTCAATAAAATGTTACAAAGGAAATTCAAAAATTTCTTGAAACAATAGAAACACAACACCAAGGCTTATAGGATACAGCAAAAGCAGTACTAAGAGTAAAGTTCATAGCTATAAATTCCTATATCATAAAAGAAGAAAAACTTCAAATAATCTAATAATGTGTTATAAAAAACTGGAAGTCAAGAGCAAACTAAATTGAAAATTAGTAGAAAAATAGAAATAATAAAGGTTGCAGAAGAAATCAATGAATTTTAATGAAGAAAACAATACAAAAGATCAACAAAACAAAAAGTTGGCTTTTTGAAAAGATAAAGAAAATTGACAAACCTTTACCAGACTGAGAAAAGAAAAGACCCAAATAAGTAAAATTAGAGATGAAAAAGGAGACATTACAGCAGATATCACCAAAATTCAAAGGATCATTAGTGGGTAGTGTAAACAACTATATGCCAATAAATTGGAAAATCTAGAAGAAATAGATAAATTCCTAGACACATACAATCTACCAAATTTGAATCATGAAGAAATACAAAACCCAAACAGACCAACAAAAAAGTAGTCAAATCAAAGCCATAATAGAAAATCTTCTAGCCCAGGATTTGATGGCTTCACTGCTAAATTCTAACAAACATTTAAAGAAGTAATACAGCTATCCTCCTTAAACTATTTCAAAAAAAAATTAGAGTAGGGAATATTTCCAAACACATTCTACAAAGCCAGCATTACCCCGATACCAAAATCAGACTAAGACACATCTGAAAAGGAACACTATAGGACAATATCACTGGTGAATATTGAGCAAAATTCCTCAACAAAATACTAGCAAACATAACTTTACAATCCATTAAAAAGGTAATTTCTCATAATCAAGTGGGATTTATCCCAGAGATGCAAGAATGGTTCAACATATGTGAATCAGTTAATGTGATACATCATATAAACAAAATGTAAGACAAAAATCATATGATCATTTCAATTAATACTGAAAAATCACTTAAGAAATAACATCCCTTCATGATTAAAACCTTCAATAAACACAGTGTAGAAAGGATGTACCTCAACAGAATGAAAGCCATATAATACAGACCCACAGCTAGTATCAGATGAAATAGGGAAAAAGTGAAAGCCTATTCTCTATGATGAGGAACATAGCTAGGATACCTACTTTCTCCACTGTTTTTTCACAGTTCTGCAAATCCTAGCTGGAGCAGTCAAACAAGAGAAAAAAATGAAGAGCAACCAAATTCGAAAGGAAGAAATCACGTTATCTTTGTTTGCAGCTGATATGATTTTATATTAAAAGAACTAATGACCCAACTATAAAACTATTAAAGCTGATAAACAGTAAAGTTTCAGGGTACAAAATCAATCTACAAAAATCAGTAGCATTCTATATGCCAACAGTGAACAATATGAAAAAGAAATCAGAAAAGTAACTCCATTTACAATAGCTACAAGTTAAATTAAATACATAGGAAATAATGAAAGTGAAAATCCTCCACAATGAAAATTACAAAACCTTGATAAAATAAATTGAAGAAGACACACAAAAATGGAAAGATATTGTACGTTCATAGGTCAGAAGATTCGAGATTGTTAAAAAGTTTATACTACCCAAAGCAACCTACAGATTTAATGCAATCCCTGTGAAAACATGAATGCCATTCTTCACGATAATACCAGAAATCCATCCTAAAATGTATGTGAAACCAGAAAATACCCAGAGTAACCAAAACTATTCTAAGCAAAAAATATAAAACTAAAGAAATCATATTACCTGACTTGAAATTATTCTATAGGCTATAATATCCAAAGAAGCATGGTATTTGATGATGAGAGACACATACATCAGTGGAACAGAATAGGGAACCCATAGATAAATCCACACGTCTACAGTTAACTCATATTAAACAAAGCTGCCAAGAACATACACTGGGGAAAGGACAGTCTCTTCTATAAATGGTGCTGGGGAAAGTACACATTCAAATGCAGAGGAATGAAACTATACTCCTATCTCTCACCATATACAAATATCAAGTCAAATGGATTAAACACTTAAATCTAAGACCTGAAACTATGAAACTAATAAAAGAAACATTGTGGAAACTCTCCAAGACATTGGACTTGGCAAAGAATCCTTACCACAAGCAAAGGCAACCAAAACAAAAATGGACAAACTGGATCACATCAAGTTACAAAATTTCTGCACATAAAAGGAAACTATGAACAAATGAAGAGACTGCCCAAAGAATGGGAGAAAATATTTGCAAACTACCCATCTGACAAGGGATTAATCACCAGAATATCTAAGAAGCTGAAACAACTTTATAGAAAATAAGTAATAATCCAATTTAAAAAATGGGCAAAACACCTGAAAAGACAAATCTCTAATGAAGACATACAAATGGCCAAAAGGCATATGAAAAGGTTCTCAACATCATTCATCATCAGAAAAATGCAACTCCAAACTACAATGAGATAACATCTCACCCCAGTTAAAATGGCTTTTATCCAAAGACAAGCAAGAATGTGAAGAAAAGGATGCTGGCAAGGATGTGAAGAAAAGGGAACCCTCATATGCTGTTGGTGGGAATGTTAATTATTACAACCAACCTGGGAAATAGTTTGGAGGTTCTTCAAAATGATAAAAAACAGAGCTACTGTGATCCAGAAATCTCACTGCTAGCTATGTGCCCAAAAGAAAGGAAATTAGTATATTGAAGAGATAGGTGCACTCCCATGTTTATTGCAGTGCTATTCACAATAGCCAAGATTTGAAAGTGACCTAAGTGTCCATCAACAGATGAATGGATAAAAAAATGTGGTGCATGTACACAATGGAGTACTATTCAGTCATGAGAAGAGTGAAATTCTGTCACTTTCTACAACATGGATGGAATTGGAGGTCATGTTAAGTGAAATAAGTCAGACACAAAAAGACAAACTTTTCATATTCTCACTTGTTTGTAGGAGCTAAACATTAAAATAATTAAATTCATGTTGATAGAAACTAGAATGATGGATAACAGAGGCCAGGAAGAGTAGTGGGCACAAAAGTGGAGATGTTTAATGGTTATAAAATATAGTTAGAAAGGATGAATGAGACCTAGTATTTGCTAGCACACAGGATGACTATATTCAAAAATGATATAATTGTACACCTTAAAAAAACTAAAGTGCTATAATTGGACTATTTGTGATACAAAGGATAAATGCTTCAGGTGATGGATTTCCTCCAAAAACTAAAAAATAAGAACATAAAGGTGAAATAAAATAAAATAGCTAAAAGAGTATAATTTGATTGTAACAAAAAGGATAAATACTTGAGGTGATGGATGCCGCATATATCCTGATGTGATTATTATGCACTGCATGCCCGTATCAAAATATCTCACGTAAGCTATAAATATATATACACATTGTATACCCATGAAACAAAAGCAACAACAAAAAGAAGCCAGATGGTCGGGAACTTATGGAGTATGAGGGAATGCAATAAAAATTACATCTAACATTTCCTAAGAAACTATCCAAATCAGAGTGGAATTAAGTAAAATAATTAGTGTTGAGGGGAAAATAATCCCCAACCTAGAATGTCATATCCTGTGAAATTATCCTTTAAATGTGAAGCAACAATAAAGACTTTGTCAGTTTTTTGGCAGTAGATCTCACTTACAAGAAATGTTAAAAGAAGTTCCTCAAAGAGAATAAAAATAATGTAGATAAGAAACTCTAGATCTACATAAAGAAAGTAAGGACATTAGAGACAAAATAAGTGAACTTAAAATACCAATTCTTATTTTTCTTATTCTTAATTGATTTAATAGAAAACAGGTCAAAATAATGATCGCAGTAACATATTTGATAATTACAGTTTATCTACAAGTGAAATGAATGATAGAAATAATACAATGAGGAGGGAAAGATCAATAGAAATATTTTGTTATTTATAAGCATCTTGCACTCGTGGTGAAGTGGTATAGTGTCATTTAAAAGCAGACTTTTATTAGCTGCAAATATATATTGCAAACTCTGAAGCAACCACTAAAAGGAGAAAAAAACATGAATAATTGATATTCTAAAAGAGGAGGGCATATGGAAATGTATAAAAAGTTCAGTTAAAACCAAAAAAGAGAGAAAAAGAGAAGACAAACCTAGTCATAAACCACAAGGGCAACACACAGAAAACATTAACCTATATGATATGTATTAATCCAACTATCTCAATAATTACTTTCAATTCTAATACCCTAAATATAACAATTAAAACAAAATTTTCAAAGTGGATCAAAAAACAAGACTCAACTACATGTTGTCTATAAAAACCCACATTAAATATAAAGACATATATAGATTAAAACTGAAGAGATGAAGAAAGATATACCATGCTAACCCTAATCAAAAGCAAGCTGGAATAGATAATATTAGAGCAAACTTTACAGCAAAAAAATTAATGGGGATAAAGGTGGCATTACTTATAGATATAAACCTAAATTTTCTAATAAGCATTAATAACCTTCACTGTTTGTGTATGTAACAACAGAGTATGGGAGGCAAAAATGCTCATGTGAGGCAACAACAAAATATGTAAGGCAGAAACTGATAGAACTGTAAGAAACAATAGATAAATCCTTTATGGGGACTTCAACCCCCTCCATCATAAATGAACTCATCCTGCTGTCAGGAAATCATTAAAGACATTAGTGAACTCAAGATCATCAATCAACTGGATATAATTGACATCTATAGACTACTTCATCCAACAACAATAGAATATATATTCTTCTTAAGCTTACATAAAACATTCACCAAGATAGACCATATGCGGAACCATAAAATGCACCTCAATTTATAATAATAAAATTACACAAAGTAGAACAAGGCATATCAAATTCAAAGTAAGCAGAAGAAAAAAGTAATAATAAAATATGGAATAAAACAATAAAATTAGAAATAAGGAAATTGAGAGAGAAAAATCAATGAAACCAAAGGCTGGTTCTAAATAATATTGATAAGTTTCTAGCCAGGCTTACAAAAAAAAAAAAAAAAAAAAATCAGAGCAGATAGAATAAAAAGTAAAAGAGGGGACATCAATACAGGCCATATGGATATTAAAACAGTAATAAATAGTGTGAACTATGTTATTACCACAAATTTGATAACAAATGAAATGGACTAATTTCAAATCTTGAGTCTATAGCCTGAGAAGCAGTGAGTGCCAATGGTGCAACTTCCAATCCAAGGGCAGTACGTACCCCAACTGGTTCTTGGGCTACAGAATTACAAGAGTGGTTACAAGAGTGGTTTTTTATACACAGGAAATTATGTCACCTTTGAGCAAAGATTTTTCTTTCTATCTTCCCAATCTGTATGCCTTTCACTTCCCTTTCTTATTGCATTAGCTAGTATTTTCAGTACAGGGTGGAAAAAGAGTAATGGTAGAGGACATCTTCTGGCGTTGTTCCTGATATTAGCAAGCAAGAAAACATCTAGTTTTTGATCATAAGTATGATTTTAACTATATGTTTTTCTAGATGTGCTTAATCAACTTAAGGAATTTTTTCTCTATTCCTAGTTTGCTCAGAGTTTTTATCATGAATGAATTTTGAATTTCATCAAATGCTTTTCCAGAATTTATAGATATAATCGTGTGATTTTTTTAAACCTGTTGATATGATGGATTCCATTAATTGATTTTCAAATGTTGAACCAGCTTTTCTTACCTGGTATAAACCCTACTTGATCATGAGGTATAATTTTTATGCATTCTTGGATTTTATTTGTTAATATTTTGTTGAGGAGTTTTGCATCTATGTTCACAAAAGATATTTGCCTGTAGTTTTCTTTTCATGTAATGTTTGTGTTTAGTTTTGGTATTAGGGCAATGTTGGCTTCATAAAATGAGTTAGACATATTGCCTTTGCTTTCATCTCCTGAAAGAAATTGTAGAGAATTGGGATTTTTCTTTATTTTATTTTTCAATTAATGAAATAATTAGAGACAGAGTCTTACTCCATTGCCCCAGCTGAAGTGCAGTGGTATAATTACAGGTCTTTGCAGTTGTGAACTTTGCACTCAGGTGATCTTCTCACTTCAGCCTCCTGAGTAGTTGGGACTACAAGTGTATGCTACCATATATAGCTAATTGCTTTTAATATTTTTATAGATATATGAATCTCACTATGTTGCCAAATCTTGCCTTAACACTTTGCTTCAAATGTTCCTCTCTCCAGCATCCTAAAGGCCTGGAATTAATTACAGGTGTGAACCACCAGAACTAGCCAATTTTCTTAAATATTTGCTAGGTTTTTCAGTGAATCCATCTGAGCCTGGATCTTTGTTTTGGGAGGTTATTAGTTACTGATTCCATTTTTAAAATAAATACAGGTTCATTCAGGTTGTCTATTTCTTCTTGTATGAATTTTGGCAGATGTATTAGCCCATTCTCACACTGCTAATAAAGACATACCCAAGACTAGTTAATTTATAAAGGAAAAAGGTTTAATTGACTCACGGTTCAGCATGGCTGGGGAGGCCTCAGAAAACTTACAATCATGAAGGAAGGGGAAGCAAACATATCCTTCTTCATATGGTGGCAGCTGGGAGAAAACTCCTTATAAAACCACCAGATCTCATGAAAAATCACTCACTATCGTGAGAACAGCAGCATGGGGGAACTGCCCCTATGATTCGATTATCTCCACCTGGTCCCTCCCATGATATGCGGGGATTATGGGAATTACAATTCAAATTGAGATTTGGGTGAGGACACAGCCAATCCTTATCAGTAGAGTAATAGTTATTTTTTTATTGATTGATTAATTGATTGATTGATTGAGAGTCTCACTCTGTCACCCGGACTGGAGTGCCATGGTATGATCTTGGCTCACTGCAACCTCTGCCTCCTGGGTTCAAGTGATTCTCCTGCCTCAGCCTCCTGAGTAGCTGGGACTATAGGTGCCCACCACCATGCCTGACTAATTTTTGCATTTTTAGTAGAGAAGGGGTTTCACCATATTGGCCAGCCTGGTCTCGACCTCCTGACCTTGTGATCTGCCTGCCTCAGCCTCCCAAAGTGCGGAGATTACAGGCATGAGCCACCACACCCAGCCATAATAATTAATTTTATATGTCAACTTTATTGGGTGAAGATATATTTAGATTAAACGTTGTTTCTGGGTATGTCTGTGAGCATGTTATTGAATGAGAGGACCATTTAAATTTGTGAACTCAATCAAGTAAATTGACCTCCCTAATATGGGTGGACCTCATCCAATATGTTGACCATTTAAATAGAATACATTTACTCCTTTTACTTCCTTGATTGCCTGCTTAATTAGTAAGCAATTATAGCAAGATTGCTGGACATTTATCGCTTTCCTATCTCAGCAATGAACAAGTAAAATTTGAATCTGAAACCAAAATACTGTTTACATTAGCAGCCTCCAAAAATACTTAGCTATAAATCTAACCAAACATGTAGATATTAGTCCATTTTCATACTGCTATGAAGAAATACCTGAGACTGAGTAATTTATAAAGAAAAAGAGGTTTAATGGAATCACAGTTCCACATGGCTAGGGAGGCCTCACAATCATGGCAGAAGGTAAAGGAGGAGCAAAGGCATGTCTTACCTGGTGGCAGGCAAGAGAGCATGTGTGGGGGAAGTGCTCTTTATGAAACTATCAGATCACATGAGACTTATTCACCATTATGAGAACAGCACAGGAAACCTCGCCCTCATGATTCAATTACCTGCCACTGGGTCCTTCCCATGACACGTGGGGATTATGGGAGCTACAATTTAAGATGAGATTTGGGTGGAAATGCAGCCAAACCGTGTCAATATACAAGATCTATATGAGAACAATGACAAAGCATTGATGAAATACATTAAAGAACAAAGTAAATGAAAAGATAGTCCCTGTTAATGAATAGGAAGAGTCAATAGTGATAAGAAGTAAGTTCTTCCAAATTGTATCTACAGATCCAATTCAATCTCTATCACAAGTGCAGCATGTTATTTTGTGGGTATAAAGAAAGTGATTCTAAAGTTTACATGGAGAGGAAAAGGACCCAAAATAGGAAACAGAATATTTAAGATAAAAACAAAGTAGAAAGACTCACACTATCTGACTTCAAAATTTACTGTAAAACTATAGTAATATGAAAAGTATCATATTTGTGAAAGAATAGACAAATAAAGGTAACAAAATAGAGGATCCAGAAATTGACCCATGTGAGTGCAGCCAACTATCTTTGAAAAGGAAGCAAAATAATACAATGGAGTAAATAGAGTCTTAAAGAAACAGTACTGGAATTACTGGATTTCGACACTGAAAAAAAATGAACTTAGACCCAGATATTACACTCTTCACAAAAATAAACTCAGAATGGATTATAGATTTAAACACAAAACACACAACTACAAACTCCTAGAAAATAATGTTGAAGAAAACCTAGATGATTTGGGTATGGCAATGACTTTTAAGATCCAGCACCAAAGGCATGATCCATGAAAGAAATTAAGCTGGGCTTCATTAAAATTAAAAACTTCTTCTCTGTTACAGGAATGTCAAGAGAAAGGGAAGATGAGCCGCATACTGAGAGACAATATTTGCAAAAGACCCATATGAAAAAGGACAGTAATCCAAAATTTATAAATAACTCTTAAAATCAACAATAAGAAAACAACTGACTAAAACATGACACAAAAACTTCACAGTTACCTCACAAAAGAAATATACAAATGACAATCAAGCATATTTGTAGATGTTCCACATCATGTGTCATCAGGGAGATGCAAATTGAAACAACTAAATATGACACACCTATTAAGATGGCTAATATAAAAAATTAACAGCACCAAATGCTAACAAGAATGTGTAGCATCAGGAAATCATATTCACTGCTGTGGAGATAAAAAATGGAGCAGCCACTTTGGAAGACAGTTTGGTGCTTTTTAGAAAAACTTACTATAGGATCCAGCAATCACACTTCTTGGTATTTACCCAAAGGAATTGAAAAGTATATCCACACAAAACTGCACATGGATGTTTATAACAGCTTTATTTGTAATTTCCAAAAACCTGGAAGCAACAAAGATGTCCTTTAGTGTGGGAACATATAAATAAACTGTGAACCATTATTATTCAGCACACACACACACACACACAAAATAAATGAGATGGCAAACCGTAAAATGACATGGAGGGACCTTAAATGGATATTACTAAATGAAAGAGGCCAGTCTGAAAATGCTAGATACTGTATGATTCCAACCATATGGCTTTCTGGAAAAGGCATATCTATAGAGACAGTTCAGTCATTGCCAAGGTTTGGGGGAGGGAGGAATAAATAAGTGGAGCACAGAGAATGTTTAGGGCAGTGAAAATACAATGTATAATACCATGATGGTGGATATAAGTCAATATACATTTCTCCAAACCCACAGAATGTACACACCAAGAGTGAACTCTAATATAAACTGTGAACTTTGGGGGATAATGATATGTCGATGCAGATTCACCGAGTGTTACAAATGTACCACTTTGGTTGGGGATGTTTATAATGGCAGAGGCTAGATTTGTGTGAGAATAGGGGCTATATAGAAAACCTCTGTACCTTCTTCTTAATTTTGCTAGGAACTGTAAAATGTGAAGTCTTAAAAAGTAAATCTAGACACAGCATTTGCAACATTCACGAAACGACTCAAGATGGTTCGTGAACAGAAATATAAAATGCAATAGTATTTTATTTATTATTTATTTTAGCAAAATTGTTTTTGAAGTATTGCAAATTAAAAGAATAATGAACTACTACTACATACCTATTGAAATGTTTAAAAACTTATTGATGATAATAAATGCTAGAGAGTTTGAATAATAATATAAACTCATTGATTGTTAGTGGAATGCAAAATGGTTGAGGTACTTTGGAAGACAGGCAGTCTCTTACAAAACTGTATGATCACAGTTGCCACATGAACCAATCGTCATGCTCCTAGTTATTATAAAATTGATTTCATAACCTATAATCACACAAAAACCCAAGCATAATATTTATTGCAGCTTTGTTTATTATTGCCAAAAGCTGGAAGCAAACAGATGAGCTATCAAACCATGAAAAGGCAAAAAAAAAATATATATATATATATATATATAATGATTTTTGATTAAAAATCCTAAGGTTCCAATTGTATAACATTCTGGAAAAGGTAAAATTATAAAGACAAAGTAACCCATAATTATCTGGGCTTTAGGGGTGATAAAGAGGTAGAAACAAATAAAGATCAAGGGATTTGGGTTACAGTAAAGTTTTTCTGTATTTTGCAGTGAATGCAAGGTAGTGTGATTGCGGTGATTGCAAGGCATCATGCATTTTTCAAAACCTATAGAACTTTACTGCACGGAAACTGCTGCATGTGCAAATTTAAAAACATAATTCAGGTGATCAGAGGGTCACTTAAAAATGCAGGATGTGACAGGATAATCTAACTGTATTACAAACTTGTAAAACAACCTCAGTTAATGGGAGAGGGAGAAAAGGTGCTGACTCAAGCAACTTTGGAAATGAGTAGGATCTGAAAGCATAAGGCTATGAGAACTGCACATGAGCACTGTACTCTAGCTGATAAAATAGCTTCCCTTGGGTGTATGAGCTAATGGCATGTATACTGGAATTAAACATTTAATTAAATACATGGCTGAAGGATCTTTTTTTCTTTCTTTTTTTCTTTTTTCTTTATTTTTTTGAGATAGAGTCTCGCTGTCGCTCAGGCTGGAGTGCAGTGGCACGATCTCAGCTCACTGCATGCTCGGCCTCCCAGGTTCATGCCATTTTCCTGCCTCAGCCTCCTGAGTAGTTGGGACTACAGGCACCTGCCACCACGCCCGGCTAATTTTTAGTATTTTTAGTATTTTAGATTGTATTTTTAGTAGAGACGGGGTTTCACCGTGTTAGCCAGGATGGTCTTCATCTCCTGACCTCGTGATCCGCCCGCCTTGGCCTCCCAAAGTCCTGGGACAGTTTTCTTATAGTTGGAGTAAGAGTTTATAGATAAAGAAAGAAATAAAAACCTATCCATATGGTAATGGATGAGAAGTGGAAACATCAGTATGAACTCATGTTTAGCTTAATATAGATACAGATGGTTATATATAGAACTATTTATAGATATGTGTGTATACAAAAGTTATCATACACAAGTACTTTTTTCTCTGTCAGCTGAGTGAGCCTAAAAGAAGTGATACATGAGTAACAATGAGCCCATCTAGTGGCTAAATAATGATTTCTAACACCATTCTCCAATAAAGGCACCAGGGCTCATTGGAGAAGTGGCTGGTTATAGGACTAGGGTAGAAAACATACAAGATGAGTCTGTCGCATCTTGTGGTGCCAAGAAGCAAGAAAATGCTCACAACATATATACATATGTACATAAATACGTGCACATACACACATACAAGGATGGGGATATATCAAGGAATCACAGGAGTCAGCTGAAATAGGCTCCAATGTCAAAACGTAGATAATTTTAAACAACAAAATAAAGTGGCAGCACTAGATTTTAATCCACAGTATACAATAAATCTCTATACATTTATACTGATATAAGTATATGATTAAATATATTCATTAATGGAAATGAATTATGAGTTTCCCATGTAAAGAATTCCTAATAATTTATGTAGATACCCTGCCTTCGAGGATGGGATGCAAATACTCTTATGTGCGGTATGCACATAGTGACTTCCTTCCAAAGTGTATAATATAGAAAGAAGGAAAAACAGTACATTTACAGTGGTGCAGCAGTGTAACAAAGGTTACCTCAGGCAGTCAGTCAAAGTCAACATCAACAGCCATAAATCATTTTGATGCTATGGATTCTTGATATTGATGAAAATGGTACTCTACCTCTGTGGTCTTCCTCCCAATAACTCATAACCCACGATTTACAATTAGAAAAACATCGAACAAATTGCAATAGTAAACATTTTACAAAATACTTAACTAATACTTCTTAAAACTTTTTTTTTTTTTTTTGTTTTGTTTTTTTTGAGACGGAGTTTCGCTCTGTCTCCAGGCTAGAGTGCAGTGGCACGATTTCGGCTCACTGCAACCTCCAACTCCCTGGTTCAAATGATTTTCCTGCCTCAGCCTCCCAAGTACCTGGGATTATAGGCATGTGGCCACCACGTCCAGCTAATTTTTTTTGTATTTTTAGTAGAGACAGGGTTTCACCATGTTGACCAGGATGGTCTCGATCTTCTGGCCTCGTGATCTGCCCGCCTTGGCCTCCCAAAGTGCTGGGATTACACGCCTGAGTCACCGTGCCAGGCCTACTACTCCTTAAAACTCCTAAGTTAATCAAAAACAAGAAAAGTCTTAGAAACTGCCATAGCCAAGAGGACCTGAAAGAGAAATGACAACTAAATGTAATGTGTTATCCTGTATGAAATCCCTAAAAAGAAAAAAAAGATACATTAGGTAAAAACTAAGGAAATCTCCATGAATTATGGAATTTTGTTAATATCAATGCATCAGTATTGGTTCATTAATTGTAACACATGTGTCATAATAATGTAAGGTGTTAGTAGGTGAAATTGAGCTCAGAGTGTATGGGAATCCTCTATACTATCTTTTCAGCTTTCCTGTAACTATGTAAGTGATATGAGAATAAAGAGTAGTAAAAATGATTACATCATTGACTAACATATAAAGATTGAATAAATACATATTTCCAGAATAAGAGTAATGCAGGAAATATTTTTCAAGAAAGTAGGACCTCAGCTGAACCTTGGATATAAAATGGACAAGATGATTATTACCTATGTAAAAAAGTAAAAATATTTCTGAATCATTTGGCCCACTGAATTTTGTCAAATTGATCATTACTATTTTCTCATGTTCATTAATACACATTTTTCTCTAGTATTTATAAACTCTGAAGACAGGGCATATTTTTATTTCATAAATTGCCTAATACTGTATCTTTCTTGAATAAACGCTTCTCAAGAAGTATTTGATGACTTAAAAGAAACACATAATGTTTAAATGTAAGCTATACAGTATCCCTTATCTATGCTAAAACATAACTTTTCTAATAATTTCAGAAATAAAAAGATTAGAATATCAATATTGTTCTGTGTTAATAGGTTCCAAACACAGTTCTATTAACAGGTGACTTTTTAAGGGTGATATGCAGATTGGTTTTGTTTTATGGTTTGCTTCTTTTTTTTTTAATACAGATTCTAATTATCTGTTCTTAGGGCAGCTTCAGAAATTTGTGTTTTTAAAATGTCCTTAAGGTGATTCTGATTAGCAGCTAGGTTCAAGACTCACTGATTTATAATCTTGCCTGATAGTGTTAATTTTTGTGGGGAGAGACTCTGCCCAAGCCCACAGGCTTCTAACACCTAGACAAGGTCATTGGAATACCTGAAAAATGCAAAAAGAAAATTAATTTTAATCTTAACACTCAGTATGTTTTCACTGTTTTTAAAATCAGCATTTTGTTATTCTCTTTTCCTGACATATATAGTTAATTATTTTCCCAACAGATTTGAGTTGCACATACTCTTTATGTATTAGGAGGTAACGTTTTAATTCACATTTATTAAAACCTTATTTCTGTAGTTCTAGTTCTATGAATTTATGGAGAGAAAATTAGTATTGAGAGTGTCAATACAAACAGTCCAGGATAATAAGACAAATTTTAAAATAAATATATTAATTCATTCCATAAAAAACTTTTATTTTGCTCTTTTATGAGTCATAGGTTTGTTTTCATTTTTGTTTTTGTTTTTGTTTTTGAGGAAGACTATAGCAGAGTCAGTATCTTATCATTTTCTTTCACCTTCACTTGCAAGATTCAATTTAAAATGTTACAGTACTGGCTGTCAATACGATACCCTGAACATGAAAACAATGGATAAAGACGTTGATCACAGCAAAATAGAAAACCTAAGATTTGTGACAGAAAAAGTGACCAGAGCATAGGAAATGTTCACGTAGCTCATGCATGACTTTTGATAATTGGTTCTTTTTCTGGATATAGTTGAAAGATAAACATAAATTGAAACTGACACCACTGGAAAGGATAGGAAAAAACACTTCTTCATCTCTTTATTACTATATTCGTTATATTTCCAAGGCAGAAAAAATGATTACCTAATTGAAAAAAAAAAAAAACAAAAAAACTATAGAAACTTGCAACAAGGCATGTCCTAGGAAATCTTGAGACACAGGGGTAGTGAGGGAAGTTCTCAATGGTACTGAAGTTTCTAATGTGTGTGGGCTTGACCAAATCAGATCTTCTACAAGATGTAAGAATGGTACACAACATTTCTTTAATATCCATGAACACTTTCTTTTGTCTAACTACTATACCACCACCCATTCTTCCTTGCCAAACCCTGGCATTGAATATTGAAATGAAAACTATATTTTTCTCTTTGGTTCTTATCATAGTCCATTTGTGTTGCCATAAAGGAAAACCTGAGGCTGAGTAATTTATTTTAAAAAGAAGTGTATTTGGTTCACATGTCTGTAGGCCGTACAAGAGCCATGGCACCAACATCTGTTTCTGATGAAGGCCTCAGACTACTTCTACTCATGATGAAAAGTGAAAGGGAGCTGGTGTGTGCAGAAATTTCATGGTGAGACAGGAAGCACAGAGAGAGAGAGAGACAGAGAGACAAAAAGACAGAGAAAGTGGAGAAGTGCTAGGTTCTTTTAAACAATTAGCTCTCTCAGGAACTAATAGAGCATGAACTCACTCATTACCATGAGGACAGCACCTAGCCATTCATGAGGGATCCACCCCACGACCCAAATACCTACCACTTGACCCCACTTCCAACACTGGGGACCAAATTTCAACATGAGGTTTGGAAAAACAGACATCCAAACTATGGCAGCTCCCTTGATCCTTTCTTATAGTAGAAGATAGGACTTAGTTAATATTTCATTACATTACACTTGTGAGTTCTGAAGCTAAGATTAGGTTTTACTTTAATTCGTCTCTATTTATACCTACATAACATAGAAAATATGAGCTGCTAGTGCAGTTCACACTAATTTACTAGAGTTCAATATTTAGTTTTAGACTGGAAACCCTAACATTCAATCGTGTTCATTTTTCATTCTTTGCCTTTTTATGTATTTGTCTTTCTCAGAAACCTCACAAGAAGAAATGATGTCAAGGCTAAGATTTAGTATTGCTTAGTTTGCTGGCTAAATATCACCTAAATACCACTCAATTTCAATAGGCATAATCATGAATGAAAGTGACTAGAATAAATGGCCCAGCTGTCTATTCAATATCCTGAATGTATGCTCTTGGGATCACGGCTGTGTGGAGGAAACACAAAAAATTTAATGAGAAAAAACAGTGAATGTGCAGGTATACAGCTTACTGCCCAGAACCAGTTATTTTCTTATAATAAAAATAGGTTTCCAGGATGAAAGGCTCATTCAACATTCATTCCAGAAGATCACACTTTGTATTTGTTTTATAATAATTGCTTATTGACTTACGAAACCCAAGTGACGTTTGCTTCTCTTATTAATGATAATACCAGAAAATAATAAAAATAGAGTGGACTTCAAATTTACCTAACTTACTTACTACCCCAATTTTAAAACTAAAAAAGAATTGCAAATGAAGAATTTCAATCCCAGAAATTTCAGTGAGTCACAACTATGACTTTGTCAGCACAGCTGGGACTATAGCATATTCTCCCAGTTCTGACTGTTTTCCACTCAACCTCACTGCTTTGTTGGTGTTTCAAGAGTTAACATTAAAATGTGAAATATAAGCTCACTAACAATGAATCCTAATTACTAAAGGTACTGTAAGAAGCATAGCAGAACCAATAGAAGATTGTGCTGGTACGCTTAAACATAGGGACAAATTTTCTGACATTAACAGAGTACTTAAGAGTAAGAAATATTCTTTAGCTACAGTGTTATTACTTTTACTTTTTTAAGTTTATAGAAATTAAATATGCACATAACAATCAATCAAACAGCTTTATAATATTTAGTGAGAGAAAAAAATAGCTCGCCCACTCATTCTCCGCTTATATCTTCCCAGAGACATTTTCAAGTATTTTAGATAACATTTTAAATGTTAACCTCCATTTCTTTAAATAAGATTGAATATTGATGTATTAAACTATTCCTGCAATGGTATGAAGAAATACCCAAGACTGAGTAATTTATAAAAAGAGATTTAATAGGCTCATGGTTCTGCAGGCTGTACAGGACGCATAGCAATATCTGCTTCTGGCGAGGCCTCAGAAAGTTTCCAATCATGGTGGAAGGCAAAGACAGAGCAGGTGTATCAGGTGACAAGGACAAGAGCAGGAGAGTGAGAGATTTTGAGGTGAGGGTGTCACATACTTTTGAACAACCAGATCTCATTTGCACGCAGAGTGAGAGCTCACGTATTATCATGGAAATGGCCCAAGCCATTCGTGATGGATCCACTCCATGATCCAAACATCGCCAACCAGACCCCACCTCTAAGACTGGGGATTACATTTCAACATGAGATTTGAGTAGGGACACATATTCAAACTATATCAATTGATATTTATTGCTTTTATAATTTTGGGCATTAGCCATTGAATTTTCACTGTGGAATATAAATATCTAGCTGTATTTTTCATCCCCATTTTGCAATATACACAGGCACATTTCACACTCACCTATGAATATAATTTTACTATGGCTTTATTTAGATCAACATTCAGATTTTGCCTGCTTACTTTATGAATATTACTGGCAACTTATAACATAGTCTGGATACTTTTTCTTTTGTGTACTTTATTTTATTTTGCCTGGAATTAATTATTGCTTTGCTTATTTTTTATTTGTTTCAGTGGATTTATATATTTTTACAGCTGTATTAGCTGTATTAAGGTATTTTTGACCAAAAGAAATTTTATATGTTTACAGAGTACAACATTGTATTTTGATATATATATACATATACACATTATGAAATGATTAAATCAACTAACATATCCATCACGTCACATACTTATTTATTTTGTGATGAGAGTATTCGAGATGTACTCTCCTAGCAATTTGCTAGTATAGTATATGTATTAGGCCATTCTCACATTGCTGCAAAGAAGTAACTGAGACTGAGTAATTTATAAAGAAAAAGAGTTTTAATTGGCTCTTTTAAATGTTAAGAGTTTTAAATGGCTTTGTGAGCCATTTACTTGGCTCACAGTTCTGCAGGCTATACAGGAAGCATGGCCAGCATCTGGGGAGGCATCAGGGAGCTTTACTCATGGTGGGAGGCCAAGAAGAAACAGGCATTTTACATGGCAGGAGCAGAACCAAGCTGGGGAGGAGGTGTTAAATACTTTTAAATAACAGGGTCTCATGAGAATTCTATCATGAGAACAGCACCTATAGGATGGTACTAAACTATTCATGAAGGATCCACCACCGTGACGCGATCACCTGCCACAAGACCCCATCACCAACACCGGGGATTACAATTTGACATGAAATTTGAGCAGTGACATCATTTAAATTGTATCACTATACATGATTATTAAATAGTCACCATGCTCCACAATAGACCTCTGAAACTTAATCATTCTAACAGAAAGCTTTTACCCTTCGACAAACATCTACCCATTCTCCCATCCCAACCCTAAAGATGACTTTGAGCCACCATTATTCCACTCTCTGCTGTTATGAGTTTGACGTTTTAAGAATCAACATATAAGTGAAATTATGCAGTATTTGTTATTCTGTGCCTGGTTTATTTCACTTAACATCCTACAAATTTATCCCATGATTTAACAAATGTCAGGAATTCCTTTTTTTTTAAGGCTCAATAATATTCTCTTGTGTATATATACCACATTTTCTTTATCCAGTAGGCAGCATATAATTGGATCTTTATTTTTTTTAATGTATTCAGTCCCTACATGACATTTTATTGGTGAATTTAATACATTTATATTTAAAGTAATTATTTATAGGTAAGAACTTAACTATTGTCATTTTCTTAATTGTTTTCTCAATGTTTTTGTTGTTCCTTTGTGTCATTCTTCTTCATGTGTGCTCTTCCTTTGTGATCGATGATTTTTCTGTAGTGGTATGCTATGATTTGATTCTGTTCTCTATTTTTGGTGCATCTACTACAGGTTTTCTCTTTGTGGTTACCATGAGGCTTATAAAAAATTTATGGTTAAAGCAGCCTATGATAAGCTGATAACAACTTACTTTAGACTGCATACAAAAAACTCTACATTTTAACTTTTCCTTCCTCTACCTTTTACATTATTGATGCTGCAATTCACATCTTTTATATATCATGTATTCATTAACATATTATTGTACCTATCATTATTTTAATACTTTCATCTAATTTTTATGACAATTAAAAGTGATGTATACTTTTATATGACAATTAAAGTGATAATATGCACCATCACAGTATCAATGTGTTCTGAATTTGAGTATATTCTTACTTTTATATTCTTAATTTTATAAGTATTTATGCTATTAGTTTGCATCCTCTTATTTCAGCTTGAAAAACTCCCCTTAGCATTTCTTTTTTTAATATATATTTTCAAATTTTATTTCAGATTCAAGGGGGTACATGTGCAGGTTTGTTGCATGTATATTGCATGAGGATGAGGTTTGGAGTACAATTAATCCCATCAGCCAGGTAGTGAGCATAGTATCCAGTAGTTCATTTTTCAAGCCCTGACCCCTCCGTCTCTCCCCTCTCTAGTAGTCCCCCGCATCTAATATTGCTATCTTTATGTCCATGAGTACCCAATGTTTATCTCCCACTTATAAATGAGAACATGTGGTATTTGTTTCTTAATCCTCCATCAATTAGCTTAGAATAATGGCCTCCAGCTGCACTGATGTTGTTGCGATATACATGCATTCATTCCTTTTTATAGCTGCATAGTATCTCATGGTGTCCGTGTACCCATTTTATTTATAAAATCCATCATTGATGGACATCTAGGTTGATTCCATGTCTTTGGTATAGTGAACAGTGCTGTGATAAATACACAAATACATGTGTCTTTTTGATAGAATGATTTATTTTCTTTCGGATATATACTCAGTGAAGGGATTCCTGGGTCAAATGGCAGTTCTGTATTAAGTTCTTTGAGAAATCACTAAACGGCTTTTTCACAGTGGCTGAACTACTTTACATTCCCACCAACAATGTAGGAGCATTCACTTCTCTCTGCAGCCTCTCCAACATTTGTTGTTTTTTGACTTTATAATGATAGCCATTGTGGGCCGGGCGCGGTGGCTCACGCCTGTAATCCCAGCACTTTGGGAGGCCAAGGCGGGCAGATAACGAGGTCAGGAGATCCAGACTATCCTGGCTAACAAGGTGAAACCCCGTCTCTACTAAAAAAATACAAAAAATTAGCCGAGTGTGGTGGCCGGCGCCTGTAGTCCCAGCTACTAGGGAGGCTGAGGCAGGAGAATGGCGTGAACCTGGGAGGTGGAGCTTGCTGTGAGCGGAGATGCGTGGCTGCACTCCAGCCTGGGTGACAGAGCTAGACTCCTTCAAAAAAGAAAAAAAAAAGTCATGGTGACAGGTGGTCGATGGTATCTCATTGTGGTTTGGTCTACCTTTCTCTGATGAGTAGTGATGAGCATTTTTTATATTTTTTGGCTAGCTTTATGCCTTTTGAGAAGTGTTTGTTCATGGAATTTACCCATTTTTTAATGGGATTTCTTTTTGCTTGTTCAATTGCTTACATTCCTGATACATTCTGGATATCAGACCTTTGTCAGATGCCTACTTTGTGAATATTTTCTCCCATTCTGTATGTTGTCAATTTACTCTATTGATAACGTCTTTTGTTGTGCACAATCTTATTAGTTTAATAAGGTCACACTTGTCAATATCTGTTTTTGTTGCAATTGTTTTTGAGGATTTCATCATAAATTATTTCCCAAGGCCAATATTCAGAAGGGTGTTATCTAGATTTTCTTCCAGGATTCTTATAGCTTGAGGACTTATATTTAAGTCTTTATCTTGAGTTCATTTTTGTACATGGAGAAATGTTGGGGTCCAGTTTTACGTTTCTGCATATGGCTAGCCAGCTATCCCAGCACCATTTTTTGAATAGGGTGTCCTTTCCCCATTGCAGATTTTCATTAACTTTGTTGAAGATCAGATGGCTGTAGGTGTGTGTCTTAGTTTCTGCATTCTCTCTTCTGTTCCATTGGTCTGTGTCTGTTTTTGTACCACTACCATGCTGTTTTGGTTACAGCCTTGTAGTGTAGTTTGAAGTCAAATAATGTGATCCTTCCAGCTTTGTTCTTTCTGCTTAGAAGTGCTTTGGGAATTTGGACTATTTTTTTGGTTTTATATGAATTTTAGAATAGTTTTTTCTAGTTCTGTAAAAAAAATGATGTTGGTATCTTGATAAGAATAGTGTTGAATCAAAGCATGGCCATTTTAATGATATTGATTCTTCCAATCCCTGATCATGGATCATGTTTTTTCATTTGTTTATAGGGTGTCTGAATGCATAAAAGAAATTACACAATAATCAGTTGCTTCCAAAAAAACACAGTTCACCTATAAAGGCATACGTAGACTGAAAATAAAGGGATAGAAAACATACTGCATGCTAATGAAAACCAAAAAAGACACAGGAGTGGCTGTACTTACACAAAATGAACTTCAATACAAAAACTATAAGAAGAGCCAAAGAAGGTCAGTATACAATGATAAAGGCATCAATTTAGAAAGAGGATATAGCAATTGTAAATATATATGTACTAAACACTGAAACACACAGACATATAAAACAAATATTATTAGAGCTAAAGGGAATGTGACGGTTAATGCTGAATGTCAACTTGATTGGATTAAAAGATGAAAAGTATTGTTCCTGGGTGTGTCTGTGAGTGTGTTGCCAAAGGAAATTAACATTTGAGTCAGTGGGGTGGGAGAGGCAGACCCACCCTCAATCTGGGTGGGCACCATCTAATCAACTGCCAGCATAAAAGCAGGCATGGAAAGTACAGACTTACTGAGTCTTCTGGACTCCATCTTTCTCCCATGCTAGATGCTTCCTGCCCTCAAATATCAGACTGCAAGTTCTTCAGCTTTTAGATTCTTGGACTTACACCAATGATTTGCCAGGAGCTCTTGGGCCTTTGGCCACAGACTGAGGGCTACACTGTCCTTCTGGCCCAGGGTGGGTCTAGAAATGTCGTCTTGGAGCTACAGCTTGAAATCGGGGCCTCATGACGCTGCCCAGTGCCCTATCCTACTGTGGTAGTGCTGACATACACATTGCAAGACAAAATCCTTTCTACTCATCCCTCTCCTCTCCTCAAGTGGAAGGAAGGGGTCTCTTTTAGAGCTGGGAGGTGTGCTGCTTGGAGTTGGGGGAGGGGTGACACAAGCACTTTCTTAGCCATCCAGATTGGTATCTTACTAAGTCATGTGCCCTCCAAGTCCACTGGCTCCAAGCCCAGTATAGCACTAGGGCTTGACTAGGAGTTGCAGTCCTCATGGCCTAGACTGCCTTTCAAGTTTGACCCAAAGAGGCAATGCTTGTTGAAACTCAAGCTCCGACCACCAGGATAAGCAATTCCCCTCTGGCTAGGGCTGGTCTAAATGCTCCTTCCATGAGTACCAGCTGAGTTCTGCTTGGTGTTGGCAGCACTGTGTTCAAGTGCAAAGTCCCACAATTGCTGTGCTGTCCCTCCCCCAAGTGCACAGATTCTTTCTCCATGCTACACTGCCAGCTACTGACAGGGTGATGAGAGAGGGTTGGTGTCAGAAATTTAAGACTGTCTTTCCTACCCTCATCAGTGCCTCTTTCAATGATATGAAGTTAAAACTAGGTATGGATTGCTCACTCAATTCTTTTGGTTCTTATGAAGGTGCTTTTTGTGTGTGTGTACATAGCTGTTAAATTTAGTCTTCCAGAGGAGAGGATAATTGGCAAAGGCTTTTATTTGGCCATCTTGCTCTGTCTCCTCTCCTCTTTTTATTTATTTTTTTACAGTAACCTATTTCATTTTTTCACATTCATGCAAACATACCCTGTTGTGAAAAATATAAAAAAGCATGCACATTGATGGCATTCTTATAAAGATAAATTAGATAAAAAAACAAAACAAAACAAAACAAAACACTAAGCCATAAGTAAACAAAAATAATAATACAAACAGAAGTTTAATGATGTTGAACAGATTTACAGGTAGGCAGAGAACTCTTGATTTTAGGAAATGGTAATTCAACTAAATATCCATACACGTTAAACAGAAGTTTCTAATTTTAAAAACATTTTGTTACAAATAGTTTTAAGTACCACATTTTATAGATCTTCTGTGAGAAGAATATAAGTGTAGTCCTAAAAAAATAATACTCAAGTGATTGTACGCAGGTTTCTTTGTCTTGTTAAAATGAGTTATAATCAACATAATTCCAATGATATTGCTTCCTGAAGTATAAATTTGTATCACATTCATGATATTCAGAATAAGGTACACAATTTACATTTATTTTGACCTAGTTGGAAATAAGTTCTAGATTTAGTACTGTACATAAATTTATTTAGCAAAGTCATGGGAGGAATATAAACTTTACTTTACAAGAAATTGAAAATTACAATTTAGCATGAAGACAATTTTCATAAGTTTTATCTATGCCACCATTCATAGTCAGCCCAACTGCATCCTGAGTGTATGTGAACATGTGTATACATCTACGTACTATCATATACAAACAAATTCATGCTATGTGACTCTTCAAAAGTGTTGCTTGAAATGACTTATTCTCTGGTTTTGGATAAGCAATGTAATGCAGTCAGATATGATTTTCCTTTTTTTTTTTTTGTTTTGTTTATCATGATTCAATCGGTGTGTTTCATTTGGATCATTGGTATAATTTCCTAGTAAAACTTCACTAGCAGTAAGCAGAAATGTTAACATAAAGAACAAGTAGGCAATCAAGTTTAAATTATAACATAAAAAAGAGTACTTCACATTTTTTTAAAAGCATTATTCTACGGAATATATTATTCCATGACTGGAAATTATCTGATTTCGTTCTTGGAACATAGCTCTTGCTCTGTGGTGACACTTTAAATTACTGTAGAACTCCATTAAAACTAATGGAATATAAACAAATCAACTCAGTTCTGATGAATTAAGTTTGCATTCCATTGGCTTGAGGAAGGAGATTTTCTCTACACAAATGCAAAATTCCTCTTCGGTAGCCAGTGAAGCTCACTCACAAGTGCTTAAAGAGTTCAACTTTGAAACAGGGCAACACTGGCCAGCACTGCATTTCCTCACTGCAAGTCTATGCTCAAGCCACTAAGCAGCCTCACTGAGGGAAATCCAAAGGGAAAGGACTAGAACACAGTGGAAATTACCAGGGTAACATAAAAGTGATTTTTGAATTAAGTATTTTTGCTAAATCAAAGAAAAATAGGCAAGAGGCACATGGCAGTAAATCTTGTCGAAATGTCTGTAGGCTCCTATTACATCAAATATCTGTGAACTCAAGGTCTAACAAAAGTTCTCACAGGTTATTTTCACATAAAGAATAATCAGGAACCTTAATGTTTTCAAACGCTTATGGCACAAAGGTTGGGAAGTACTAAAGTGTAGCTGAAGTCTTCAAAATGGTGGGCAATTTAAAGTTCTGTTACAGTGAATCAAAGTTTCAATTTTAACTTAAACTACATTCTCATCTTTTATACATTATTCTTTTGTGTAGGGTACAGGGTGTGCAAATTAAGCAATTTCAATATATATTGGAAAAGTTCATTGTTTTGCAAGATAGAAAGTGAATAAAATCAGCTAATAATGCAATGTAATGAAAACATGCAGTAAATAGAGCTTCTTCCTCATGAAATTTTTCCCCTTTTCCTTTAACATCTTCATATTTAAATACTATTTATTTCATTCACTTGCCGAAATCAAGAAAAATGTGAAATATTACATAGCTGCAAGATACTAATTAGTGATAAGAGTTTGGAGCTGTGAGATTGTAATAAATGGAAAATAACAAGAAGAGTAAAATATGCTGAAAATTAATGTTAGAAAATACAGTAATTTGAATTGCAAAACAATAACAAATTATGAAATCTGACTAATCTTCTGAAGGTGTCATGGGAAATGTAAAGGATAGCAGAATCTCTGCTTAGCTTTTACCTCACCAGCAGCCTCATGACTGAAGTTGCAAAATCATGTGTGATTGCGCAAGACCAACTGCATATTGACTTTAGTCACAAATTTTGAAATGGTTTTACTCATGGCATGCTCATGCCCAGAGGCTGGAAGGAAACTGTATGGAAAACATGTGGATATATGGAATCTTGCTTCCAGCCTCGGTCATAAGTGTGCCATCAGTCAAACCATTTAAGATGAATACTACTGCTAAAGTCTTCTTGATTCTTAATTCAAAATTAACAGTTTTTCTAAGAAATTTGTTTCTTCTTTCTGGGTCTGGTGAGTCATAGTTCTTTAAAACTTTCTTTTTTTATTTCAAAATGTTCATGAAGCCATCCTCTCATATATTCTTGCCCTTCTGGGACACCTTTTTTTGTCTGTGTCATCAACGTGAATATTAATTTTGGGGCATTCTTTGCAGAGAAATTCAGTCATGGATAGTGATGTTTCTCCTTATCATCTTTTCCTTCATAAACTACCGTAACATTATAAATTGCATCAACTAATTCTTCATAGAATTAAAAGCTACATGAGCTGTTTTTATGAGTAGTGTCAGCATGTTTTAATACTGCAAGGCCTTGTTGAGCAGCAAATTGACGAGCTGAAAGGACTTGTCTGGTGTTATACCTTGTACCTTCTGGAAAAGCAATTATAAAATGCATAGCAGTTTCCACATTCATGTAGCTCTGCCGCTTGTTTCTCATTTCTTCTTCAATAAATTTGGCACTTTCTTTTAGGTTCCTCCATGCTGAGACAAGTAACACCCATATGATGGAAGTAGTTTTAATCTTTCAGCACAGAGCACATAGGTACAAGAGCATTTGGCTCAATGGCCAATATATTAGTAACAATCCAGTCAACTGTGCTTTGACGATTTGCTAAATACATTCTATTCTTCTTAATTTTTGGCAAACTTCCATGGAGCAATATCTGTACTCTGGTGTAGTTCTCAAAGAGCACCACACTCTGGTAGACGCAGTAGAGCCAGCTGTCCACCGCCTGGAAGAAGTTGGCGGATGGGATGACAGAGGGCAGCTGCCAGACTCCCCAGGCCAGCACATGGGTGAGCACCATGCCAAGGAGCATGACGCCCAAAGCAGGCGAGTACATATGAACCACTGGAGACAGCAGCATCTTCCCAGCTCTGTGGCGGAAGGCTCTGCCTGCTCTTTCGGCCCCACTGCCCAGGGCCCTCAGCCAAGGCAGGCTAATGGTCAGTCATCATGCCAGCCAGGCCCACTACCACCCCCTCACTGCTTGGTTCCCTGCCATAGTTCTCAACCTCCCAACCTCCTCCCCCAGCCACTAGGGTCACATGGCCTCTGGGCACGTGGAGGTCAGGACAAGTACAGGCCTGACATATTTGCTCAAGGTCTCATGTCTTCTCTTAATTGAACCTCTTTCTCTCTCTCTTTTTATTTTTTCCCTGATTTGCAAAGTTTATGCTCCAAATTTCTCTTAAGTTGAAGCACATGAGACACAATATTTAATGACTTGTTATGATTAATATGTCTTTATAGTACTTTAATTTAATTGATAATTTAGTTAGCTGTATAATTTTAGGTTTTGTAATATATTTTATCATAATTGTAGTGTATTTTTCACTGTTTTTAAGCTTCCTGAGAAACTGCTGAGAGATTAGTGTCATTCTAATTTGTGGTTTTTCTGATAAGTCTTGTTCTTTTTTTTTCTGAAATATTGTATATTTTCAGTGTAACCTGTATATGAAT
The DNA here is from genome assembly GCF_043159975.1 of Macaca nemestrina. NCBI lineage: Eukaryota > Metazoa > Chordata > Mammalia > Primates > Cercopithecidae > Macaca > Macaca nemestrina. The sequence goes on from NC_092145.1 coordinate 65,075,799, forward strand.
ATTTCATGGTTATGTTGCTTAATGCAGGTCCAGATACATTTAAAATATGGTGAAAAAACCCTAGAAATTCAAAGGTCTCTGACAAACTGTGGATACGGGTAAGCAATTCCAGGGACTCCACCAAGTAACAGCAACTGTTATATAGACTTTCCACTTTGAGAGAGAAGCACAAGGTTATTCATATAGTGTGACATGTAATAAGCTGTCTGTTATAAAATATGGACTTTTAACATGTGGAATCAATCACTGGTGACAGTATTGTGTACTGTGGCTCAAAAGACCACAGAAATGGCAATTTGAATATAGATAGACTGAAATTAGTTGATAAGCACTATCACATATAGACCTGAAAACTAGGAAAAATACATGGAAAAGGAGGAGACTGTAAGAGTTTGTAATCACCTAAGGTATTTTCTTATGACAGCCACCTACCAGAAGATAGAGAGATGTGGTGACTGGTTGCTGATACTACCAAGTTTATGTAAGGAACACAGGAAAATTTACTCGCTACATTTAGCATACTGAATATACTCAAGACTATTTTGATTTGGGATATATGATTTTCAATAACTATCAGGATACCAAAAAATATACTTTATGTGGAAACAAAAAAGAAGTCCCTAGCTGCTTGCATATTTATGAGCTAAGACTGGATATTTGCTAATATTTTCTACCATAATACTGATGACATGCTATTGACCATCTTGTCATATTCTCATGAATGTGATAAGATTTTAGTAATAAGAAAATGCCCAATTTTGGGCAAAATGAGACAGTATAATATATACTTTCTATTCTTATTAAAGGCATATCAGTTACAATGGAAGGTTGCAAATAACTAAAAGTGACATTATGGGGAAAATGCAGAGTTCAATGTAATAGACAAAAATTATTTCAAAATACTGGTACTTCCACTATCATTGGTAACAGATATTTTGTTGCATGCTGTAAAACTACTAAAAAAATACACAAGTGCCATGATTTCATGCTTCAAAACCAATATGTCTGACTAGAACTTATACCTAAAATTGGTACCATGCTTATTGAATAACACAACAAAGGAATACATTTACAAACTCATTCTTCTGAAAAAGTGGACGAGTGATAGTTTCATAAAGGAAAGACATAAATAACAAAGTTACAGAGGCTGGATCTTTGGGAAAATGGTGGCTAGGAGGAAGGACTAACTTACAGCTCCCACTTACATGGACAGAGCAGCGTGTGGAGACCCACGTCCAAAACTTTTGCTTGAAGAATTACAGCAGGACCATACCAGGAAATCCAAAGGAATCCACAGACCCTTTGAAAGAAGTGAATTGCTACTTCAGGCTCCAGGAAATGGCCGAAAAACTGTGAGTGCCCAAAGTGTGAAAATGTGAAAGGGGGGATCGTCTGCCCCTAAACAAACATCTTCACTGGGGAACCTTAAGGTCTACATCATGGGAGAAGGATTTGACTTTACCTGGAGCTGAGATGAACTTAGAGAGCTGAGCAAAATACAGAAATAGAGAAAGCTGTGGGAAGAGCCCTGTTGGCATTCTTGGTTTCTGGGAAAACCATTTCTGACTTTATCTGACAAGGATCCTAGGGGAAGGCCACCAGTGGAATTGGGGAAAGACCACAGGGAGAAGGAAACCTCCAACTGAACTTTGTAACAATTTTGACAGAACACAAAGTTTCCTGGACATAATCTAGGGGAGAGGGTTAACTGGGGAGTGGAATCACAGCACAGAAGTTGTGGCTGGTGGGGAGGCGTGAAACCTAAAGGCCCTGTTGCTTTCACAGCAGGGAGACCTGGAGCCTGGGGCAAGTCCTCAGTCCTACACACCGGCTGCCTGGAAATAAACTCAGTGCTGATGGTAAGGGCATAGTGGGAGTGAGACCAGCCTTTTGGGCTGCATAGGAGCTGGGTGAGGCCTGTAACTGCTAGCTTTCCCCCACTTCCCCGGCAGCCTGCATTATGCAACAGAGGCAGTCATAATCCCCTGGAAACATTCCTCTATTGGCCTAAGAACCACACCCCAACCCGCAGAGTGGCCTCAGCAAGTCTGGCCCAAGGGGAGTCTGAACTCAGACACACCTAAACCCAGCCCCCACCTAATGGTCTTTCTCTACCCTTCCTGGCAACTGAAGAAAAAGGACATAATTTCTTGGGAGCTCTATGGCCTGCCTGCTGCCTGAGAAACTTATCCAGGCGACTCTAGGGTAAGCTTGTATCCTCCCTATACTACCACAGCTGATGCTTTCTTGAAAGTGCCACCTCCTGGCTTGAGGCCAGTCAACACAAAACTAACACAATAAACAAAAATACAACCAAGAACCATCACAGAGTCCACTTCACTCCCATGCTACTTCCACCAGAACAGGTGCTGGTATCCAAGGTTGAGAGACCTGAAGATGGATCACATCACAGGTCTCTTTGCAGACATTCCCCAGTAGCTGGGCAGTTACATTCAGAAGAAAAATAACAATCACTGCAGTTCACTTCTTAGGAAGCCACATCCCTGAGCACCCACATACAGGGAGCACCCTATGGGACAAAATAATCTGAACATCAGCCCTTGAGCCCCAGGTCTTCACTCTGACATAGTCTACCCAAATAAGAAGGAACCGGAAAGACAATTCTGGCAATGTGACAAAAAAAAGTTATTTAGCACCCAAAAAGATTATGCTAGCTCACCAGCAATGAATCCAAACCAAGAAGAAATATCTGAATTGTCAGAAAAAACATTCAGAAGGTTGCCTTTTAAGCTACTCAAGGAGGTACCAGAGAAAGGTGAATACCAACTCAAATAAATTTTTTTAGAAGTTATGGGATATGGACAAAAACAATCTCCAAATGAATACATAACATAAATAAAAGAACAATCACAACTTCTGGAAGTGAAGGACACACTTACAGAAATGCAAAATACCCTGGAAAGTTTCAGCAATAAGCAAGTAGAAGAAAGAAATTCAGAGCTTGAAGACAAGATTTTTGAATTAACACAATCCAACAAAGACAAAACAATTTTTTTTTTAAAGACAAAGTCTCCAAAAAGTTTAGGGTATGTTAAATGGCCAAATTTAAGAATAATTGGTGTTCTCGGGGGAGAAGAGAAATCAACAAGTTTGAAAAACATATTTGAGGGAATAACTGAGGAAAACTTCCCCAGTCTTGCTAGAGATCTAGACCACCAAATACAAGAAGCTTAAAGAACACCTGGGAAATTCATCACAAAAAGATCATCACCTAGGAACACAGTCTAAAGATTCTCTGAAGTCAAGATGAAGAAAACAATCTTAAGACCTGTGAGGCAAAAACATCAGGTAACTTATAAAGGAAAACCTATCAGATTAATAGCAGAAACCCTACAGACCAGAAGACATTGGGGTCCTTTAGCCTCCTTAAACAAAATAAAACAATTATAAGTCAATAATTTTTCGTCTAGTGAAACTAAGTTCCATAAATAAGAAAATAGTCTTTTTCAGACACACAAATGCTTAGAGAATTCGCCAACTACCAAGCCAGCACTACAAGAACGCTAAAAGCAGCTGTTTTGTTTCAAACTCTAAGTCTTGAAACAAAACCTCAAAATAAACCAAAATAGAACCTTTTTAAAGCATAAATCTAACAGGATCTATATAAAAATAACACAGTGAACATAATCCAAGATATTCAGGCAACAAATAGCATGATGAATAGAATAGTACCTCACATCTTAATGCTAATGTTGAATGCAAATGGCCTAAATGCTCCACTTAAAGTTACAGAATGGCAGAATGAATCACCATCCAAGTATCTGCTATCTTCAAGATACTCACCTAACACATAAATACTCATATAAACTTGAAGGAAAGGAGTGAAAAAAGATTTTCCATGCAAATGGACACCAAATGCTAGTAGAAGTAGCTATTCTTATATCAGGAAAAAAACACACTTTAAAGCAACAGCAATTTTAAAAGACAAAGAGGGACTATATAATAATAAAAGAACTTGTTCAACAAGGAAATATAACAATTCTAAATATATATGCACCTAATACTGGAGCTCCCAACTTCATAAAACAATTACTACTGGACCTAAGAAATGCGGTAGACAGCAACACAGTAAGCGTGGGGGACTACAATATTCCATTGACTGTGCTAGGCAGGTTAACAACAACAAAAAGACAGAAATTAACAACAACAACAAAAAATGGAATTAAATTATACTCTAGAGGGGCTTGGGGCGGTAGCTCATGCCTGTAATCTCAGCATTTTGGGAGGTTGACGTGGGTGGATCACTTAGATTGGGAGTTCGAGACCAGCCTGGCCAACATGGTGAAACTCTGTCTCTATTAAAAATACAAAAAATTAGCCAGATGTGGTGGTGCATGCCTGTAATCCCACCTACTCGAGAGACTGAGGCAGGAGAATTGCTTGATCCTGGGAGGCAGAGGTTGTGGTGAGCCCCTAGAATAGATGGATGTAATAGATACTTACTGACATTCTACCCAATAACTGCAGAATATACATTCTATTCATCAGCATAAGGAACACTCTCCAAGATAGGCCATGTGATAGAACACAAAACAAGTCTCAATAAATTTAAGAAAATCAAAATTATATCAAGTACTCTCTCAGACCTCTGTGGAATACAACTGGAGCCCAACTCCAGAAGGAACCCTCAAAACCATGAAAATACATTGAAATTAAATATCCTGCTTCTGAATGATCTCTGGGTCAACAACAAAATCAAAATAGAAATAAAAAAATTCTTTGAACTGAATGATAATAGTGACACAACCTATCAAAATCTCTGGGATACAGCAGAACATTTCTAAGAGGAAGGTTCACAGCCTTAAATACTTACATCCAAAAGTCTGAAAGAGCACAAATAGACCATCTAAGGTCACACTTCAAGGAACTAGAGAAGCAAGAACAAACCAAATCACAATCCAGCAGAAGAAAATAAATAACAAAGATAAGATTAGAGCTAAATGAAAGTGAAAGAAACAATAGAAAAACACAAAAGACACAACAAAAAGCTTTTTCTTTGAAAAGATAAATAAAATTGATAAGCCATTAGTGAAATTAACAAAGAAAAGAGAGAAGATCCAAGTAGCTCAGTTAGAAAGAAAATGGAAGATATTACAAGCAATACCAACGAAATACAAGAGACCATTCAAAGTTACTATGAACACCTTTATGCACATAAACTAGAAAATCTAGAAGATATGGATAAATTCCTGAAAGTATGAAACCTTCCTAGATTAAACCAGGAAGAAATAGAAACTGAACAGACCAATAACAAGCAGTGAGATTGAAATGGTGATATAAAAATTGCCAATAACAACAACAACAGAAAGTCCAGGACCCAATGGATTTATAGCTAAATTCTATCAGACATTCAAAGAAGAATTGGTACCAATCCTATTGACACTGTTCCACAAGATGGAATAAGAAGGAATCCACCCTATATCATTATATGAAACCAGTATCACCCTAATACCAAAACCCAAGAAAGAACATGGGAAAAAAAGGAAACTAAAGACCAAGATCCCTAATGAACATAGATGCAAAAATCCTCAATAAAATACTAGCTAACCGAATCCAACAGCATATAAAAAGATAATCCACCAAGATCATGTGAGTTTCATATCAGGTATGCAAGGATGGTTTAACATAAGTAAGTCTATAAATGTGATACACCACATAAACAGAATTAAAAACAAAAATCACATGATCACCTCAACAGATGCAGAAAAATCATTTGACAAAATCCAGCATCCCTTTAAAATTAAAACCCTCAGCAAAATTGGCATACAAGGGACATAATTTAATGTAATAAAAGCTATCTATGACAAAACCACAGCCAACTTTATAATGAACAAGGAAAAATATAAACATTTCCCTAAGAACTGGAACATGACAAAGATGTTCACTTTCACCACTTCTATTCAATATAGTACTGGAAGTCCTAGCCAGAGAAACCAGACAAGAGAAAGAAATAAAGGGTATCCAAATTGGTAAAAAGGAAATCAAACTGTCAGTGTTTGCTGACGATATTATTTTATACCTAGAAAACCCTAAAGACTCATCCAAAAAGCTCATATAACTGATAAATGAATTCAGAAGTTTTAGGATACAAAATTAACATACTCAAATCAGTAGCATTGCTATACACCAACAGATACCAAGGTGAGAATCAAATCAAGAACTCAACTCTTTTTACAAAAGGTTCAAAAATAATAAAATAAAATGAAATACTTAGGAATAGACTTAGCCAAGAAGGTGAAAGACCACTACAAGGAAATTACTGGAAAAACATTGCTGGAATAAATCATAGACAAAACAAGTAGAAACACATCCCATGTTCATGGATAGGTAGAATCAATATTGTGAAAATGACCATACTGTCAAAAGCAATCAATGAATTAATTGTAATTCCCATCAAAATACTGCCATCATTCTTCACAGAACTAGAAAAAAAATCCTAAATTTATATGCCACCCCCAAAAAAGAGCTATCATAGCCAAAGCAATACTAAGCAAAAAGAACAAATCTGGAGGCATGACATTACCTGACTTCAAACTATACTATAAGCCTGTAGTCACCAAAACAGCATGGTACTGGTATAAAAATAGGCACATAGACAAATGGAACAAAATAGAGAACCCAGAAATAAAGCCAAATACTTGCAGCCAACTGATTTTCAACAAAGCAAACAAAAACATAAAGTGGGGAAAGGAAACTTTATTCAACAAATGGTGTTGGGATTATTGGCAAGCCACATGTATAAGAATGGAACTGGATCCTCATCTCTCACCTTTCACAAAAACCAACTCCAGATGGATCAAAGACTTAAATCTAAGACTTGAAACCATAAAAATTATAGAAGATAACATAGGAAAAAAACTCTTCTAGACCTTGGCTTAGGCAAAGACTTCATGACCAAGAACCCCAAAGCAAATGCAACAAAAACAAATATAAATAGATGGGACCTAATTAAACTAAAAAGCATCTGTACAGCAAAAGAAACAATCAGCAGAGTAAACAGACAACCTACAGAGTGGGAGAAAACTTCTCAATCTAGACATCTGACAAAGGACTAATATCCAGAATCTACAAGGAAGTCAAACAAATCAGCAAGAAAAACAAACAGTCCCATCAAAAAATGAGCTAAGGACATGAATAGACAAATCTATTCATTTTTTCCTATGAACATAAAAATGTGACAAATTAAAGATTTCTGATAATAGAGTTTCATTTTGAGAACTAATCATTCTTTTAAATATTAATAGATCATGTTAATTTTTGAATTTTAGAAAAATTGAACCAAGGCGCTCACTGTTTAAGATAAAAGGACATCAAAACTTTTTTGTTTTCTAATTTTTAAACAATTTTTTTTATTTCTAAATGTTTGAAAATATAAATCAAATGGCCAATAAACATATGAAAAAATGCTTAACGTCACTAATGATCAGGGAAATGCAAATCAAAGCCACAATGCAATACCACCTTACTTCTGCAAGAATGGCTGTAATAAAAAAAAAACTAATAGATGTTGATGTGGATGTAGTGAAAAGGGAACACTTTTACACTGCTGGTGGGAATGTAAACTAGTACAACCACTTTGGAAAATAGTATGGAGATTCTGTAAAGAACTAAAAGTAGATCTACCATTTGATCCAGCAACTCCACTACTGGATGTCTACCAGGAGGAAAATAAGTCATTATGCAAAAAAGGTACTTTCACTTGCATGTTTATAGCAGCACGTTTTGCAATTGCAACAATATGGAACCAGCCTACATGCCATCAATTGAGGAGTGGATAAATAAAATGTGGTATATACCATGGAATACTACTCAGTCATAAAAAGGAACAAAATAATGGCATTCACAGCAACCTGGATGGAACTGGAGATCATTATTTTAAGTGCAGTAACAGGAATGGAAAAGCAAATATCATATGTTCTCGTTAATAAGTGCGAGCTAAGCTATGAGGATGCAAAAGCATAGGAATGATACAAGGGACTTTAGGGACACAGGGGCATGGGTGGGAGTGGGGTGAGGAATAAAAGACTATACATTGGGTACAGTGTACACTTTTGGGGTGATGGGTGTACCAAAATCTCGGAAATCACCACTAAAGAAATTATTCATATAACCAAACACCACCTGTTCCCCCAAAACCATTAAAATTATTTTGAACATTGAGGAAAATTACAATATATCTATGTCCCTATAGTCACTTCATTACAGATATTAGTATTCTCTATATGTTGGTCACAGTTGTGAACATCATACTTATAACAATTATTTAAGAGCAATAGTTAAGTCTCACCTGTTAGTAATGAATCAGCATTAAAATGCAAAATTTCTCCTTTCCGGGGTGCTAAAATTCGCCTTAGGAAATTGTGAGATAAGACTTAAGGTATATACTGTGGGCAAACATAATCAAATAGTCATTACTAAAACACACAATATAACCCTTTTAAATCTTGAAAAAAAAATTCCTACCAATCTCACTGTATGACACATGTGACTTGAAATGACAAAATATAAAACAATAGTGATTTGATACTATGTACTAAATAGTGTAAGATCCCCTGATTTTTGTTTTAAATTTTCCCAAAATTTTAGATTTATATTTTCAGACATTTAGAAATTAAAAAAAAATTTGTTTAAAAATTAGAAAACAAAAATGTTTTGATGTTCTTTTATCTTAAACAGTGAGCGCCTTGGTTCAATTTTTCTAAAATTCAAAAATTAACATAATCTATTAATATTTAAAAGAATGATTAGTTCTCAGAATGAAACTCTATTATCAGAAATCTTTAATTTGCACATTTTCATGTTCATAGGAAAAAATGATTAATTTGTACCTATAGAGAATTAAAATACCTATTCCATATGAGACAAAGATTTGTTTAGAAAAATTCATCCATATTTATTTAAATTGTACTGTAAAATGAATTACCACAAGACATTATTAGAGATTGATCGTTAAGTTTTCACAAATGAAAGTTAGCATATAATATATGAGCACTGTGTATTAAACAAGTAGTATCTAGTAAGGTACCTTACCAGGATTTCTTGTTTTATGAAAGATGGCAGCAAACAAAACTAATTAAAGAAAACATAATAAATTTTATAGATTATTTACTGAGGAAGTTGAATTTTACTTACATTAGGTGCCTCATTTAAATCTTCAAATTATTATTTGAATATTTGTGTAGGACACTAAATTAATATTCAGACATGTTCAATTTAATGTTGTATTTCATTATTTGGTGTTTTATTTTTAATTATTTTCAACTATAGCTTTTTAAAAGTAATCTTACAGATACTGTGGGTCATTGGATAAGAATGAGTAAATAGGAAGCATGCAGTTCATGATCAGAAAATTTATTTTACTTTCTTTAATTCATAATCACATGTTATGTCTAAATCTTCCTCACTGTACAGGGACAGAAGAATGTAGTTATAATGGGTAATACCAGTCGGAGAAGCGAAAAGGAATTAGAACTTGGCTGCTTTTCTTCTACCGTTACTGCTCTCCTTCTCCTTCTCCCTCTTTTCCTTCTCCTTCCTCCTTTGGCTTCTTGTCTTCCTCTTCCTCCTTCTTCTCTTACTTTCCACTTTGCTTTGGATGGGCACAACTAGGCAAGTGAAGCTACATTTTATAAAAGGTGAATGCATCAAAAACGACAAAAAAAATGTTTATTGGAATAAATGTATTATCTGACAAGCAGTTACTGGAATTTCATAATGCCAAGAAATATGTACATGAAGGGTCAATCTTCTAAGTAACTAATCTACATACAGTATTTTGAAGTATTCTGATACTTGACTGAACGTTAACTCACTAGTTAGTTTTTAGCCATCTCTGTACATCTTTGTTGGCACACTGGTTTCACACATGTTTCCAATTTTGCTATAAATTATATTCTCCAGAAAAGTACCAGATAATCTCTTGAAAAATCGGGTAACTTTTCTCTCTGTTCTTTAATGCCTTTCCTTTATTGAGGTATATGCTTTAGGAAACAAAATAAAATGTTTAATATGTAAGCATATGAAAAAATAAAGAGATTTTGCCCTCATATCAATGTTATCTAAATAACACATATGCATGTGTGGAATTAAGCAAAGTGAATACCATAATATATGCATGCATCTTGCTTCTCTTTCACTATGTCTACTCAGCTTAAATTCATGAGAGCAATATTAAAAATTCATAATGAAATAAATATACACATAATCTTTCAACATGCAAAATATATTTTAACTTCTATGGAACATTAAGCAAAAAGAGACTAGTTTACTTTCATAATATTTTTGGGGAGCTGTAAGTTCCCTAAAAGAATAGTTTAGAAGCCATTCTACGGACACTGAAGTATAAAAATATGTTGGAACATTAATACCGGAGTTGTAACTTTCATTTTTAACAGACTTTCATTTTTAACAGACTTTCCTCTTTAGTCAAAACTGTTGCTTATATCCATATGTAAATGTGATAAAATAGCTGTCATTAAGTAATACTATGGATTAAAGCTGGGTTTCACTTAATATTTACCTAGCATTAGAGGAATTTTGAGAAGTGCTGTAGTATTTTTGGTAAAAAATTATTGTTATGAATAGGGAAAATTCTCCATAATATATTTATCTAAAATGTTTGGCATTAGAAATACAGGAACTGTATGTAATATCAAAATTGCTTTTAAATTGTTACAAATATTAAAATAAATCTCAGGATAACAATGCTCATATCATACAAGTCTGTCCCAGAATTCCATCATAAAACAAGTTTAGGTATGAGATTGTCCTGGATTTAATAAATTGTTTTTTAATTAGGCTTGCAAATATCTAATTTATAAATTGTTTTATGTGTTGTGTGTGTGTTTGTGTGTTGTTTTTGTTGTTGTGATTTTTTGGTTCTGAATATTGCCTTATAGTAGAGGTATAAAATAAGGCCTGAATTTGATAGTGAATATATTTTTAATGTAAATTAGGTTATATTATAGTAACAAACAACCTCTCCCTAAATCAGTATCTTTATAATACAATGTTGCCTCTTGCTTATTACATATTTCACATGGGAAGAGAATAGATTATTTCATACTCAATGACACAGGATTAAGAAGGCACTACTATTTTCTAACTGCAGTATTTGAAACACATGGCTTGAGAGATTTTGAATAATTATGAGAAGTCTTATTGATGACTCAGCATAGAAATCACACACACACACACACACACACACACACACACATAAAACACACACACACACACACACACACACACACTGCTTTCCTTCATGGTTCTTTCGCCAGAACGAGCTGCAAGATCTCACAAAAATCACAGCACATCTGGAAAATGCACGCTTCCTTCTATCTGAAAGAAAAAGTGAACCAGCTGTGAGAACGCACAAGTAATATCTATCATTTATGAAATTTCCTTTCTGTCTCATGAATTACAAAACCTGAAATAGATTCATGTGTAAGTTGTCTTTCAGGTATCTCATATATTGTGGGCGGGTGTACAGGGGTAGAGGGGAGTAAAAGTAGAATACAGTGTCAGGATAAATATCTAGTCCAAATTAGCTTTAAAAAGAATATAATTTATATTTATATTATTAGGACAACACTTTGGTATGTCCTAGAGTTCAGAGCAGATTCTTTAGGTAATTTGGATTGAATTTTGTTCCTTTCAACAGTAAGTTCTAATTTGATTACCATATGGTTTTTCAATGTATATAATTTTATTCCAGTTTATTGCAATTTGGGAATATGTATAGAGAATGATAAAAAAATTGTAATAGCCTATATTTTAAAGCAATCACTGTGTTCTAAGTACTATGCTGTATAGATTTTATCTCATTTAAGTTTTCATGATGCCTGTGAAGTATTTACCCCATTTTACAGTTGAGGAAACTAGGTATCAGGAATTCAAATAAATGTCTCAATATCATACAGCTAGTGAATTATCCAACTGGTATAATATAGCTAGTGAGCTGAAATTTTAAACCCAGATTTACCTGATTCCAATAATTTCAAAGCCCATGTACCTAAATATAAAACTATTTTCCCCAAATATACATGAAAATGTTATAAAAAGTTAAATAACTGATTATTGTAACTGATTAAATAAGTGATTAAGTTAACTGATTAACTGTTAAATAACTGATTTATTATAATAAATGTCATAAAAAGTTAAATAACTGATTATTCCCCAGCCCTGCCAGAAAGCAAAGACTTATCCTATGTATGTAAATTGAAATTATATTTAATGAAGAACTGTAATCAAATTTGTGAGCAATAAACTCAAATAACCTAAAATTTTAAAGTAATAGTGTGGAATGGAATTTACAGTTTTTACTGTTGTTGTTGAGACAGAAATAAACAAAAGTAAAAATAAACAAAGCAAATTCTCTAATTCTAAAGTGTCATACTATTTACATTTCTCATTTGAATTATTTCCACAACAGTTACAGTTAAATGCATCAATTCCCTGAAAGTTTCCTGAAATAAACATATATATCTGTGGTTCATCTCTCCATTTTTGCCCATATCTAGTAGGTGAAATTACCACTGTATTATAGTAAGGCAAATGTAAATTTATCATTTTGTTCACTTGAAGCTGCATTTTTTTATCTTTCATTAAATTTATATGTTATTATGTAATTATTGATTTAAAAACACACTTTAGGATAAGATATATCTTAGATTCCGAATGGGAATAACGTAATTGCTGACATGTCTATGTATGAAGCTTCTAGGTAAATATTTGACAAACGTGAAGTAGGCACTTATTTTAATCCTGTCCTTTGAGGAATGGTAAAACAGTCTTCAAAGCAAAACCAGCCCCTTCACCGTCCTGGTTTGGTACTTGAAATCATCAGGATAATTTTTTATTTTAAGATCTTTCCTAAAGTCTTAAATTCATGTGATTGTGTTATAAAAGTTATCTATACTATCTGTTATTTACATTAATGTTATGTACAATTAAGGATATCTTCATTAACAAAAACAGAAACTATTTTCTAGGACCATTTCTGACTATAATCTTCTAGAAAAGAGGGGGGGCTTTAAGAAAAGGAAAGGCAGGATGGAAGAATTTTAAGGGATAAGAAGAAACAGTAAAGAATGCAGCCTTAGGCCAAATTAGCATATGATGATGGATTATGGACTTAAGCTCTCCAGAATAGAGCATAAAAATATTCGTGGATAGGAGAAAGCAATAAAAAGAGAAAGAAGAGGTATCCAAAGGGAGAATGAACTTGAAATAGGCCTGTCGGGAGGTGTGCCTAAACTAGTGGTGTGCCCAGAACTCAAACCATAATCATAATATTTATACATTAAATCTCGTGTTTCATCATTTTAAAGAAACCAACTTACAACTTTCTCAAATCCATTCTGAGTCATTTTCAAGAGAAATAGGGAAGTCAGCCTAATGTATGTCAGTATATCTGAATTCCCAGTAGACTAAGGTGTGTTGCGACATTGTAATATATTTAGTAAACTCATATTATGTCTCTTCCAAAACACAAGTTAATCATACTATATGACAAAATAATATGAACATATTATTGTTAAAACTTATTTTTATGACTAAAGTTAGAGATTCAAATAGAGTTGTTAAATTCCTAAACTAGTTTTTTCTCTGCCCTACGAGGCTAAGACAGGTATTCTGGGTCTTTTTCCTATCCATATAAAGCATAGAATCACTTTGTCAATATCCACCAAATAACTTGCTGGGGCATTAATTTTGATTACAATAAGTTTATAAACCAATTTGAGAAGAACTGAACATCTTGACAACATCAAGTCTTCCTATCCATGAAATGAAATATCTCTCCATTTATTTAGTTTTTCTCTGATTTCTTTGTCAGAATTTTATTTTCCTCATACAGATTTTGTATGTATTTTATTAGACTTACAGCTGAGTGTTTCAATGTTGGCGGATGTTAATGCAAGTCATATTGTGAATTCAGTTTCAAATTCCACTTGTTCATTGCTGGTATGTAGGATTTGTGTATTCAGTTTCAAATTCCACTTGTTCATTGCTGGTAGGTAGGATGATAATTGATATTTGTATATTAACCTTATATCCTACAACCTTTCCATGATAACTTATTAGTTTGGGAAGTGTTAATTTTTCACCCAGTCTTTCAGATTTTCTATATTGAATATCATGTCATCTTCAACGAAAGACAGCTTTATTTCGTTCCTCCCACTCTATGTACATTTTATTTCCATTAATTGTACTATTGCATTATGGATGACTTCCAGTAAAATATTAAAAATGAGTAATCAGAGCAGCCAATCTTGCCTTATTTCTTATCTTAGTGGGAAAACTTCAGGTTTCTCACTATTAAGAATGATGTTATGTGTAGGTTTTTTGTATCTATTCTTTATTGAGTTGAGAAAAGTCCCCTCTATTCCTAGTTTACTAAAACTTTTTATCATTAATAGGTTTTGGATTTTGTCAAGAGCTTTTTATGCATCTATTTATATAATCATGTGATTTTTCGGTTTTAGCCTGTTGATATGATTAATAGCAGTTGATTTTTTAATGTTGAACCAATCTTGCATGCCTGGGATAAATTCTACCTGGTCATGGGATATAATTATTTTTATACATTGTTGGATTTTATTTGCTAACATTTTGTTAGGAATTTATCTTGAGAATGTATCTACATTCTCAAGGCACATTGGTCTAGGTTTTTTTTTTTTTTTTTTTTTTTTTTTTTTTTTGTATGTGTGTGTGTGTAAAGTGTTTGCCTGATTTTGACATAAGGGTGATGCTGGCTTTATAGAATGAGTTAGAAAGTATTCCCTTTGCTTCTATCTCCAGAAAGAGATTGTAGATAATGGGTGTAATTTCTTCTTTAAATGTTGGATAGAATTCACCATTGAATTCTTCTGATCCACCTTATGCTTTCTTTTTTTGGAACATTATTTGTTACTGATTCAGTTTCTTTAATAGATGCTATGGTTTGGCTCTGTGTTCCCACCCAAATCTCACCTTAAATTGTCATAATCACCACATGTCAAGGGCAGGACCAGGTAGAGATAACTGAATCATGGGAGGCAGTTACCACAGCTTTTCTCATGATAGTGAGTGAGTCTTCATGAGATCTAACGGTTTTATACAGGGCTTCCCCCCGTGAAGAGGTGCCTTCCACCATGATTGTAAGTTTCCTTGAGGCCTCCCCAACCATGCAGAACTGTGAGTCAATTAAACCTTTTCTTTATAAATTACCCAGTCTTGAGTATGTCCTTGTAGCAGTGTGGAGAGTGGACTAATACAACAGACATAGGAAGATTTAGATTGCTTCTGTTTTCTTGTGTGAGTTTTGCATGTTTTTGTGTGAGTTTTCTTGTATGAGTGTATCTTTCGAGAAATTTGTCCACTTTAGGTTGTCAAATTTTAGGCAGAGAATTGTTCATAGCATTTCTTTATTATGTTTTAATGTTCATATGAATTGCAGTGATGTCTAGTAATTTACATTTTCTGTCTCTCTTTTTCTCTTATTGCCAGTCAGCTAACTAGAGGATAAATGATTTTATTGATCTTCTCAAAGCACCAGATTTTGGGTTCTTTGATTTTTCTCTACTAATTTGCTGCTTTCCACTTCTTTGATGTTTGTTCTAATTTATACTATTTTTTTTTTCTAACTACAAATTTGATGTGCTCTTTTTTCCTACTTTCTGAGAATGGAAGCTTAAATGATTAATTTTTCATCTTTCTTCATTTCTAATACAGCTTGAGTATCCTTAATTCAAAAATCCAATATCTGAAGCTTTTTGGGTGCCAACATGGTGCTTAAATGTAATGATCACTTGATGATTTTGGATTTCAGATTTTGGATCAGATATGCTTAGCCAGTAAATATAATGCAAACACTCCAAAATCCAAAAAAATCCCATATCTGAAACTGTTATGGTGTTAAGCATTTTTGATAAGTGATATTCAAACTGTATATGAGTTTAATGCTATAAATTTTTCTCTAAGCACTGTTTTTATTTCAACCTACACATATTGATAAATTGCATTTTAATTTATATTTAGCTACAAAATTTGTTTAACTTTTATTTTAGGTTTGGGGGTACATGTGAAGGTTTGTTACGTAGGTAAACATGTTTCATGGGGGTTTGTTGTGCAGATTATTTCATCATCCTGGTGTCAAGCCCAGTACCCAATAGTTATTTTTTTCTCCCCCTCTACCTCGTCCCACTCTCCTCTCTTAAGTAGGGCCCTGTGTCTGTTGCTTCCTTCATGTTCATAAGTTCTTATCATTTAGTTCCCACTTATAAATGAGAACATGTGGTGTTTGATTGTCTGGTCCTGAGTTAATTTGCTAAGGATAATAGCCTCCAACTCCATCCATGCTCCCATAAAAGACATGATCTCATTGTTTTTATGGCTGCATAGTATTCCATGGTGTATATGTACCACATTTTATTTATCCAATCTGTCCTAGATGGACATTCAGGTTGATTTCATGTCTTTGCTATTATAAATAGTGCCTCCATGAACATTTGCACACGTACCTTTATGGTATTTAATTAAATTTAAGAGTTTCTGCACAGCAAAATAAACTATTAACAGCGTAAGCAGACAACCTATAGAATGGGAGAAAATAGTTGCAAACTATGCATCTGAGAGAGGTCTAATATCTAGTATCTGTAAGAAATTTAAATTTACAAGAGAAAAACAACCCCACTGAAACATGAGCAAAGGACGCAAACAGACACCTCTCAAAAGAAGACATACATGTGGCCAACAAGTATATGAAAAAAAGCTCAACATCACTGATCATTAGGTAAATGCAAACCAAACCACAATAGATATTGTCTCACGCCAGTCAGGATGGCTATAACTAAGCAGTCAAAAAGTAACAGATACTGTTGAGGTTGTGGAGAAAAGGGAACATTTATACATTGTTGGTGGGAGTGTAAATTAGTTCAACCATTTGGAAAGCAGTAGGACAATTCCTCAATGAGCTAAAAGTAGAACTATCATTCAATCCAGCAATCCCATTACTGAGTATATACCCAGATGAATATATTCTACCATATAGCTCAAAATATTTTAATGTCTTTTGATATTTTTGACCTATGTGATATTTATAAGTTTATTATTTAATCTCCAACTATTTTGGGATATCCATCTCTCATTATTGATTTCTAGTTTAATTCCATTGTGATCTGACAGCAGACTTTGAATGATTTATCTTTTTAAAAATTGGTTAAGTTATATTTTATGGCCAAGGATATGGCTTATCTTGGTAAATGTTCCGTGTAAGCTTAAAAAACATGTATTTTGCTGTGCTTGGATGAAGAAGTCCATAGATGTGCATTAAATATTAGAGAGTATTTTAATTCCAGGGATGGTCATACTACAACGGGATGACTAGATTTCATTCCAGCCTATCTATCTGTTAAGATAGAAGATAGATGTAAACTGTAGTGGAAACATTATTAAACTCTTTATTGAAAAAAGCCATGGAGAGATTATAGATTTATCTTAGGACTATTTTTCACGACTGTTCAAACTCTGATATTATTCATCTTCTACATTTACCTCAATTATTTATATCAATTATTTATTATACATTTGTTTTTCTTTTGTTTTGTTTTCATTTTTCTTTTGTTTGTTTTGTTTTCTTTTTCTGCAAACTTTTTTCTTTGCTGGTATCTTCTCTTTATAAAAAGTCAACCCTGAAAAATGGAGTAATATATTAACTAGAAAGTTATGAGCACAAAAAACCAAGAACATCTTCCTTAAAGTCAAGAATGATACAATGCTACTCATGATTACTGCACTTTAATTATGGACGTCCTAAAGATTACAGTTATAGAGAAAAAATAAGTCAAGCATAAATAAATATATAAAAGTCAAGTCAAGCATAAATACATATTAAAAAGTAAGTCAAGCATAAATAAATGTATAAAAGAGCATAATAATTATCTATTTTTGAAGGTGATGTAATTGAATTTCTGGGAAGAAGATCAAGTTAATGAAAATGTATTGTGTATTTTGACACTACTGAAAGAGTAGATTTTAAAAACTCTCACTACAAAAAAAAAATAGGTGAGATAAAGTTTATGTTAATTAGCTTGATTTAATATTTTTACAATGTATACATATATGGATATATCAAAACATCACATTGTGCTCCATAAATATATACAATTATTATTTGCCAATCAAATATATTGGCCAAATGATCTTAAGACTTCCAACCATTCCCTCAAATCACAAAAATGCAAAATTGTGTTTTCATAACTTCAATTTTACAGTGTTGGTTCTAGAAACTAATGATAGAAATGAAATTACACACAAATACATAGAAAGATTCAACATTGCATGAAAAGAAAAACTCAGCATTGTTAAGATGTCAATGCTACTCATAGTTATCAATGTCATTAATAAAATGGAGCTACAGATTCAATGTATTCCTAATCAAAATTCCAACAGGCAAGTTAGAGAAATTGTTAAGGTGACTTAAGACACGTATGGAAACAAAAGCGACTCAGAATAAGTAAAATAAAATAAATATATAGAGAATATGTGAATGACACATCTCAGTAATAAACAAATAAATTAAATAGACATTTCTTCAAATAAGATATACAAATGGCCAATGAGCCATTATTACATCATTATCCATCAGCAAAATGCAATCAAAACCACAATGAAATATTCCTTCACACCCACTAAGGTGGCTATAATCAAAAATCAGATAAGAAAATGTTTTTCCTT
This sequence comes from Macaca nemestrina, assembly GCF_043159975.1. NCBI lineage: Eukaryota > Metazoa > Chordata > Mammalia > Primates > Cercopithecidae > Macaca > Macaca nemestrina. Next base: position 65,094,534 of record NC_092145.1, read on the forward strand.
GGATGTGGAGAATTTGGAACCCTCATACACTCCATATGGAAATGTAAAAAATGCTGCAAATACTTTGCATAAGAGTCTGGCAGTTCCTCAAATGACTCAACACAGAATTAACCGATGACCCATTGATTACATTCTGAGGCAGATAAAATGAAAACATATGACCATGCCAAAACATTTAGAAAATTGTTTATAACTGCGTTATTCATAATGGTAGAAACAACCAATGATAGCAACAAGAGAAAAGTTCAATTAACAAATGTATAAAAAATGTGGTATATTTATAAAATAGGATATTATTTTGTCTTGGGAATAAAACACTGATATATGCTACAACATGGATGAACATTTTTCTAAGTGAAAGAAGCCATTCACAGAAGCCTGCCCATTATATGATTCCATTTATAGAAAATGTCAAGTGCTGGGAAATCTGTAAAAACAGAAAGCAGATTAGTGTTTCTCTAAGGCAAGGGAAGGAGGTGAGGGAAGGTGAGGGAAATTGATAAGTGGTACTTGTTTTCATTTTGCTGTGAGGAAAATGCTTTGAATTTGACTGTGGTGATGGTTAAATATAAATGTGAATATATTTAAAAAAACATTAATTTGTACTGTAAGGACTAAGGGAATACTGCCCTTTTGCCCTCTGAAGGTTCACTAAAAAGCAACCAAAAAAAGACAGATTAATAGGAGGAGTGGCATACAAATTTATTTGATCAGTTTTGCATGACACAGGAATCTTCTGAATGAAGATCCAAAGATACAAGGGAAATTGTCCATTTTTATACTTATAAACAGGAAAGTATAGATGCCGTGTAGACATATGTTTGGACAAAAACTTTATGATGTATTTCTAATACACTGAATAGAAAAACCTGACAAGGCCGGTCTGTTTAGATTCTTGATGGCCTCTCTGTGCAGCAATCCTTCCTCCTGGGATAAGACAGAACCTTCTCTGGAATGGAAGTCTGATGACCTATAATCAAACATAGTCGATCAAGTGATTTTTTTATGGCAAGTTTTACACAGAAAAGTGGTGGAAGGAATACATAATCATTTTAGGTTTGGTGTCTGGCTTTAGGGAAAAGGGTTTCTGGTTTCTATGACCCAATTTGAAGTAGTTGAGCTTCCAAGATCCACCTTCTACTGTCTATGGCTAGCTTAGGGACAGAATGAGAGCCAGAAACAGAAGGGAATGAGAGTTTCAGAGAGAAACTCCTGCTTCTGAGGCTGCTTCTGAGACTTTCATTCTTAGCACCAGCATTCTCTGTTCTGAAACTTCCTTAAGAATTTTCACAGTCCAGAAATTAGGTCAGTGGATTATCTTATAAGCCATTGACTCAGTCTCTCAGTCTTAGAATAGGTCAGTCCAGTTAAACAGTTAAAGCTGTGTCTCAGTTCAGGCAGTGGTGTTGAAGATGGTCTTCTACCAATGTCAGGCCTCTATATGATTTGAGCAACCAGATATTTAATAAAGAGTATTTCTATGTAAACAAAAGAAAAGTAAAGGTTAATGGCTGGAGCAAACTATAAACTCAATTTTTAGTCCAAAAAGCAGCCAGTTGGGAAGAATGTTAGATGTTCAGCTTGAGGCATATTTGGATGGCATGAGAACAGATAGTGGTAATCTGACAGAGTTTTCCTGGTTTGCAGTTTGCAGTGAACACCAGATGCAAACTACAAACCAGGAAAATTCTGAGTAGTACACTCGATTATAGGCATAGAAGTTGCCTGTATATAAGCTCTTGCAGTGATTTCTATGAAGTTGATATCAAATTGTCCGATTTTAGTTTGCAGGACTTCAGGAAAGAGCAGTTTTAATTTCAGTGATTTCAAATAAAAGCTGTGGGAGAAAAATGGCAAATATTAGTTCAGAAAGTCATAGTCATATATTGGAGAAAACTAACAAAAAAATTCAGGATTCAATTCCAGACTGTAGGTTGATAATAAACCCTCAAAAGCAATGAGGTAAAGACTATTAATAGATATTCTAGAGTATTTTCCCCTAAAACCTGTTTTTTTTTTTTTTTTTTCTCTCTACAGTCATTCCCATTTTCTACAAAAGATACTCCTGGTAAGACTCATTCATTTGCAAAGTAAGTTTAGTATTTGGCCTGATTATTTTTGTAAAGTACGGTAATAATAGTTATTTATTATATAGACTTTTTAAAAGTTGGCTTTGCTAAAACTTTTCAATAAGGAATTTTAGGTCAGGTATCTAAAAGTCTCTGGAGGATGCAAAGCCCAACCAAGGATTCACCTTCAGAAGACTGTTCCTGTAATATCTCTATGAACTCGGTAATTTCTTCTCTTCTTAAGATCCCAAAATATCATGGCATTCCTAACCCTTTCAGAAACTGACATTATTTAGTAAGTAGGAGGGTAAGAATCCTGTAAGGCTATCACGTAGATGAGGTACCAGATTAGTCATTTTCCAAGTCTGTTGGCTTTATGAAGTACAGATAAGTTCCTCCAAGTAGTCTGGTCTCATTTGAAAATATGACAATTTATTTAAAGCCATTTGTATGTCTTCTCTTGTGGAATATCTATTCAGATTATTTTCCCATTGTTTATTGACTGATTATTGTGTTTTGGCATTGGCAGTTGAGTTCTTTGTATATTCTGGATATTAATCCCTTATCAGATGATAGTTTGCACATATTTTCTCCCATTCTGCAGAGCATCTCTTCACTCTGGTGATTTTTGTTTCCTGTGAAGAAGTTTTTAGTTTGATATCATATTATTTGTCTATTTTTGCTTTCATTGTTTGTGCTTTTGAAGTCTTATCTATAAACTCTTTGCTCACACAAATGTCCTGAAGCATTTACCCTATGTTTTCTTCTAGTAGTTTTATAGTTTTGGGTCTTACTTTTGAATTTTTAAATCATTTTAATCTAGTTATTGCATATAGTGAGGGGTAAGGGTTTACTTTTATTCTTCTGCATATGGATATCTAGTATTCTGAGCATCATTTATTGAACAGGTTATTCCTTTACCAATGTATGTTGCTGGTTCCTTTGTTGAAAAGCAATTAACTGTGAATACATAGATTTATTTCTGGGCTCTCTATTCTGTTCCATTGGTTGAAGTGTCTGTTTTTATACCAGTATCATGTAGTTTTAGTTACTATAGGTTTGTAGCATATTTTGATGTCAGGTAGTGTGACATCAGGATGTTCTTTTTGCTCAGGATTGCCTGGAATATTTGTGGTCATTTTGTCGTTCCATACACATTTTTGGATTTTTTTTTTTAATCTTTGAAGAATTTTAATGGGTATTCTGATAGAAATTGTGTTCTGCCTGTAGATTCCTTTCAGTAGTTTGGTCGTATTGACAGTATCAGTTCTTCCAATTCATGAACATAGAATGTCTTTTTATTTTATGTGTGTCCTGTTAAATTTATGTCATTAGTGTTTTATAGTATTTGTTGTAGAGATTTTTAAATCTCCTTGGTTAAATTCATTCCTTGGTATTTTTGTAGCTATTACAAATGGGATTTCTTTCTTTTATAAGCTAGTTCATTATTGGTGTGGATATATGTATAAAATTAATAATAATTTAATAATATACTTTTAATTATATATCCATATGAAAGAAACTCGAGCTAATTAATATATCCCTATAAAAAGCATAAAGCAATGTTTTTTTTCAGTACTTTGGCAAGAAAAGTATAAGATTAACATTATGTAGACAGCACAAACAGCTGTCTACATAAGAGGGCTTCTATTAGTCACAAATAGAATAAAATATGTAGTAGACTAAAATACTTTAAATGTATAAAATTGTATATTCGTAATTATAATGATACAATTTAAAAAGCCAAAAAAACTCATTGAACTCCTATAGAAATAAACAAGAAAATACCAGCCTTGCTCTAAAAATTTCCTTTGTACCTTTAGTGACTTTAATCAGTTGAATATTAAAAAAATAAATCTAATCTGTGAAACATATTCAGATTTGGCCAAAAAAATCTCTGAAAATTATGTGTAATAAGAAGGAATAGCTCTAGTGCATATTAAAAACAATCATTAATCTCTAATAACAAAAATATTGGTACTCAGTTATAAATATAAATTAGGTCAATGGAGTAGACTAGAGAAGTCATCATCATAGAACTAAAATCCATTAGGAGATTTTGAATAACATAAAAGTGGCATTTTCAATAGGCATGAGAAAGATAGCTTATTTGATAAATCATGTTTGGGAAAAAGAATATTATTTGGAAAACTATACTGTTTACCTGTATCTCACTTCTTACACTACTATAGGTTTCAGAAAGGTACAATATAAACATAATATTAAAAATAAAATAAAAACAAAAACAGAGGCCACAGTTTAGATACCCTAAGGCTATGATTACAACCATCCATAGCCATGCAATCAAGACTAAAGTCATCCTGATATCCCCAAAATGCTTTTTTCCTCATCAGCATAATTCAAAAAAATTAAACCAATAAGCTATAGGTAAATAGGTTTAAACAGTTCTATTTGACTTTAAATAAATATATGGCCAACATAGATAGCAAAACCCCATCTCTACAAAAATACAAAAACATTAGCTGGGCATGATGGTTCATGCTGGTAATTCCAGCTACTCAGGAGACTGAGGCAGGAGAATCACTTGAACCTGGGAGATGGAGGTTGCAGTGAGCTGAGCTCATGCCACTGCACTCCAGCCTGGGCGACAGAGTGAGACTCTGTCAAAAGAAAAGGAAAGGAAAGGAAAGGAAAGGAAAGGAGAGGAGAGGAGAGGAGAGGAGAGGAGAGGAGAGGAGAGGAGAGGAGAGGAGAGGAGAGGAGAGGAGAGGAGAGGAGAGGAGAGGAGAGGAGAGGAGAGGAGAGGAGAGGAGAGGAGAGGAGAGGAGAGGAGAGGAGAGGAGAGGAGAGGAGAGAAGAGGTGAGGAGAGAAGACAAGACTGAAAATAATTGAGCTAAATTCTAAACTCAGGAAGTTAGGAAAAAAAAAATAAAAACAAGCCAGATAATGTGTGTGGAAGTGAGGGATAGAATTAAGGGAGAGTAAAAGCAAAATCAATTAAACTGAAATGTTACAAAAAGAATGGCCTATAATCTAACTAACTAACTAAAGTCATATCAGCTGCATAATTTAAAAAAATAAAACTCAAGTCAAAAAAGTGAGGTATGTCTCATAGAAAAGACATACATATCTATCTATCTATCTATCTATCTATCTATCTATCTATCTATCTATCTATCCATCCATCCATCCATCCATCCATCCTGGCACAAGTAGAAGACCACGTTAGGAAAGACAAATAAAACATAATTACAAATTTGTGTATTTAAAAGTTATAAAATAATTATACGTATGTATTAGTCTGTTCTCATGCTGCTAATAAAGACATATTGAGAGTGGGTAATTTATAAAGGAAAAAGATTTAATTGACTCACAGCCACATGGTTGGGGAGGCCTCAAAATCATGGCTGAAAGTGAATGAGGAGCAGAGTCATGTCTAACATGGTGGCAAGCAAGAGAGCTTGTGTAGGGGAACTCCCCTTCATAAAACCATCAGATCTCCTGAGATTTATTTACTATCATGGGAACAGTATGAGAAAATTCCACCCCCATGATTCTATTACCTCCCACCAGGTCCCTCCCACGGCATATGGGAATTATGAGAACTACAATTCAAAATGAGATTAGGGTAGGGACACAGCCAAACCACATCAATATATACATTTATAATAATAAATTTCCAAATATGAAAAAAGTGAGGTTTTTGTCAGAGAAACACATAGGACTCAAAATGTGATCCAAAATAGGTTTATGCTTTCTTGTCTTTACTGAAAATATGTCTCATATGCTTGGAATGTAGGTAACTTAAACACAGAAAAAGGTCATCAAGATTACTTACTCTATAGCTCTCATAAAATACAATGTCACTATTTTCATGGCATGTAAAATATACACCATACTTGAAAAATTTTGTTGAGAAAGGTTAAAATTATTTTTAATAGTTTAATGGCTACATAGTATATAGTAAAGTTTCCAAGTTCAGTACGTCCTTAAACCAAAGTATTGATATATTAGGACCCTTAGAATCAATACTATGTAATTAGAAAGCAACCACTTTACTTAATGTCATGATTACCTCTGCATTTTAGATCCAATAATGATGTTAACTACAAGACATGATCATTTCAATCTAAAAAATAATAACAGCATTTTTTTCTGCACTACTACCTGGCGACAGGTTTGTCTACAATCTGTGGCAATGTGTGTAGTGCACAGAAAGCTGGAAGCAACTTTTCAACTTTAAATTGCAATGGAAATGTGTATGTAATGTATTTCCTCTTCTGGATGTCTAGAAAAATAAATAAAATGTATTTACTTGAATTCACAAAATCAACAAGACTGTCTAAAATCTGGAACTTAAACTTTCCTTCTTTTGACTTGCATGTTCATGTATTCTTGATTTCCCAATTCTAAATGTGTTCTAACAAAAAATAAACAAAATGTCTGGTTTATTCTGTAGTAATAGGATATGCTGTTCAACAGCAATGAAATATTAAGAAACATAAATTTGTAATCCAGTTTCACTGATTCAATCCTTCCACAAGAAAGAAATGGCTTGTGTATGATTTTATTTGCAATATTACATTGTGGTTCAGCAACTTAGTAAAAACTCAGGCTTCCTGAACTTCCAGAAATTCAAATGTATTTAAGGAGATTAAATGATGTATTTGTTTCTGTTTTATTACGTTGCTTTATTTTGTTTCAACCTTGTGTCTTATTTTAAGTCCGAAGGGAAAATACACAAATTATTTTTAAAGTTATAGGAAGAAAATAAATTTCTGACAAGTTTGAAGCTTTCTGTAATTCATTTAAGTTTACCACAAGAAATACATTTTATTTCCTCAAGAAAGCATTGAAATGATGTAAAGGAAAAAAATAATACATTAAAAACGTGGTTGGCAAATTCCCATGTCATGATAAATGTTTATTTAAGGCATGATATAGTATAATAGATCAGTTAGCAGTTTAAAATTTTAGAAACATGTACTAAAGCCATGTTGGGGCTGCTATAAAGAAATTCCAGAGACTGGATGATTTGTAAAGAAAAGACGTTTACTTGGCCCATGATTTTCTAGTCTGTCTTAGCATGGCTCTACCATCTGCTTCTGGTAAGGGCCTTAGGAACCTTACAATTATGGTGGAAGGTAAAGCAGGAGCAGGCACATTACGTGGTGAGAGCAGGAGCAAGAGAACCAGAGACTGAGAGGAGCAAGCCAGGCTCTTTCAAACAGTTACTTCTCATGGGAACTCACTCACCGCCAATGGTATAGCGCTAAGCCATTCATGAGGCATCTGTCTGCATGATCAAATCACCTTCCACCAAGTCCTACCTCCAACATCTGATTTAGAGGGGACAATATCCAAACTAGGTCATCGCATCCCTGCCCCCTCCTATCTCATGTTGTTTAGACATTGCAAAATACAATCATCCCTTCTCAATATTTCCCAAAAGTCTAACTTGTTCCAGCATCAACTCAATCAAATGTCCCAAGTACCAAGTCCAAAGTCCAAGATCTCATGTGGAGATGAGTTTCTTTTACCTATGAGTCTATGAAATCAAAACCAAGTATTTTACTTCCAAGAAACAATGGTGGTACATGCATTGGGTAAACATTTCTGTCTTAAAATAAAGAAATTGGCCAAAAGAAAGAGGCAATAGGCCCCATGCAAGTCTGAAACCTAACAGGGTTGGCATTATATCTTTTTTTTTTTTTTTTTTTTTTTGAGATGGAGTCTCGTTTGTTGCCCAGGCTGGAGTGCAGTGGCACAATCTTGACTCACTGCAATCTCTGCCTCCCAGGTTCAAGTGATTCTCCTGCATCAGCCTCCTGAGTAGCTGGGATTACAGGCACACGCCACCAGGCCTGGCTAATCTTTCTATTTTTAGTAGAGAGAGTGTTCCACCATGTTGGTCAGGCTGCTCTCAAACTGCTGACCTCGTGATCCACCCATCTTGACCTCCCAAGGTGCTGGGTTTACAGGCGTGAGCCACCATGCCCGGTCAGGCATTATATCTTAAAGCTCCAAAATAATTTTTGACTCCATGTCCCACATCCTGGTTTGAGGGGTGGACTCACAAAGCCCTGGAGAGCCTTGTCCCTGTGACTTTTCAGGATACAGACCTGTGGCTGCTTTCATGGGTTAGAGCTGAGCATCTGTGGCTTTTGTAGGCTCAGGATACAAGCTGCCTGTAGCTCTACCATTTTGTGGTCTAGAAGATGGCAGCCTCCTTCCCACCACTGCACTAGGCAGTACCCCAGTGGAGACTCTGTGTGAAGCCTCTAATCCCATATTTCCCCTCTGCACTGCTCTGGGTAGTTTATCTGGGGGGCTATCCACCTCTGCATTACTCTTCTGCCTGAAAACCCAGACTTTCTGATATATTATCTGAAATCTAAGGGGAAGGTGCCAAGCCCCCTTAGCTCTTGCATTCCTTGTGCCCACAGACTTAACACCACAAGAAAGTACCACCAAGGCTTACAGAAACTTGCACTCTTCAGAGCTGTAGCCTGACCTGTATGTGGGCCCCTTTGAGTCAAGGCTGAAGCTGGTGAAGCCTCCTGGGGTGGTACAGGGTAGCAGGGCCCTGGGTCTGGCCAGTTAAGCCATTTTCTCCCTCTAGGCCTCTGGGCCTGTGACGGAAGTGGCTACCTCATAAATTTCTGGAATACATTTGAGACCTTTTCTTCCATTGTCTTGGCTCTCAGCACCTGGCTGTCTTTTAGTCATGCGAATCCCTCTAGCAAATGCTTGTTCTGCCAACTTGGATTGTTCTCCTGAAAATGGACTTTTCTCTTCTATCACATGGCTAAGCTGCAAATATCCCTACCATGAATATCATGCTTATTATGAACTAGTGTGCTCTGCATCACTCTCAAATATACATTCCAATTTTAAGTATTTTCTTTGCTCCCACATCTATGGTAAGTGGTTAGAAGCAGCCAGGCCACATCTTGAATGCTTAGTGGCTTAGAAATTACTTCTGCCAGATACTCTAAGTTATCACTCTTAAGTTCAATCTTCCACAGATTCCTAAGTCATGAACACAATGCAGCTAAGTTTTTTGCTAAGACATAACAAGGGTGACCTTTGCTTCAGTTTCCAATATATTTCTTATTTCAATCTGACACCTTGTTAGCCTGGACTTCACTGCCCATATCACTATAAATGTTTTTTGTTGTTGTTGTTGCTGTTTTTTTTTTTTTTTTTTTTTGGAGACAGAGTTTTCCTCTGTCACTCAGGCTGGCGTGCAGTGGCACAATTTCAGCTAACTGCAACCTCCACTTCCCAGATTCAAGTGATTCCTCCCCCACCACCTCAGCCTCCCAAGTAGCTGGGATTATAGGCACCCACCACCATGCTCAGCTAATTTTTTTGTATTTTTTTTAACTCCTGACCTCAAGTGATCCACCCTCTGTGGTCCCCCAAAATGCTGGGATTACAAGTGTGAGACACCAGGCCCAACCCACTGTCAACATTTTGGTCACAACTATTTAGTCTCTAAGAAGGTCCAAACATTTTCTCACCTTTATGCCTTCTTCTGAGCCCTCTGGACTCTTCCCACCTCTGTCTGTTACCCAGTTCAAAAGCTGCTTCCCCATTTTAATGTATCTTTATAGCAATGCCTCACTTCTTAGTACCATATTTCTGGGTTTGACCATTTTTGCATTGCTATAAAAAAATACCTGACACTGCATAATTTATAAAGAGAAGAGGTTTAATTAGCTCATGGTTCAGCAGTCTGCACCAAAATGGCTCCAGCATCTGTTTCCATTGAGGGTCTCAGGAACCTTACAATCATGGTGGAAGGCAAAGTGGGAGCAGGCATGTCACATAGCAAGAATGGCAAGAGAGAGAGAGTTAGAAGATGGGGCCAGAGTCTTTTAAACAATCAGCTCTCATGTGTACTCATTCATTGTCAAGAGGCTGGTACTAAGCCACTTGTCAGGGATCTGCCCCCAGGAGCCAATCACCTCCCACCAAGCCACACCTCCCACATTGGGGATTACATTACAACATGAGATTTGGAGGAGACAAACATCCAAAGTATATTGAAATACAATATTCAATAAAAGAAAAAGCTAACATGCTAGTTGATAATCTAAATAAATAGTTGTCACATACCTTAAAAGAGTAAACCCAAAGAGAATAAGTGAAAAAACATTTTTATATCATGCCCTTATTATTAGCATTTTATTAGCAAACTGAAAAGAGCTAACCAGTTAATAGTGAATATGTAAACAGTAATTGAATCACTTGGTTTCTAACAGAAAACAATATGATCAAGGGATAAGAGAGTTAGAAATATTTCCTGAATAAATTTTAATATTCCTTCCTTATTAAGGTCTCCTCTTGGCCTTCTAACCCAAGTCATCATGAATACAGAGGAAAATGAAGAAATAAACAATTTCATATTTGAAAAATCCACAGATTCTCCACCATTGACTTCTTGGAATCCCATAATAACTGGTTCTTTACAATATCTTTTATTTCTGTTAATACTGGTCACTGTAAGAGGCCCTAGTTTTCCAGTCTCTGGACACCTCCCATACCCTAATCCAGTAAGATTATGCATGGTCCTTACTGTGTTTCTTTGTAATACCCTTCCCTAACTCTGGAAGCCTCATCTTTGTGCTTTTTGATACTAACAGTTTATCATCCTTAAAATCTCCTATATTCCTAAACTCCTTTGTTATATTCCTTCTTCTTACTCTAACAGAAAACAGAATATTTCCTAAGGACACTGTATGCCATAGAACCTTCAAAAATAATGTGTGTTTTGTTTTGTTTGCTTTGTATTTCTCTGAGTCTTCATATTACTGAAGACTGGAAGGCATGGAAGGGATTGAAGGGGTGTGATATGGTTTGGCTCTGTGTCTCCACCCAAATCTCATCTTGAATTGTAATAATCCCCATGTATCAAGGGCGCGACCAAGTGGAAATAATTGAATCATGGGGGTGGTTTCCCCCATGCTGCTCCCATGATAGTGAGTGAGTTCTCATGAGATCTAATGGTTTTATAAAGGGCTCCCCAATTTACTCAGCACTCATTCTATCTCCTGGTGCCTTCTGCCATGATTGTAAATTTCCTGAGGCTTCCCCAGACATGTGGAATTGTGAGTAAATTAAAACTCCTTTCTTTTCTTCTTTTTCTTTCTTTTTTTTTTTTTTTTTTTTTTTTTTTGAGACAGAGTCTTACTCTGTCGCCCAGACTGGAGTGCAGTGGTGCAATCTCTGCTCACCGCAAGGTCTGCCTCCCGGGTTCAGGACATTCTCCTGCCTCAGCCTCCTGAGTAGTTGGGACTATAGGAGCCCGCCACACACCTGGCTAATTTTTTTTTTTTTTTTTTTTTTTTTGTATTTTTAGTAGAGACGGGTTTTCATCGTGTTAGCCAGGATGGTCTCTATCTCCTGACCTTGTGATCCTCCCGCCTCTGCCTCCCAAAGTGCTGGGATTACAGGTGTGAGCCACAGTGCCTGGCTAAAACTCTTTTCTTTATAAATTACTCAGTCTTGTGTATTCATAGCAGCATGAGAATGGACTAATACAGTAAATTGGTACCAAAGGAGTGGGGTGCTGCTAAAAGGATACCTGAAAATGTGGAAGCAACTTTGGAATTGGGTAACAGGCAGAGGTTGAAACAGTTTGGAGGGCTCAGAAGAAGAAAGGAAAACATGGGAAAGTTTGGAACTTCCTAGAGACTTGGAGGGCTCAGAAGACAGGATGATGTGGGAAAGGTTGAAACTTCCTAGAGATTTGTTGAATGGCTTTGACTAAAATGCTGATCGTGATATGCACAATGAAGTCCATGCTGAGGTGGTCTCAGATGGAGATGAGGAACTTGTTGGAAACTGGAGCAAAGGTTATCCCTGATATGCAAAGAGTCTGGTGGCATCTTGCCCCTACCCTAGATATCTGTAGAACTTTGAACTTGAGAGAGATGATTTAGGGTATCTGGCAGAATACATTTCTAAGTGGCAAAACATTCAAGAGGAAGCAGAGCATAAAAGTTTGGAAAATCTGCAGTTTGACAATGTGATAGAAAAGAATAACTATTTACTGGGGAGAAATTTAAGGCAGCTGCAGAAATTTGCATAAGTAATGAGGAGCCAAATGCTAATTGCCAAGACAATGGGGAAAATGTCTCCAGGGCATGCCAGAGACCTTCAGGGAAGCCCCTACCATCACAGGCCTGGAGGCCTAGGAGAGAAAAGAGATTTCCTGGACCAGGTCCAGATCCCCCCTGTGGTATGCAGCGTCAGGTTTTGGTGCTGTGCTCCATCTGCTGCAGCATGGCTAAAAGGTGCCACAGTACAACTCAGGTCATTGCTTCAGGGGATGCAAGCCTCAAGCATTGGCAGCTTCTTTTGGTGTTGAGCCTGCGTGTGCACAGATGTCAAGAATTGAGGTTTGGAAACTTCCGCTTACATTTCAGAGGATATGTGTAAATGCCTGAATGTCCAGGCAGAAGATTGTTGTAGGGGCAGAGCCCTCAGGGGGAACCTCTACTAGGGCAGTGCAAAAGGGAAATGTGGGGTTGGAGTCCCCACACAAAGTCCCCCTGGGTTACTGTGAGAAGATGGCCACTATTCTTCAGACTCCAGAATGTTAGATCCACCGACAGCTTATACCATGCACCTGGAAAAGCTGCAGACACTCAATGCCAGCCTGTGAAAGTAGCCATGAGTGGAGCTGTACCCTGCAAAGCCACAAGGGAGGAGCTGCCCAAGGCCATGGGAGCCCACCTCTTACATCAGCTTGACCTGGATGTGAGACATGGAGTCAAAGGAGATCACTTTGGAACTTTATTGATTGCTTTGTTGGATTTCAGACTTCCATGGGGGCCTGTACCCCTTTGTTTTGGCCAATTTCTTCCATTTGGAATGGGTGTATTTACCCAATTCCTGTGTCCCCATATTATCTAGGAAGTGACTAATTTGCTTTTGATTTTACAGGCTCATAGGTAGTAGGGACTTGCCTTGTCTCAGATGAGACTTTGGACTTGGACTTTTGGGTTAATGCTGGAATGAATTAAGATTTTTGGGGACTGTTGGAAGGGCATGATTGTGTCTTCAAATGTGAGGACATAAGATTTGGGAGGGGCCAGGGGCAGAGTGATATGGTTTGGCTCTGTTTCCCCACTCAAATCTCACCTTGAAGTGTCATAATCCCCATATGTCAAGGATGGGACCAGGTGGAGATAATTCAGTCATGGGGGTGGTTACCCCCATGCTGTTTTCATAATGGTGATTGAGTTCTCATGAGATCTTATGATTTTATAAGGGGCTTCCCCTTCACTCAACACTCATTCTCTCTCCTGCCACCCTGTGAAGATGTGTCTTCCACCATGATTGTAAGTTTCCTGAGGCCTTCCCAGTCAGCAAAACTGTGAGTCAAACTTCTTTTCTTTATAAATTACCCAGTCTCAGATGCTTCATAGCAGCGTAAGAATGGGCTACTTTAGAGTGGTAAGCATATTTTTTGCTACTTATTGAACTTTTCAATTTATTTTCTCTACTCTTCTGTCCTTTCATGTCAACAGATTACATGAGTGTTCTCTGTTCTGAGAATTTGATAGAGGGCAAGGCAAATAAAATTTTTTTCACCATGGAGAATAGTCTTTATTCAAAATATACTGATAATAAAGTTGAGTAAATAGACAATAATAAATGGCTATATATTTTAACAATGTACTGTTGGATCTCAGTGGATAAAATAGTTATGATATATTTTGTTGATGAAAACTTACTCTAGTCAAAGAGAGTTTCAACCACACATTTAATATTAGTTGGGATATATTCACAATTTACATAATTCAATAACTCTACTAACATAAAGACATACAAAGCCATGTGAAAAAGGGTGATATTGGATATGTAAAAATAGAGATTATAAAAAAAAGAAAAATGAAACATTGAGAGGAAAATATATTAAGAAGTTAGGCTTTTAGATTTCTTTTTTGATGAATTTGGTATATAACATCACCGGACCCTTATTAAACTATATATAATATAAAATATCCAGAATGTAATTCCACTTTAAAAAAAATGACAACATTTCTAAATGGAAGAAAAACATTACACAAAGAGATAAGACTGTTTCTATGCATATACGATTTGAAATAACCTTAAAGTATTAGTTTTTGGAGGTTTTTTTTTTAATTGTTCCTCGAGAGATTAAACATGAATGAAAGACTACTTCCAACACGGCATAGAAGACTATGAAAGGGAAATCCTAGAGATTTATTTGGAAAATACGAAGTGTTTTAAAATTTTTAATTAATAATCACTTAATAGTTATAGGAGTCGTTTATCAGTAAACTGATCACTGTTTTGTAGGGCAGAATACTTCCCTATAATGTATACAGAAATAGAGTGTATAGATGTAAAGATTCACTGATGTCATTATTTTCCAGTCATTTGAAGAGTAAGGTTAATGTGTCTATGTAAACTATACCAGTGTATATGACATAGTTTGGATCTGTGTCCCCTCCCAAATCTCAGGTTGAATTGTAATCCTCAATGTTGGAGGTGGGGCTTGGTGAGAAGTGATTGGATCATAGAGCTGTTCCTCATGAAAGGTTTAGCACCACCCCTTGGTGCTGTTCTTATGATGGTGAGTTCTCACGAGATCTGGTTGTTTAAAAGTGTGTATACCTCTCCGCTTCCTGCTCTCTCTTGTTGCTGTGGCCATGGGATGCCTTGCTGCCCCTTTGCCTTCTGCCATAATTGGAGGCTTCCTGAGGCCTCCCTAGAAGCAGAAACCACTACACTTCCTGTACAGCCTGCAGAATCATGAGCCAATTAAACCTCTTTCTTAAAATAAATTACCCAGTCTCAGGTATTACTTTATAATAGTGCGAGAATGGACTAATACAGTGTATGAGTATAAATGTGTATGTATATTAGCATAAGAAAGCACTTAGATAAAGTTATTTGAACTAAAAATAATAAGGCCATTAAGACATTTATATTTTTCTTGACTTCATTTATTTTTATGTTTATTTAAATAGTAGGGTTCCTTACATTGATAAGGCAAATATAATACTGCAAAAAAAAATTTATAGAAGAAGCTTGGCTGGGCATGGTGGCTAATGCCTGTAAACCCAGCACTTTGGGAGGCTGAGGTGGGCAGATCACCTGAGGTCAGGAGTTTGAGACCAGCCTGGTCAACATGGCAAAACCCCGTGTCTACAAAAAATACAAACATTGGCCAGGCATGGTGGTGTGTGCCTGTAGTCCCAGCTACTTGGGGTGGCTGAGGCACGAGAGTCACTTAAACCCAGGCGGAGGAAGTTGCAGTGAGCTGAGATCTCGCCACTGCGCTCCAGCCTGGGCAACAAAGTGAGATTCTGTTTCAAAAATAAAAATAAAAATAAAAATAAATAAGATACTTGCTATAATTTTCCTAGTTTTGTAAGAATTGGATTGACAAGACTTTACACACTTTCCTTCTAGAAAAATGTCTTCATATTTTGTAAGTTTGAAATAGTTACCTGAGATGCACTTTATTGTTCTAACATATACCTTTCTCATAGGTGAATTTTAAGCAATTATACGTAAAATATAGCAGAAACGCAAAATAGTACAGATGTTTCCTAACTTAGATAGTTCTGTGTGTATGTTTCCATTTTTATTACGTTTCTTTTCATTAAGAAAACTTAACCTCAATGCCCTAAAACTAGAACCCTGTTGTCTAACCGAAACTTCCCTGAGACCATGCTGAATAAATTGGTAAGTGAGGAAAATATAGACATCAATGGTTCCATAGATATTTAACTTTCCATAGCATTAATATTATATAGTATTCAGTCATTCCTGCACACTGAATAACAATATTTTTAAATTATATGGTTCTGAACTTGAATGCCATTTGAAGATCCTTGGAACAATGAAATATCCCTATATTTGCTATTGAGTAAAAGTACAAATGCATGCCAAACTTCACTAAATATATACATGAAGAATTGCAACCTTTCCAGCCATGCATAAAAGTTTTCCAAAAGACAATATAAAAAGTAGGTTATATACTGAGTGTTTGTTTTTAACATACTTAATGTTTGTAAAATACTTAAATGTTTGTAAAGCAAAACAAAACTATGTAGTAAAAAACGCATGGTGGTTAAATTATCCACCTTGATATTATTACTGTATAAATTGTGTTTTTAGAATAAGAATGTCAAATTAAGGGTTGTGTTTCCTTGCAGAAACAAAAATTCAACCTTCAAAGATGGAATATGCTCTCATGCTTAGCAAACAATTTCAACTGGATGAGGGTCACCTATGTATTCTAGCTGATACAAGTTGGAGTCTAAAAAGGGAAAAGTCAGCGAAATTAGGCAACCATTTTTTCTTAACAATATTAAACAACATTTTATATATACTAGTTTTCTCCAATTTTAATATAATCATTCCTTTTTTAGCTTATGATATTTGATAAATATTTACATCTATTTTAACAAAACCTGGCTTGTCCAACTAGTATAGTACAATTACTTTATATTTTATCTTTTTTACTATATATTCTATTATCATTTAATTAGAAAAAATCTTAGATTTATAAATGTCCATTGCTTTATTTATAGCCACAGTTCATTTACAATTTATAAAGAGAAATTTTACATTAACTATGTTAAAATTCAAATGACTATTTCATTTTTTTATCTGAGAGTCACAGATAAAAAGTATTTAAGAAAATAGCATAATAATTGATTGTCTATTTGTTTTGATGACTTTCACATAATAGTTTTCACTCAGATATTTTTTCACATGATCATTAATCTTTAACATTTTAATCTTCATAACTGAAGCTTCCATAATGTCTACTTATTATTATGTTTAATGTTAACTCATTAAACTGTAAAATTGGAATATATGCATATATGTATTTAATTTTATAGTTTTAAATCACAAAAGTACTGTATGTTTGTTGTAGTCATTCAAAACATAAAGAGATGTATAAAGGTCATACACTAGCAGTGTCAATAGCTCCTCTAACTTCCAATGCTCTCCTGCCAAGGTTACTAAAATTAACTTTTTGCTATCTATCATTTTCTGTACTTATACCAGCAAATGTTAGTTCAACAAGCATAATATTTCTGAAATATTTTATATTTTAAGTTTTTTAAAGCCAGTATCTTTCTTGCACCCTTACTTACTTACCCAAGGGATTATAGTGAAGTGAAAGGAAAATAGGACATAAAGTTTCACCTAGACAGAAAATAACAGAAAAATCAATATTTTCTGATATTGAGGAGTTATAAATTTAATTCATTTTTAAAGGAACCATCATTTGGTTTCATTGGTTTTCTGTATTGCTTTTGCTTGTTTTCTAGTTCATCGATCTATGCCCTTTTTTAATATTCTTTTTTTTCGGTTTAATTTGAGATTCTTTTCTAATTTTTCAAGGTGGAAGTTTAGATCACTGGTTTTTAATACTTTTATTATTATTCTTTTCTAATATAGGTATTTAAAGTTAGAAAATTCCTAATAAGTGCTGTTTTAGCTGCATTCCACAAATTTTAAATACATTTTATTTTGATTTTGTCATTTCAAAATACTTCTTAATTTATGTTTTTGATTTATTATTCTTCCATCCAGAGATTATTTAAAGTTATGTTCTTTAATTTTCAAATAATTGGAATTTTTCTTTTTATATTATAATTAATTTCTAATTTATTTCATTTTGGCAAAATAATAGACTCTTTCAGATTTTAATCTTTTTACATTTATTGAGCCTTGTTTCATTGCCAGTATATGATCTATACTAATAAAACAAAACATGTGTACTTAAAAATAATATATACCGTACTTACCAGATGTATGCTATTTAAATATCAACTAAATAAAAGTAACTATAGTGTTGATCTGATCATAAAAGTGTCTATTTCTATGTTCCATTGATTTTGTGTTTGTGTCTCCACATACAATAATGAATTTTTCTATTTCGTCTTGCAGTTCTACCAGTTTGATCTTAGGTGTTTTGACATATTTTTCTTAGGTGCATACACATTGAGGATTATCATGTCTTCTTGGAAGATTGCTCTCTTTATGTAATGCCCCACATTATCGCTGATAATTTTCTGTGCACTGAAGCCTGCTTTGTTATTATAACTACTCGATATTTCCTGTGAATATTTTAGCATTGTATATCATTCTCAGTTTTTTAACTTTCAATTTATCTGCTTTCATAGAGATTTCATGTAGACAATATATATGCAGGTCATTTTGTCTTTATTAAATCTGACATTTTCTGTTCTTTAATTGGTACATTTAGACCTTTAACATTTAAAATAATTATTGATATAGTTGAATTATCTATGTTTTCTATTTATTGTCCATTTATGTATGTATTTAATTTTTCATTTATTTTCTGCCTTCTCTTGTTTTAACTGAGCATTTTATGGAATTTTCTTTTCTCTTCTCTATTAGTATACCAACTTATAACTGTCTTTTATTTCAAATGGTTGCTCTGCTTAGACTAGTTTTTGCTAAGGTTTTTATATGTCAAAAAATATTTTGTTTTTCTTCACTAAGGATAGTCTTAATAGCTTAATAGACATTTTTAAATCCTTGTCTGTTACTTTTAATACGTTGTTCATCTTAAGGTCAGAATTCACTGTGATTTTTTTCTGTTTATTTTGTTTTGAGACAAGGTCTCGCTCTGTCAAGTAGGCTGGAGTATAGTGGCTCAACCATAGCTTACTGCAGCCACTGTAGCCTCGACCTCCTGGGCTGAAGCAATCCTCCTACCTCAGCCTCCTGAGTAGCTGGGAATATATGTGTGTGCCACCGTGCCTAGCTAATTTATTATTTTATTTTGTAGAGACAGGATCTCACTATGTTGCCCAAGCTGTGATTTTATTTTCTTTAAGACAGTGTGCTGTTTTCTTGGTTTTTCATATATTGGGTAATATGATATCACAGATGCTAAGTTGTCTAGTTTCTGGATTTATTTATCATCATCATTATTTTTATTTACTATTATTATTATTATTTGAGAAGGAGTCTTGGTCTGTTGCCCAGGCTGGAGTGCAGTGGCGCGATCTCAGATCACTGCAGCTTCTGCCTCCCAGGCTCATGCCATTCTCCTGCCTCAGCCTCCCAAGTAGCTGGGACTACAGGCACCCGCCACCATGCCCGGCTAATTTTTTTGTATTTTTTAGTAGAGACAGGGTTTCACCGTATTAGCCAGGATGGTCTCGATTTCCTGACCTCGTGATCCACCCGCCTCCGCCTCCCAGAGTGCTGGGATTACAGGCGTGAGCCATCGCGCCTGGCTATTTTTATTTTTTTAATTATGTTTCTCTAATGAATACTCTGTTTCTTGTTTTAGTAGGTTGGCTCTTTTTTTATTTGCTTCATGAGGTTCACATGCTGATTCTTATCCAGTACTTCCAACTCCCTTCAAATTTCTGTCTTTATGTTTTTATTTAGGTTTATCAGAGTCTGGTCTGCACGTTAATGTTTCAATTGCCTTAACAGAGATGTGAGTAAACCATGCTTAGGGATCCCCTTTATGGCTTTTTTTCTACCAAAATTCCTCCACTCTTTTAGGCTTCCTCAGATTCACATGTTCCCTTCACAGTGGAACACAATAGACTGTAATTAGCCCTAGGCCCTGGGGGCATGAACTGAGTTCTCTATCTGCCCTCATCCATGGTACACCCGCTATGTGAGTCTTTCTGTCTCTTTTCACTCTCCATAACTCAGATAGTTGCTTTTTTATATTATTTCTAGGATTTTGTTGGCAAAAAGAGTCAAACTCTATAAAATATTTGAAGATATTTATTTTGAGCCAAATGTGAGTGACCAATGGCTTAAGACACAGCCTTCAGGAGACCTTAAGAGCATGTGTCCTAGGTGGCCAGGCTACATCTTGGTTTTATACAATTTGGAGAGACATAAGACATCAATCAATGCATGTTAAGACATACATTGGTTTGGTCTGGAAAGGTGGGACAACTGAAAACAGGGGATTCCAGGTCATAGGTGGATTCCAATATTTTCTGATTGGCAATTGGTTGAAGGAGATTATTATCTAAAGACCTAGAATCAATAGAAAAGAGTGTCTGGGTTATGATAAGCCACTATGGGGACCAAGGTTTTATGATGCAGATGAAGCCTCCAGATAGTAGACATCAGTAAGAATGAATTGTAAATGTTTGTTACCAGACTTAAAGAGTCTGCTCTATCAGTCTCTGTGTTTATGTTAATTCTGGTCAGATGCGACTGAATTCCAAAAGGGAGGAGGGCACACTGAGGCATGTTCCGCACCCCCTATTCATCATGGCATAAACTGGTTTTTCAGGTTTACTTTGGAATGCAATTGACCAAGAAGAGGGGTCCATTGAGATCAATTGAGGGGCTTAAATTTTATTATTAATTTACTGTTTGATAGTTCTATGCAGTGTGACATGGTAAGGTTCTAGTCCATCATATCTGAATGCAGAATATGTGGTCACCTAATTTTTGACAAAAGATCCACACACATCAAATGAGAAAAGCCTAAAAGTTTTACCAAATGATGAAGAATAAATAGACTTTCTGTGTGGACAAAAAAAAAAAAAAACCTTGACGCAAAGAAAATATTTCAAAATTGTATATTAGATAAAGAAACTTGGTATCTAAAATGTAAAACAAAACGTTATAACTTTCTAAGAAGCTAGGCAATAAAAAAATGGAGAAGATTGTTGAGACATGAAAGTTGTTTAGCTTGATTGTTCATCACAAAAATGCAACTAACAACCATAATTATATACTACTACACACAAACTAAAAAGGCTAAATTTAATAAGATTTATAATTTGAAGTAATAACAAGAATGTGGAGCTACTAATTTCACATATTACTTCTAGAAATGCACAATGTCACAACTTATTTGTAGAATTGTGTATCAACTTTGTATAAAGTTAAGTATACACCTACTATATTGCCCAGCAATTACACTTTTAATTAAAATAAATGAAAATATATGTCATCAAAAGACTAAAATAACTGCTCTCAATAAACATTTCATAGTAGCTAAAAATATAAATAACTGCAATATACTTGAATAGGTGAATACATCAATGAATCTGGGTATAGTCACACAATAAAGTAATTTTCAACAATATAACAAAATACTGATATACACAAACAACCTAGATAAGCTTTCGAATTATTATGTTGAACATTAGAACCAGACAAAAGAAAATCTATATGTTTTATTTCATTAATATGTAGTTCCTTTTTTTTTTTAGATGGAGTCTCACTGTCGCCCACGCTGGAGTGCAGTGACACAATCTCCACTCACTGCAACCTCTGCCTCCCGGGTTCAAGCGATTCTACTGCCTCAGCCTCCCGAGTAGCTGGGACTACAGGTACATGCCACCACGCCTGGCTAATTTTTTGTATGTTTAGTAGAGATGGGGTTTCACCATGTTAGCCAGGATGATCTTGATCTCCTGACCCCATGATCCACCTGCATCCGCCACCCAAAGTACTGGGATTACAGTCATGAGCCACCGAGCCCGGGCCAATATGGAGTTCTAGAAGATATAAAACAAAACTGTAATGAAAGAAAGATTTGTGTTTGCCAGAAGCCATTGATTTCATTCAAATTTATGCATCACATAACAAAAATTTAATGTGATGTTAAACTTTTATTAGATCAAATTTCAGTTACAATTTCCCTGTGAGGCTGGGCACGTTGGCTCACGCCTATAATCCCAGCACTTTGGGAGGCCAAGGCAGGCAGATCATGAGGTCAGGAGTTTGAGAACAGCCTGGCCAACATGGTGAAACCCCGTCTCTACAAAAAATACAAAAATTAGGCAGGAGTGGTGGCAGGCACCTGTAATCCCAGCTACTCGGAGGACTGAGGTAGGAGAATCGCTTGAGCTTGGGAGGCGGAGGTTGCAATGAGCTGAGACTGTGCCATTGCACTCCAGCCTGGGTGACAGAGCGAGATTCCATCTCAAAAAAAAAAAAACAAAAAAAAACAACAATCCCTGTGAAAATTGTATCCAGAGTTATATAAATGCTTATTGACCAAGGTATCAGTTTCTACCATGTGACTAGATAATTGAGAGGTGGATGTACTAAGTAACTTGTAGTATTTTCTCCAAAAATAAGGCTGTGTAGCAGAATAGAGTCTGCAGGTTTGTGGACCAGGCATGGTAGCTCATGCCTGTAATCCCAGCAATTTGGGAGGCTGAGGTGGGTGGATCATTTGAGGTCAGGAGTTCGAGGAGTCCAGCCTGGGCAACATGGTGAAACCCAATCTCTTTGCATTTTGTAAAAATAGAAAAATTAGCCAAGTGTGGTGGTGTGCACCTGTAGTCCCAGCTGCTCAGGAGGCTGAGGCAGGAGAATCACTTGAACGTGGCAGAGGTTGCAGTGAGCTGAGATCATGCCCCTGCACTCCAGCCTGGGCACCAGAGTGAGACCCTTTCTCAAAAACAAACAAACAAACAAACAAAAAAGAATCTGGACATTTTAAGATGAGACTCTTCTTTCATATTATTTTTTTTCTTTTTTTCACATATGAAATGAGCAACATTCATTGCCCTTAGGGACAGTTCAGGTAGAGCCAAGAATAAAAAGTCATTACTCAGCAATGATTTTAAGATAGAGATTCTAAAGTCAATGATAGATAAAATAGTCTAAAGGTCAGTGCTCTCTTGATTTTCAGAGCCAAATTCTTGGGACAAAAATCTATTCTGAAATTTTAAAATGTGTTTTGCTGATTAGTAGCTATCATCTAATATTTAATCACCCTTGTATTCCTCAAATACATTCTACTTGTAGGATCCAGTGGAAAACTCCCCCTTCACTCTCTAAAGGTTCACTAAGAATCGACTGAGAAAAGGTAGTCTACTAGGAGAGAAGACTTAAAGTGTATTAGTGTACATGGCAGAAGAGGGGAATCGTGGAGTGATTACCTTATCACCGAGTGGCACACAGATGCTTATATGCCATTCTTCTTAGGGAACAGGAAGATGGGGAAGTATGGATGATTTTTAAGAGGGCAGCAATTTTTTTTTTTTAAGGAAAATCCAATGGACTTGAAGAAAATACAATAACCTGGCAGAAACGCTGTTGGGCCCATACAACAAACAATGGTTTATGACAAAAGTCTGTGCAGGTGTTTTGATAGCCTTCAGTTTTTCTTCCTGTGATATGAGTTCAGTTAATGAAACTCAGAGAATGGACCAGAGGTAATTGTTTTCTTCTTTGGAAATCTGGACTACAGGCAGAAAACAGAATTTCAGAGACCAACTTTATCCTGTGCTTTGGGACTGATGGAAGATGGGTGGTTCGGAGAGGTGTGGAAGGTCAGAGAGACCTTGAAACTTCTGATTCAGCATGTCAAAGGATCATATTACTTTGGGGTATCAGCTTCTGAGACCCAGCATTATATTGCTGGATTACATCTACTATGTAGTTTAAAAAGTTTACATCTATATTGATGAGTGAAATTGGTCTACAGTTTTATTTCTGTACTATATTGAATTTTTAGTGCTAAAGTTATTGTGACCACATACACTATAGTAGAGAATTACTTGTCATTTTCTACCATCTCATAATATAATAACCATTTCAATAACCTATCGTTTTAAAGATTAGATAGAACTGACCTACAAATACATCTTTTAGTGGTTCCCTTTTCAATAGAAAATTATAAAACAACTTTCTAATCTGTGCTGTGGTAATGTTAACTTTAACTATTGATATTTTTCTAGGAAATCGTTCTTTTGTTAAAGGTGTCCAAATTTATTTTCATAGATCTGCATATATCAAATTCTTGAAAATGTTAAATTACTAGTTATGATTCTCATCTTTTCTCATTTATATAATTAGCTATTTTAGCTCTTTTTTCCTCATAAATATTTTTTCTATTTTACTAAACTATAAAAAAGAGAAAATTACTCCTACATATACATCCAATTCATTATATTTATTTATTTACTGCTTTATTAACTTAATGTTATCTGTTATGTTAACTAATTCCTTTTTCTTACTTTCTTTTGGTTAATTTTGTCATTTTTTTCTAATTTCTCTAGAGTAGCAAACTCTTTTTTTTTGGGGGTTTTCTTGTAATTAAAACATTCGAAGTTTTAATTTTTTCTTTGAGAATTATATTTCATAAGTTTGGGTATAAGATGTTTTTATCAATTCATACTATATATATTTTTATATTTGACTTTTGGCATTCTCCTTTATTGAAATTTTATAAGGATATTTCAAATATCCACATAGTTAATGCTTTTTGTTTATACTTTTTATTTTTTTATTATTGTTTTCTAATTGTATTGGATTATTATCATATATTGTAAGGATTTTATAATTTTCAGTTATATATTATATATATATAACTTTCAAATATACGTATATGTATATTTTCACATATACATTATTTATTGCCAAGTATATGATTGATATTTCCACCAAATATTGCATGGATAGAAAAAAAATAAATATATCTAAATTAAGGTTGTAATTTAGTTTTGTTCTACACTTATTTTCTGTGATGTTTGGGGTACACCAGACAAGTGAAGAAGTTAGAAAAATATGTCCCCACTAGTTTACATAGCGTTGCAGTCACATATCTTTATGGATTGATTAAGATTCATGATAATATAGGACAAAGCACTCTGTACTCCAGCATGAGTTGGATCTCAATCCCCATATATGTTTGCAGCCAGTAACTTATGTAGTGAACACTATGTACAACCAGAAATGATAGCCCTACCTGACTTACAATTTTCAACTTATGATTTAACAAAAATGGCTCCTTTTATCATAATGTAATATCTCATGTCTAAGATAAATATTTTCACTCATGCTTTCTTTTTCCCTGCATTTGTAGGTAGTAATTTATGACATTTATTTTCAAACTTCTTCTAAAATGTATTTTACTCTTTTCATTATTCTTTTAGGTTCAGAATACATGTGCAGGTTTTTTACACAAATAAATTGTATATTGTGGAGATCTGCTGAACAGATTATTCCATCACCCAGATAATATATATGGTACCTGATAGGTAGTTTTTCAATCCTCACCCTCCAGCCACCCTCCATCCTCAAGTAGCCCCTGATTTCTATAGTTTCCTTCTTTTTGTCCACGTGCACTCAGTTTAGCTCCCACTTACAAATAAGAGCATGCAATATTTGGTTTTCAATCTTGCATTAGTTCACCTAGGATAATGGCCTCAGCTCCATCCATGTTGTTTCAAAGGACATGATCTCAGTCTTTTTATGGCTATGCAGTATTCCATAGTGTACATATACCATATTTCCTTTATCCAGTCTACCACTGTTGGGCATTTAGGTTGATTCCATGTCTTTGCTATTGTTAGTACTGAAGCAGAAGTTAAAAGGGGAAAGAACAAATTTTCTTCCTTTCCGTTGGTATGAGCAGCTTACCCTTTTAATCCCTTCCCTCTCCATGCCATTGCACTCTGCTCTGCAAGTTTTTTATGAACTTATAGATTCCTGTTTTCTGTAACTACTGTCTGCAGCCCCACGGAGGTCATGAGATATGCTTGAGCAAGCTTAGATTGCAGCCATCTGGGCACCACTGAGAAGGACATGAGATATGATAGTGCAGGCATCTTGAGCAAGCCTAGATAATAGCCACATGGCCTGCATAGCAAGAGTCACATGAAAGCCTGACATATGAGCTTGTCACTGTTTGTTAAACTCTTTTTGTTCTACCTGCTTTCGTGCCACTGCATTTCACACCACAGATGCATGTATAAAAGTCAAGCCCTGTATTTGTCCAGGGCTCAGCCTTTTGGGTAAAAACCCACTGAGCCAGTGCACCTAAATAAAATCCTCCTCTTCCATCCTATTGGTCTCTCTGGTCTCCTGATTCTTGCAACATTTTGGCAAGTCAACCAGGAGTTGGAGATGACAAGTTTGCTGTCTGCTTTGCCTGTGGTCTGAGGTCCTAAGCCGGGGGAGACCCATGACCTTAGGTGCCATCGTGGGAACTTAACCTGGAGAAGGGATTGGTTCTCCTGTGACCTGGTGCCCCTCCCAGTCAACACAATGGAACGTAAGGGGCTTCAGGATGTTTCCAGGGACAGTGCACTACAGGACCACGGTAAGGTTTGGGGCCCAAGGCAGGACCTGTTCCATGAGGACAGAAGGGGAATCTGATCACCTCCTGGGGGTGTGTCGAGTATTCTGACCTAGGGTGCGAGAGTGACTCGCAAATTCGGATGAAACTTACACCCAGGGTGTACTGAGTAGTCTGACCCAGGACACCAGAGTGGTCCACAGAGTTGGATGAAACCTACACCCCAACTAGCGAAGAGGACCTGGGAGCGGGGAAGTATGTGAATGCGTGTGAAAGAGGTGGTTCCAAAAGGAACCAATGTGGGGAGTGACATGTGTGGGGCCGCAGGTCTCTTAGCATAGACTGTACGCTCCCAGTGAATTGTGGGATTGACCGGGACTAGTGGCAATTCACATATGGCTTAGGGAGGTTGCCCACAATTTAGTAATTGTGGGTGTTAAAACGGAGCCTCCAATGCTAAGCAGCATCTGAAATACTCCCGCAAGAGGGACAGTCGAATCTGTCCGAAGCGAAAGTGAGAGTGAGTGAATTGCACCATAACTGGGAGGAAATGGGAGGGAAGTCGTCAAAACCCACCCCATTAGAATGTATGTCAGAGAACTTTAAGAAAGGTTATAAGGGGACTATAGGATCAAGTTAACCCCCAGAGGTTGAGAACTCTCTGTGAAGTAGAATGGTTTCAACTTCCTCCTGAATCTCAATGATGTTAACTTCTCTCCATATTCTTAATTATATGATTGCCATGTCAGCCACTTTATCCTGGTTAAGAACCATTGCTGTGGAACAAGTTCAGTCATTTGGAATAAGTAAGACACTGCCTTTTTGAGTTGCCAGAGTTCTTGCACTGGGTCTTTTTCATCTGTGTGGACTAATGTTCTTTTAGTTTTTGAAGTTGCTATCCTATGGATGGGTTTTATTTTTGCTTTCATGTTCTTTTATGCCCTTGAGGGTTTGACTATTGTATAAGGTGGAATCAGTCAACTAGCTTCATTTCTGGAAGACTTCAGAGGGTCAAGGCTCAGCTCAGAATTCCTGGGCTGCATGCTTGAATACCAGGCCCTTGGCTTTGTTATCTGGTCCCTTAAGGATAGGAACCTGCTGTGCTGGACGGACTGATGTGTTCCTGGTTCTCTGTCAATAACACTCTGATGGAGTGTGCCAGCCAAAGCTCTTAGTTCTGGCAGTGGCATTAAGATCTATGCTTGCTCATGCATGCCAGCAACAGTGGTGGTTTGATGGGGCACAGGTGTCAGCTGGGTCAGCACACCAGTAGAAGTGGGGCAGCAGCATCTGTGCATGCATTTGCACTGGCTGTGACAGCATGGCAAGGTGCCTGAACACTGGCAAGGGAGGGATGCCAATGGGGGCAGCATGCCAGTATTTGTGCACACACCCTTGCCAGTGGTGGTGTTGCAGCCATGTGCCTGTGAGTTATCAAGGTGGGCCACTGGCATGGGTGTGGTGGCAAGATATGCTTGTGCCAGTAGTGATGTGGTGGTGTGGGGTGCACTCAGAGACACACATTGGTGCAAGAAGGGAGGCAAGGTCTGTCCAAAGCTTGTACCAGCAATGTGGTTGGGGTGGCCTTGAGCAAGTGTATACTATTAAAGTGCCAAGAGGAGGCTGCATTATGGGGTGGATCCAGGTAGGTGGGTGAACATCAGTGATGGCCAGTCTGCTGGAGATCTTCGATGGTTAAGTATGGTCTGCTGTTGAAGGAGATATGATGCGGGCCCCTGGGAACCATCCTGATTGGGCAGCCAAGGCTGCAACATGTGTGGGCATAGCCAGGCTGGGGCTCCAGGAGAACTCAGCATAAAAGAGAGCACTCAGATCAGACTGGCTCCATTCCATGGGCAAGGCCACCTTGCTGAGTCCAGGTCCAGCAGTTACCTTAAAGCAAAACCCACATACAAGGGCATGGTGAATCTTGGGAGATGGACTTCCCTGACCTTCAACTCCACTGAGGCTGGATGCCTGCCTCTACCACCTCTGTAAGCAACTCTTCCTGCCAGCTCAAGTGTTCATGTGGGTCATGAGATCACCTGCACCTAGGATTCCAGAAGTCCATGGAAAGAGCAGGCCACCCCTCACCTGTTCAAGCCACTCCTTCCCCAGGAGGCACTGGGGAGCAGGAATGAGTATCGATGCTTGGCAGCCCTATACATGGTTTCCAGCTTCCTTCCCCTTCAACCCAGTGTCTGCATCTTCCGTCTATCCACTCTCAATGTCTTCCCTCTGAAGATCGGCTCGGAGTATGCCAGTCTTTCCAATATTCTGGTATCTCAGTGACAGGTGTTCCTCTAAGCTGCATCTTGTTGGCCATCTTTGCTCCCCTCTCAACCTTTTATTTATCACTTTATTTTTAGAAACTGTTTTGAGATTTTGCCATTTAACTCAATCTCTAAAGATTTATATGTAATAGAGAAGTCCCATGTTTCACATTTAGAATTATTACTAATAAACTTGAAATTATTTTATCTTACTATACATGCATTATTCATTTTACTTTATTATTTCCTCATTTTTTCATTCTTATTTTACATTTTGATCAATATAGCTTTTAATTTTATGTTTTTTTCCTTGTGTATTTCATTGTAAAAGTGTGCTTTTTCTTGTTCTTAATGGTTATCTTTCTTATCACTCAAAAACATACACATATTTCTCTATCATTTAAAAATGTAAATACAAAATCTTTTCCTACCTGAGGCATTTGCATTTCCCTATTAAAATGGAATGCCTAAAATGGTTTATATTTACTCCTTTAATCCTTCACCTCAACATAATGGAATGTATTTAACTTCTCACTTGCACTTTCCTATCCATTTTATGTTTTACTATATTAATAGTTTTACTTTTAAAGTATTATTACATTGTTTCTTTTCACATTTCCTTGTATTTAAATGCTCATTAGTATTTATATTACATATGCTAAGTTGTCCATCATTGACTGTATGGAAATAATTATATATGAAGGAATACTCATTTCACATTATTTGTCTACTTTTTGCTTCATCCTTTCTACCTTGTGGTGTCAGTAATGATAGATTTGATGTTGTGTTAAATTATTTGTTATTTTGCTTTTGACAGCAATGCTTGGAAAGTGAAGACATTCTTATATTGTGGCTGTAAATAAGAATTGTTACAGCCTTTTATAAAAAATAATCTGGCAATCTCTATTAAAATTTGAAATATGAAAACCTCTCAACTCAGTAATATTAATACTATATCTGGGGATCTATCCTATAGAAGTAAAAGCACCAAAATGTCAGAATACAACACACACACACACACGTATGTGTGTGTATATATTTCAATTCATCACAGAAGGGAGATCTTTTAATTTTCACAAAAAATACACGGTGTGGGCTAACTCAATTCTGTTAGGATGCATATGAAAGAAAACATACGTTAATCAATTGGCATTTTATTGCATAATTTATGATATATCTACATCATGACATACTATGCAATCATAGAAAAAATAATTAGGGAAGTGAATTTACTTATACTAGATCTCCATATGACATTGCTGAGAGGGAAGACAAGATGCAAAATAGTACATAGAATATGATACAATTTTAACAAAATATTGGAAAAATTATATGTGGAGAAACACATGCATATATGCATTTATTTGTGTGTACCTATCATATTTATGATAATAAAAATAAAAATAAAAAAATTTACATTATTACTCTTGTTTACCCATGGGTAAAAGAATTGCATTGTTTAAAGAGGCTGAGGAGAGAGTGAAGGAGGAGGAATAAGAAGAAAAAAGATGGTGATATAAAATAAAATACAACCACAACTAGAAGTAAAACCAATAGTTAATTCTGACCCTTGAGGACATAAATTTAACATCAAGAATCAGAGAGTAGGTAAAATATCAAATGATATAAAAATCTCTAGTTCTAAGATAAATTATTTATTTATTTATTTGAGACAGAGTCTCCCTCTGTCACCCAAGCTGGAGTGCAGTGGCACAATCTCGGTTTACTGCAACTTCCGCCTCCCAGGTTCAAATGATCCTCCTGTAGCTGGGACTACAGACATATGCCATCACTCCTGGTTAATTTTTGTATTTTAGTAGAAATGGGGTTTCGCCATGTTGGCCGGGCTGGTCTTGAACTCCTGACCTCAGGTGATCTGCCTGCCTTGGCATCCCAAAGTGCTGGGATTACAGGCATGAGCCACCATGCCCAGCCTCTAAGATAAAATTAATACAGAGTGTAGAAATGCAATTTGGAGGAGATAAGTATAGAGCCTCAGTGTAGTGGACCTCTAAGAAATGCATAGGGCTAAAACCTTAAATTGTGGCTGGAGAGTAAGAGACATAATGACAGTCTAAAATTTTTGTTACACCTCTCATCAGTCAAGGTCACTTTCATAGTTTGCATCCACATTTTCTGTTTCAACGATCTCCAACAGCAAAATTGAAGGATCTACAGCTAAACTCATCTGCAGCAAGGAGTTTCCTCAACTTACTATTGGTCAGGGAATATTTTTTTATATTGTTTATTGTGTTATTTGTATTCTGCTTGTGTTACTCCAAAAGTGGGTGCTGAGCCAGAGACTTGGAAGCAATTAATTTATTTGGAAGGTAGTGTGAGAAAACACATACGAGGAAATGGGAAAAATAAAACAGGGAAGGGAAAAATACCAATAAGGGGTACATTTATGTGATGTGCCTCAGAATTTTCCCAGAAAAGAATGGGGAGCCTGTGGCATTTATCCATTGACAACCACCCTTGATTGATGGTTGCCGCCAGGAAAGTGAACTCACTCACACTTCTGGATTGCTTCTGCTTATGGCAGAGCAAACATCTGTACACCAGGGAAGGCCTTAAGGTATAAAAGGATGATGATACAATTTCTTGAGGTGCATCTGAAAATTCTTAGATCATGATGGGAGAGTCCTGCTCACATATTTATTTAACGATAAAGGGTCATAATTTACTTTTAAGACCATTGGATTTTCCAAGTGATATAGCGAAGCAGCAAAGCATCTTGAATCACACCCTGGACTTGCTACAGAATCCTCACATTCTCTGCCTTCACTTAAATTTTTAATTCAAGTTGCTTAATAAATATGTTGAGGCAATACTCAAGGAAATCATTAAAAAATAGACATAAAGAGGACAACATACATAAAGACACATTATCAGTAATACAGAGAGGTTTGTAAAATAGCTTTTTAAATTATATTTAAATAAAGGAAAGATAGACAAAATAGTTAAATTTTACCAGATAATTGAAATCCATAAAAAGTGTTATATGGATATTTTCAAACTAAATACATATATATATATATATATATATATCCATCCATCTACATATATATGTATATATATGAACTTAAGAATTTAATGAATGAGTAAAACATTAAAAAGAAGAGAGGATTAATGAAAAGGTAAATAAGCCATTAGAAAATACAAACTACATATCGGAGAGAAAAAACGAGAGAAAAAAGAGAAGAGTACATAGGAAAAATTTTAAGTTAAAAGACTTAAATCATGAATTGGCAATCCAAAAGATGTTCATAATTAACAGATGAAATAGTTAAATAGTGGTGTGTAAGCCTCATAAAAACATTGGCACAGAAATTCAAGAAATCACAATAGATTCCAAGAACATAAACACAAATAAACTACTCTTTTTTTTTTTTTTTTTTTTTTTTTTTTTTTTTTTTTTGAGACGGAGTCTCATGCTGTTGCCCAGGCTGGAGTGCAGTGGCGCGATCTCGGCTCACTGCAAGCTCCACCTCCTGGGTTCACGCCATTCTCCTGCCTCAGCCCCCTGAGTAGCTAGGACTACAGGCGCCCGCCACCGCGCCCGGCTAATTTTTTGTATTTTTAGTAGAGACGGGGTTTCACTGTGGTCTCGATCTCCTGACCTTGTGATCCGCCCGCCTCGGCCTCCCAAAGTGCTGGGATTACAGGCTTGAGCCACCGCGCCCGGCCAATAAACACAAATAAACTACTCTTATGCACATAATAGTAAAACTTTTGGGGGAAAAAAAGAGAACATCTTTAAATTACTAAAAGAAAAGCACACAAAAATGAGCAGAAATAAAATCTACAGAAGACTATAAGATCTTCTATTTAGTAGATGCCAGAATAAACTGAAATAAAGACATTTGTGTATAGAAAACAAAACTATCCATCTAAGGTATTATACCTATCAAAAATATATATTTTTTAATGATACAAAGAGTTTGGCCCCAGGCAAAATAGAGTAGTAGTTTTATTTTTGTGTCTTGAGGAATGGTGCAATGGTGTGTTTTCTGGTTTTCTTTATTGCCTCCCAATTATCCTGGACAGAGTACTGCAAAATCTTCCAATTAAAAATAACGACAGCCACAGGCAAAAATTTCTCCAAGAGGAGCCCGATTTTGCTGTGGAAGAAAATTTGCAACCCACAGGCCAGCAAGTTTAAAAGAGAACCAGGGAAAGACACAGCTTGGACTGGTCCTCCTCAGGTCTAAACAAATATAAAAAATGGGCATCAAAAACTACAATCGCAAAGAGGCCCAAATTTGATTGAATCACACTGTGGAGCAAATTGTATCTCAGGGTATTATCAAAAATTACAGAACAATCGGCCGGAAATTAGTAGCACCTAATAGTTGTATCTAATACCAAACAAGGTGAACAGCTTAACAGAGAGACAAAGTAATGAGAGAGTGAAAGAGGGTTCTCAGAAACCACTGTCATTCTACCATAATTATACACATACCTATGACTTAACCCTTTGGAGAGCAATATTAGGAGCTTCACAGAAGTGAAAGCCTACTTCACTGAAATAATGTAGCCAACTCACTAAACAAATAAGCAATCAATAACAAAATGAAGCCTGGGAATGGATGGGATCAATATCCAGAGGTGCTACAATATATTAACTGAAATATCTCATTGAAAAATAAAATTTTAAATGTCTGCAAAGAGACAGAAAGTTGTCCCATAAACAGGGAAAGAAAAGCAGGCAATAGTAACGTCCTGTAAGAGAGCCAAGATAGCAGATTTGACTGAGACTTCAAGAAAACCAATATCAACATATTTAAAGAACTAAAGAATACCATGCTAATCAAAGAGACTATCAATAAAATTTTTTTAAATAATAAAAATTATAAAATTAAAAGTATAATAACAGAAGAGGAAAATGTACATGAAAATAGATTGATAAAGATTATGTAATCCAAAGAACATTAAAAGAAAGGAATGGATAGCAATGAAGAGAACCTTAGATAAATGTGAAGCATCGTTAAGCACACCAATGTATGCATCATGGAATATCAAAAGAAAAGAAAAGAGAAAAAAGAAAAATATTTCAAAAATTAATGGCCAAAACCTTTTCAAATTTGATAAAAAATATTAATGTACACATTCAAAAATCTTCTAATTTGATGAAAAATATTAATATACGTGTTCAAAAATTTAAACATACTTTATGTAACATAAAAGCAAAGAGATCCACACAGAGAAACATCATAGAAGATATTTTCAAAGTCAATGTCAAAGCCAAAATTTTAAAATATATCATCATGTATAAGGGGACTTTGATAAAATTAAAACTTGGCTTTCCATAAGAAGATATTTATAGCTATATCTATCTGTCTATGTATGTATATATGTATGTATGTATCTGTCTGTCTGTCTATCTATCTATCTATCTATCTATCTATCTATCTATCTATCTATCTGTCTATCTACCTATCATTAAGCTGCTCTTGTGTTTCTATAAAGAAATGCCTAAAACTGAAACTGGGTAGTTTATAAAGAAAAGTTGATTAAATGGAATTGACTATGGTTCTGCAGGCTGTACAAGAAACATGGCACTGGCATGTGCACAGCTTCTGGGGAGGCCTCAGGGAGCTTTTTCTCCCGGTGGAATGTGAAGTGGGAACAGACACATTACGTGGCAAGAGCTGGAGTAAGAAAGAGAGAGGGAGAGGGTGCCACACATCTTAAAACTGCCAGATCTCACCAGAAATCATTCACTATAATGAGGGCAGCATCAAGGGAATGGTGATAAACCATTCATGAGAAATCTGCCCCAATGATCTAATTATGTCTCACTAGGCCCCACCTTTAAAATCTCCAACATTGGGAATTATATTTCACCATGTGATTTGTATATAATATTATATACACAAACACATATTTGTGTATATATAACATATATTATGTATAAATATATAATATAAAATATACATTATAGAATGTATATATAAAATAATGCATTGAAATGTCATATTCAAAGTGCCGGCTGGGCGAGGTAAATTACAGGCTCATGCCTGTAATCCCAGCACTTTGGGAGGCTGAGGCAGGCGGATCACGAGGTCAGGAGATTGATACCATCTGGCTAACACGTTGAAACCCCGTCTTTACTAAAAATACAAAAAATTAGTCGGGCGAGGTAGCGGGCGCCTGTAGTCCCAGCTACTCTGGAGACTGAGGCAGGAGAATGGCGTGAACCCGGGAGGCGGAGCTTGCAGTGAGCCGAGATCACGCCCACTGCACTCCAGCCTGAGCGACAGAGCAAGACTCCGTCTCAAAAAAAAAAAAAAAAAAAAAAAGAAAGAAAGAAAAAAAAAGTGCTGAAAAGAAAAAAATGTCGTCAAAGAATCACATCCATCACAACTGTCTTTCAAAAATGATGATAAAATAAAGACATTAGCAAATTGAAATTGCAGGGAAGTTCAAAGATTACTTCTGAAGTTCCCAAATTGAGTCTGCTGAAGTAAATTAACAATAGCCGGATTAATAGGAAAAAGAGGTATACAAATTTATAAATCTGCAAGTGCACAGGAGTCATACAAAATATTAAACTCAATGAAGGTCCAGATGGTTAATATTTAAATATCTTCTTCATAGGTGAGAGGGAAGTGAGGGATGCAGACAATATTATACAAATAGTAAATAATTCTTAGGGGAGATGAATGTTCTGGAGGAACAGATAATAGCCTGGGACAAAGTACTTGATGGATCTGAGGGATAGAGCCACAAGTAATGGGGAGGTGAGTCGTGGAACTGTACTGCAAACAAAGATTGTGTTATTATGCAAGTAAAGTATGTCATGTAATAGCCATCAGAAGAATACATGAGAAGTCTGTTCAGGCATACGTGATGATGACTTTTAGCTTCTTCTTCAGTGATAAACCTTCCCTGGTTAACGAGGTTTCAGAAAGAAGACTGAAGGCAAGGAAATTATGTTTCTTTTGGAAAAAAACTCCTCTCTGTCAGATAAGGTGACTTCAGAGAGAGAGCCCTTCTCTAAGTTTGGTGGGGGGAGCAGTGAGGAACAATACGGGCAAAGGTCAGAGAGACCCTGACTCTGAATAAACGTCTAAGGCTTTCCAATTATCTTTAATGCACAGCGCTTAGCCTACCAAAGCACTTTACTTTGTGTATTTTCTGAGTCTCAACAAAAACAATACAAAACAGACACATACATACACACACACACAGAGAAGGAAAGAGAGAATTTGTTGCTAGCAGACTCACTTCAAAAGAGTAGCTAGAGGAAGTTATTCAGGTTAAAGGAAGTGATCCAAGTAAGTTATTTGAATTTTTATAGAGAAATGAACACCAGTAAAGATAATTATAAAAGAAAGCATAAATGCCTATTTCTTCTCCTTTCTTCTCTTAGTTAATATAAAGAGCAATAGTATAAAACATGTTTGAAATTATGCTGTTAGAACTATAACACATAGGGGTGAAATGTAGTTGACAATAACAGCACAAATGACGTAGGTAGGAATGTCAGAGGCGTTTGAACCGGAGCAACTCCATCTTGAATAGGGGCTGGGTAAAATGAGGGTCAGACCTACTGGGCAGCGTTCCCAGCGGGTTAAGGCATTCTAAGTTACAGGATGAGACAGGATGTCGGCACAAGATGCAGGTCATAAAGACCTTGCTGAAAAAACGGGTTGCAGTAAAGAAGCCAGCCAAAACCCACCGAAACCAAGGTGGAGACAAGTGTGACCTCTGGTTGTCCTCACTGCTACACCACGACAGTTTACAAATGCCATGGCTATGTCAGGAAGTTACCCTATGTGGTCTAAAAAGGGGAGGCATGAATAATCCGCCCTTTGTTTCGCATATAAGCAAGAAATAGCCACAAAAATGGGCAACCAGCAGCCCTGGGAACTGCTCTGTCTATGGAGTAGCTATTCTTTTATTCCTCTACTTTGGTAATAAACTTGCTTTCACTTTACTCTATGGACTTGCGCTGAATTCTTTCTTGTGCAAGATCCAAGAACCCTCTCTTGGGGTTTGGATTGGGGCCCCTTTCTGGTAGCAGGAGTAAAGCAGCATTGGACTGAGAAAATGATGCCAGATAGTAACTCAAATCCACAGGAACAAATGAAGACAATCAGATGGTAAATAATAAGTTTAATATAGTAAATTCTATAAATATTGCTTTGGTCTTAATGTATTCCCCAAGGTTCATTTTGAAACTTAATCTCCAATGCAATAGTATTAATAGGTAGAACCTTCAGGGGGTCATCGTATTATGAGGGCTACTCCCTAATGAATGGAAGCAAGGCCTTTACAGAAAAATTTCCAGACTGTTTGGTCCTTTTTGCTCTTCTTCCTCCTGCCATGTGAGGACATAGCATTTTCTCTGTCTAGAAGACAGAGAAACAAGGTGCCATGACAGAAAAAGAGAGAGCCAGCTCTTACCTGACACCAAATCTACTGCCTTTGCCTTGATTTTGGACATCCCACCCTTCAGAACTGTGAGAAATAAAGTCTCTTATCTATAAATTACCCAATTTCAGTTATTTTATTATAGCAGCACAGACTAAGACAGAAACATAGCAGCTGCTTTTGTTTTGTCAGTTTCTTTAAAAGATGTAAAATTATCTGAAGTATATTATAATGTAGTGCTATCTGCAATTTATATTCAGGTCATATGTGAAATAATAATAGCACCAAAGGGGGAAAGAGAGCTATACAGGAGTAACATTTATATACCTTACTAGAATCAATTTACTATAAATCTGAAATGGATTATAAGTTAAGATGTATATGGTGAGCCTTAGAGTAACCATTAAGAAATTAACTAAACACAAGTCTAAAAACAATTAAAGAAATTAAAATGATACCCTAGAAATTACTGTTAAATGAAGCGGTAAGGATGAATAAAAGAGCAGAAAAGACATGAAATACACAGAAAACAGAAAGTAAAATGGCAGATACAAGTGCAACCATATCAATAATATTGTGAATGGATTAAATAATCTAATCCAAAGAGTGGATAAAATAAAAAGCTCTGACTATATACTATGTACAGGAAACTCACTTTGGATTCAAAAACACAAATAGGTCAAAAGTAAAAATGACGGGGAAAAAAAAACATGTCACGTTGTACCAGTGCCAATCTTCAGGCACCAACTGCAATTCAATCCGATTTGGACACTACCCAAAGTTAGCACATGAGGACTAAGCTCTGATTTTCTGTCTTGCCTAAATTCCTACCTAAGGGGTCTAGGGAGTCCTGCCCTACAAACCATAAATTCTCATCAGATGGGTTTCATTTGACCCTGTATATTGTGACTCACTTTTCAATCTGACCCTGACATAACATGAGACAAGGAATGTATATTTTACCCCAAAATATATTTCCTTGCCATACCTTGAAATTGCCCTGCAAAGTCTTTTGTGGGAAAAATCCACATTCTGTAGAGAATCCCCTTCCCCCTTCATTTTCTTTCTTTTCTTTCCAGATCCAGGAGATAATCAACTAATAGCCAGGAACCCTTTTAAGTCCCATAAGAAATGATTTATAACCTACTCTCTCTGAAGTCTGCTATCTGAGAGCCTCCTCTGAGCAACAAAACTTCGTCTCCACAATCCTTTGTCTTTAATCTGAGCATCCCTTTCTATCAATCCTGGGTCTTTAGACAAACTCAACCAATTGTAAACCAGAAAATGTTTAAATGTACCTATAGCTTGGAAGCCCCCACTTTGATTTGTCCCGCCTTTCTGAACCAAACCTATGTATTTCTTAAATGTATTTAATTGATGTCTCATGCCTTCCCAAAATATATAAAACCAAGCTATACCCCAACCACCTTGGGCACATGTTCTCAGGACCTCCTGAGGGCTGTGTCACGGGCCACGGTCACTTATATTTGGTTAAGAATAAATCTCTTAAAATATTTTACAGAGTTTGACTCTTTTCAACTACACACAGATTCCACAAGTACAGGGTAAAGTTCTTCCCAAGACTGCCTCCCATTCTGACGCCAACTGAATATTTCAGGTGTCCACAAGCTACCCATACTTTTGTCCAGCTGGCTGTAAACTTGGGGGTTCACACAACCTCCTCAGATTTGATAATTCATTACGAAAACTCACTCAGGAAGCACTTTATTATGAATTATTTAAATAAAGATCCAGATGAAGAGATACATAGGGAAAGGTCTAGGAGAGTCCAGAGCACACGAGTTTCTGTGCCTGCGGAGTCAGGATGTGCCATGCTCCTGGCACATTAATATGTTCACCAATCAGCAAGCTCTCTTGACCTTCAGTGCCCAATGTTTTTATCTGGAGTTCTGTTACATGGGCATGATTGGCCAAATCATTGGCCAGATGACTGAACTCAATTTTTAGTCCCTCTTTCTTCTCTGGAGGTTGGAAGTGAGCCAAACATTTTTAACACTCAATTTGCGTGCTTAGTTTTTGGACATGGCCAGCCCTTTACTTGAAACTCTCTAAAGGTCCATTATAAGTCACTTCATTAGCATAAACTTAGGTATGATAGAAAGGAGCTCAATATAAATAACAAAGACACTACTATCATTCAGGTGAATCCAAGAGTTTCTAAAACTTTGTGCCAAAAACCAAAGTTCAGATATATTCCTCACTACATCACAGGCTATCCCCTGGTCACTCACAGATCTCTTATAGCAAAGGATTCTATCTACCTGAGCACAACAGATATGGCAGTATATGGAGGAGATGGCATAGGATAGGGGTAGGAGGCTTTTAACCTAATTTTCTAATACATTTGACTATCAATATCCATATTATAATTTTATTAATAATGTCAGAATTAGACCGTATTGCACTATGGTAGATTTAACATCAAACAAACAATTGAAAGATACTGGCACATCACTGTAGTTCCATACAGTCCTTAATAACTAGCCTAGTCCCTTATCATAATGTGATTAAAATACCTCCCAGAGAGGGGCCACTCAATTTTACAGGCTTCAATTTGAACTTGTCAGTTTCTAAAAGCAGGTGTGATCTCAGCAATACATGGCTTTACTCTTTCGGGTATCAAAATCGTCTTTGCAAAATTATAACTGAGGAAATCATGGCAGTGAAAGAGATCAGACCTAACTAACCCATCTTGCTTCTAACCTCTAAACTGTCTTTGTTCATTCCTGGATGTAGGCCAAACTAGCCATGGGAAGGAATTGTTTATAGTTTAAACTCTGAAGCAAAATGGATAATACCCCTTTCCCGAAAAACCCTTTCTTGCCTTGGGACCAGTCTGCCATGGTAGGTAGGACCAACGAGATAGCTACAAGATTGGATATCACGGTTTGGGAGCCATGCAGCGTCTGACTGCAAGTGTCTGGACCTCCCCAAATTTCTGAGAGTAACATCATTATTGTAAAACTTAAGATTAGTGCTTGAGATATTTTGCAGATCCTGCATTCCGATGCAGCAGATGACACCACCCAGACTGATAATCTGACTCAACCAGTTCTGGGATCTCACCGAGGAACAGAAATCAGCAAGAAGAACTCACTTGGACCCCCTATGATTTCATCTTCAACCCAACCAATCAGCACTCCCTACTTTCAGAGCCCATACCTGTCAAACTACCCTTAAAAACTCTGATACCCGAATGCTCCGGGAGACTGATTTGAGTAACAATAAAACTCCGGTCTCCCGCACAGCTGGCTATGTGTAAATTACTGTTTCTCCATTGCCATTCCCCTGTCTTGATAAATTGGCTCTGTCTAGGCAGCAGGCAAGGTGAACTCATTGGGCATTTACAGTATCTGATATAAGCGAGCAAAGAAACAATATTATCTCCTTTTGGAACAGTTTTTGAAATGTTGGGTTTCTTTCATTACATAACCTATGTAGTCATTTCTTTACCCTCAGCTATTCCTATTTCTCTCCATTTACACCCAAACTTCTTCACCTTTGGATGGATTTGGCCACTGTGATGGTCTAGATTTCAGGCAGCCATACTAGTCTAGCAAGTACAATCCACTACCATTCATGCAGGATAAGGTTACCCAGCTACATAATTAGTGGGCTATTTCTACCACTAGGCAATATAGCTGCATTCACAGTTAACCTTAATTTTGTCAGATGATGTGAAGGCACAGCCTGCCCCATCAAGTCCTTAGAAATTCTGACATAAAAGTTTAAAAACATAGTTACAGTTTATTTCTTAGGAATCATCTCTGCTCCTAAAACTTGTAGTTGCAGTTCTGGACCTGGGACCATTTAATTGCATGGGAAGAAGAAAGTTGAGGTGATGTGTGGAAGAGAGAATAAAAACACAGTCATTATACTAGCATTCCCTCCCCATGGGGAAAAAAAATGCATAGTCATATCAGCATCATCTCCTACACCATCTTTCCTAGATTCACCAGAAAAAGCAGAGGCATCTGCCTAATGGATACATACACTTGCCTCCACTTATGTTAACTTTGAGCACACACTCATGAAGTGTGTGAAAACCAGACCTGTGCACCTATATCTATATCTGTTTATCTCTGTTTTGGAAAACCAATATCTTAATTCCCCATTTCAATTCTCTATCAGACTATTACTCTGAGGAGAATATCACTCTGCCCATTGTCAGTCATTATGGGCTAAAAAGAGTGTTCTTTGGTACGAAGAAATGGAACTTGGAAGTTCAAATTGGTGCAGTATATCTGTTCCCATTTTTTTAATAGTACTACTCGGAACATTTTAATCTACCATGCATAAGCAAAACCCAGTTCAGTTGAGCATATGTTCCTTTCAGGATCCATTGTAGCCAGCCTCTTGAGGCTAACAGTATCAGTTTTATTTGATAGCTATATGAAGGCCTACCCACTGGGAATCAATCTTTCTTACTGGTATACAGAACAATTATTACTGTCATTCTTCATCTTCAAGAGTACAAGAGGAATATGTCTAGATTCAGCTCATGTCTGCATTGCCCACACTGCCCACTCATTTTGTGGATTCAGGTGGCCACCTCAAGCAAGCACACTAGGATGCCTGCCCAACTAAATTCTGATGCTTATAAAGGGTTCTTCTGATAAATATCAACGTGTCTTACTTTAATGCATCCCTCAATTCACATGATGATTTTCATAGGCTCTGTCACATAAGGGAATCCCTTTAATATGCCAGTTTTCCAGTGTTTTTTGGCTTCACCTTGTGCCAGGCCATTGCCCACCACCTATGTGTTAGTGAAAACACAAAGTGACAAACAGCATGCTATTTGGCCAAAAAGCTGATTTTTTTTTTTCTCCTCTTACATCAGAATGGTGGTCTTCCTAATAAGATACTGTCCATTCATCTTTGAACTGCCGTCCATAAACCAAGCAGCTTTTTGTTGGTCAGTTGAGAGCTATTTATAGGGTACTAAGTGGCAATGGAATCCTTAGATTGTTTTAAGGTCAGTCCTAGAGGAAAAGAGTCTGCCTGGTTGTGAATATTCTGAGTATGTCTTTGAACTCCCCCTGTAACATGTAACATGTTTCTACATAAACCGTTTCCATTTTATTATGGAATTATTTGGGCTTTTGCCCTCTTCTCATTAGAAAAGGATCTGATATCACCTAAGACATCATGGGTATTTCAGGTATCAATGTTATTCTATGTTTTGCAATCTATGGGACAGTTTCAATTAATGCCCCATTGCTAGCTAGTAATTCCCCCCCCTACCCACCCACCAAATGGAGATTCTCTAGAGCAAAGTCCAAGAAGTCGCCCCTGGGAAGCACATACAAGAATTTGTCATAAGCTCCACTCTACATTTCCAAAAGGAATTGTACAGAGAATTTGTACATTCAAGCACTCCAGCTTCTGTTTTATATTGTTTAATATTACCAACCTATGTGTGCTTAGAATCTTATAGGTCCCTATTTAGCATGTCCAAATTAACATTGCCTCAAGGGTAGATTTACATGTCTTCTCTTTTATAATACTAGGGAAGGAAAACAGTTTTCAATCAGATAGAATATCTATCCCTAGAGAATGTGTTCTCTAGTAAGGCATAATATCAATTACATTCAACATTCAGGTAAAGGAGTCACACCACTTGACATAAAGTCTGTTTAAATATTCCAATTTTCATGCAAACTTTTACCTCAATTCTATAAATCTTTGCATTCCCATATTATCTGAATTTAATTGCAGAACCTGCTGGAACCTTACCAATGGACTTTGTTACTGAAGTCCATAGAGCTTCCATATCAGGTCCCAGAATTTTTTGTTCAGGTGATTCCAGATCAGGTTTCTCCTTGTAATCTTTGCTTCTGGTCTAGTAAATTCATCCAAACTTGGATAAATAGGGAAGCCTTCCAAACTAAATCCAGCAACATATAAAAAATAATTATTCACTATGACAGAGTAGTATTTATCTCAGGACTAAAAGCTTGGTTTAACATCTAAAAATCAATTAATGTAATATATCATATCAAGGGAAATTTTTAATATCACATGATATATGTGTATTTCTTTATGTATGTGTGTATATATGTTTTCATATATATATACACACACACATATATACACACACACACACACACACACACACACATATATATATATATATAATCATGCAAGAAACATGCAAGAAAATAAGGGAAAAATCTTTGAGAACTAAGAACAGAAATCAACAAGAGCTTGAATCCAACAAGTTAGAAGAACACCAAAGTTTTCTGCCATCTCTAGGCATCAACTGGTTTCAATTTGTCTAGTAATTGTTTTACCTGCTCTGTGAGTAGCATCAAAGACAAAGCATCGGGTCCACATACAGCAAAGAAGAAGATAAGAGACTGCTGAGCAATGACCTACACAGAGTCTCTCTCTCTCAGGGAAATAGAGAATCAAAAAGATTGGCCTCTCAGATGCACATAAAAGGGACCTTGGCCGGGTGTGGTGGCTCACACCTGTAATCCTAGCACTTTGGGAGGCTGAGGTGAGAGGATCACTTGAACCCAGGAGTATGAGACCAGCTTGGGCACCATGGGAAAATCCCATCTCTACAAAAATTATAAAAATTAGCTGGGTATGGAGGCACGCACCTGTAATGCCAGCTACTACGGAAGCTGAGGTGGGAGGATCACTTGGGCCCCATGAGGCTGAGGCTGCAGTGAGCCATGATTGTGCCACTGCACTCCAGCTGGGTTGACAGAGTGAAACCCTGTCTCAAAAACATAAAAAAGGGACTTTACTTATCTAAGCTATGAACTGCTTTGGATGAAGTTTGGAATAATCTCTTCTGACAATCCATGGCCATAAATCAAGCCTCAATTGAGTTGGGGGCCTAAATTAATATGATCTTTCATGTCTAAAGCCATGCAATATGAGGGTTTTTATTTAAATTGGAGTCAGATCTGCATCTCCCTGTCATCTGGAAAAAAAAAAATCATAGAAGAAAGCATATTTTTTAAAGGTTTTAAAGTACGTTCATCTATAAAATTGTACCCATTGAGTTCATAATCCGTAATCACTATACAAGAAAAAAAATATTTGAGTGAGATTTCTGATTATTCTCATTGTATTTCTGTAATACTCATCATTCTGATTGTGTTGGAAATAATATTATTCTAAAAACCCTTGCTTCACAGTGAGGTCACTAAAGATTGCTAAGGAATAGTCTAAATTCATTTCCATTAACACTTTTCTTATCCAGGTGATTTTCATGTCAAAATTTGCTTGGAGGCTACAAAATATGGGCTCTTTAGGTTTACTCATATATCTGTTACCGCAGGAGATAAACTTGCTTCTTGGAGGGAAAGTTTCAGTGCTTATGATATTAATTTGTAATTACTTTTTCTCATTATGACTCAGTTTGAAATAGGTTCTACCCAACTGTGTAGCCATTTCTGCTCTTTGAGACAGTTGTTTCAGGAATCCCCTGCTATTTTCTACTACTAGAACTTATTCCCATAGCCCACGCTTG
The DNA here is from genome assembly GCF_043159975.1 of Macaca nemestrina. NCBI lineage: Eukaryota > Metazoa > Chordata > Mammalia > Primates > Cercopithecidae > Macaca > Macaca nemestrina. Next base: position 65,138,800 of record NC_092145.1, read on the forward strand.
TTAACAAGGACAGGAGCCAGTAATTTATAAGAGTTTTTCAGTATATCGGAAGAAATTTCTTTTATCCTACAAAGTTTTCAGTCTTAGGGCAGAAGTTAATTTTTCTTTCCTAGAAGCCATCAAGCTCAAAATATCAAAGATATTTGCTGGTACATCTGCTGATAATATAAATTGATAAAGCCAGAAAAGCAATTTGAGAAACATATTAATAATCTTTGAACCAGTTATTCTTTTGGAAATATTTAATTGGGAATATTTGAAATATTCTAATGATATCTAATAATATTTGAAGGAGTTACTCTTTTGGAAATATTTAATTGGGAATATTCGAAAGGTGGGCAAGTATTTTTAATTGTAACCTTTTTTTCTGTTTGTTTGATTGTGCGTTTTAAGATGGGTTTTGCTATGTTGCCCAGGATGGTCCAAAACCCCTGGTGTAAGAGATCCTCCACCCTCAGCCTCCTCAGTAGCTGAAATTACAGGAACATTTCACCAACCTCTAATTGTAGCATTTTACAATAATATTTACAACAGAAAAATTAAAAAATTATGCTACATTAACACTTTATAATATAATGTAGCTTCTAAAAAACGTTTTTTAAATAATAGTCAATAACATGACAGAATTCAGACTAAAATATTTACTACGCCAAAAAACAGGATACAAATCTACTTTCAAAAATATAATCCCATTATTTTCAAGATGGTAGATAAGAGGTGTTGCTAGCATACCTCTCCCACTTGCGAGGACAAAATAATTTGCAGAAATTCACGGTGTAAATTTTTCTACAAGAAGCAATGTAGGAACTGAACAGGAAAACCGCAGAAATTTATGGACACTTTGAAGCAAGCAGGAGGCCGCAGTCCACAATGTGAGTCAGATGAAGGGCTGTCAGTCCCCAGAGTGTGAGACGGGGAGAGTTTGCCTCCAGGATACACACTCCCACCAGGGTCCCTGAAAGTCCAGGCCACTGGGGAAGGCCCTAGTTCCACCCAGTGCAGGAACTGACTTGGGGAAGGTTGTGGAATATAAAATTAGGAGCAGTTAGGGGAAGACCCTTGCATGCACTCCCAGATTCCATTGTGGGCTGAGGGCAGTCATTCCTTACTGTTTCTCAGAGAGGACCCTGCGGAGAACAGCAAAAAATTTCAGGTAGTTGTCACAGGTTGAAAGAAACTCCCAGGAGTGTTTCTTGATATAACCTTGGGTGGGGATAAATTCCCTTGGCCAGGGCCAAGGTGACAGAGAGAGTAAAGCAGACTGTGAGTGCAGGAGCACCGAGTGCAGGAGGCAGGAGCTCAGCTTTTCAGCTGACAGCCTGGCCTGAAAGCTGTGGTTTCTATCTCCCCACGGAAAACTTAGGACTACTAGCAGTGGTGAGGTCTGATTAAAGGCTGACTGGAACTCAGCTCACTGCTGCCGGTGGAACACTGCAAGCGTGGATCTGCCTCACCAGGTGTGTGGCAACTGTGTGGGGCTTACTGCAGCCTGCTACTCCCCACTCCCCGCACAGAAACTTCTGTGCAGTAGAGGCATCGATATTCCTCTCTGAAACATCAACCCACTGGCCTGAGACCCGCTCCTGTTAACCATGGAGGATGTTCAGGTTCTTGGCGTCTTGAACAAGAAATTGGACAAAATGCACAAGCAAAGAAAGGAAGGAATGAAGGGTTTTATTGAAAACGAAGGTACAGTCCACAGTGTGGGAGCGGGCCTGAGCAGAGGGGCTCACAGGTCCTGTTACAGAATTTTGCGGAGTTTAAATACCCGCTAGAGGATTCCATTGATTACTTTGGGCTCCCCCTATGTAAATGGAGAGGATAAAATAAAGTTACAAAGTAATTTAAGGCATACGCCCTATGTAGAGAGTATTTCCTGTTGTAGCTGAAGTGTGAGTTAGCCTATGTTTCCTGCCTCCAGACCCTATTTTCCTGCTTCACTCTCATCCCCCAAAACCCACAAGTGTTGCTGCTTGCCCTGCACATGAGGATCCAAAGTGCAAATGGTGTTGACCCAACCTCCACCGAACTTTGCCCCACCACCCGCCCTAGTAGGTTAACACAAAATACAGAATATTTTGAGAGCTTCATGGCCGTGCCAATTGCCTGAGAAACCAGTATACCCCCTTGGGCAATTAAGGAAGCAAAAATCCAAGTATTATTACGGTAGCTAATGCTCTTTTCTAGGCACCACCTCCTGGCTGGAGGCCAATGAACACAGTCCATTACAGTTTCTCCTGGCATAATAACACTGTGCCCAGGAAGAACAAAATGCCTATGTGATCTCAGCCATCACCACTGTCTGTGCCACTTTGGCCAACCAGGAGGCCCTGAGTCTGTCCATGTGACCAGTTCATTATACTATAACTGAAGTTCAAGAAAGTCAAAACGCTAAGGCTATCAATAACCAAGGAATTTCATAGTCTACATCACTCCCCCGTCAGCCCCATTAGAGCTTGTGATGCTATCCACTGTTGGGAAACTTGAGGACAGGTCACATCACTGGATCCTTGCAGACATTCCCCAGTACCAGCCTGAAGTGCTGCAACTTCACTGGGCAGCTAGACCAGAGGAGCAATAACACTCACAGTAGTCTGACTCCTAAGGACTCCTGCTCCTAGGTGAAGGGGGGAGTGTATCTTAAGGGAAAACCCTGTGGGACAAAAGAATCTGGATGGCAGGCCTTGAGAAACAGATCTATCTCCTGGTAGAAAGCTTCTTTTAGCTGAGGCACAGTTGCAGTGTTTAACTCAGAAGGGAAAGTCTTCAGCTCTATCCCAATACAGACAGCCCTGGGGTGCATGAAGGGTCTTGAGGAAAAGGAAGTTTTTCTTCTTTTGCTCACCACTGTAGTCACAGTTGGAGCTTCCCCCAGGTGTGTTCTGTGTTGGTGCGACTACAGACCACCTTTCTGGAACACATAAGGGGTGACTGCATCCCCACAGGAAGAGGGCCCTCCAGATTCAGCCTTGCATGAGAGAGAATCACAATTTCACTCTACTTGGAACATGAACATTCCTACAGATAAAAAGAGGTGCCTGTCTGATCTGAATAGTCATAGCACTGGAACAAGAGTGTGTCTGAGAGGCGGACCTTCTTGCTGACCTGGCAGGGGAGCTAAGGTGGCTCCAACCCTTCCTGCTGATAAGACCTCAGTGCAATTCATTGAAAGCTCTTCCAGCCACCTCTGTCAAGGCTGGTATTTCACTTAGCCACATGCTTTATCTACAACCAATTTCTACTCAGGGATATGTCCCCTACTGGCCTGAAGTCTGAACCATCAAAAAAGTACATAAAATATTGAGGTAAAATAAATAAATAAAAAGTGCATGCCATGGGGTAATGAGATAAGTTTTAAGGGAACTTTATCCTTCCAGCCCCATAGGAGATAGTAAACTTGCTCATATACCAAGCACATTGCTACTACAACCAGAATATGAGAAAGCCATCAAATAAAGACTCTCTATAACCAAAGAACTTTTACAGAGTCTTCACCCCTGAAAGCACCAAGAACTGAATTAGGCTATCATTTACCATAAGCATTAAAGTATCATCATTAAGAAGAAAAAAAGATTTAAAAATAAAACGAAACAAAAATCCACAGTAAAATCAAACATAAGTTCAAGAATAATTAGAAGGAAATAGTCTACCCGAATGAGAAGGAAAAAGAAAAATAATTCTGGTAATATGACAAAATAAGATGCTATAACACCCCTAAAAGATCACACTGGCTCTCCAGGAGTGGACTCAAACCAAGATGAAATCTTTGAAATACCACATAATGAATTCAGAAGGTCAATTATTAAGCTACTCAAGAAGATATCAGAGAAAGGTAAAAACCACCATAAAGATATTTAAAAAGCAGTTTGGCATATGAATGAAAAAACTTGTAGAGAGAGTAATATCATAATCTCAAAAAAAAATCAGAACTTCTGAAAATGAAAGACACACTGAGGGAATTACAAATGCAGTAGAAAGTTTTTTAAACGGAGTAGGACAAATAGAAGAAAGAATGTAAGCACTCAAAGAAAAGCCTTTTGAATTAACCCAATCAGACAAAAATTAAAGAAAAAAGAATCAGAAGAAATTCACAAGGTCTTCAAGAAATATAGAATTATGTAAAATGGCCAGATCTAAGAACAATTACTGTTCCTGAAGCAAAAGAGAAAATAACAAATCTGAAAAACTTATTTGGGGGAATAATTGAGAAAAACTTTCTTGTTCTGGTTAGAGATCCAGATATCCAAATCCAAGTAGCTCAAAGAACTCCTGAGAAGTTCACTGCAAAAAGATCTTCACCAACGCACATAGGTGTCATGCTATGTAAAGCGAACATGAAAGAAAGACTTCTAAGATCAGCAAAACAAAAGCTTCTGATAACCTACAAAGGAATGCTTATCAGACTAACAGCAGACTTCTCAGCAGAAACCTTACAAACCAGAAGGGATTGGGGTTCTGTCTTCGACCTCCCTAAACAGAACAACTGTCAGTCAATAATTTTGTATACCACAAAACAAAGTTTTATAAATGAAGGAGAAGTAAATTCGTTTTCAGACAAATGAATGCTGAGTGAATTTGTTGTTACCAAATCAACACCAAAAGAAATGCTAAAAGAAGTTTTAAACTTTGAAACAAAAGCCCAATATGCACCAAAATAGAATCTCTTGAAATCTTAAAATTCACAGGGCCTATAAAACAAGAATACAATAAAAAACTATTTAGGTAACAACATGATGAAGATAACAGTACCTCACACACATCTCAATATTAACATTGAATGTAAATGTCTTAAAAGTTCCACTTAAAAGATATAGAATGGCAGACTGGACAAAAAAAATTACAATCTTAATACCTTCTGTCTTCAAGAGACTCATCTAACACAAAAAGATTCATATAGACTCAAGGTGGAAGGGTGGAAAAGGTATTTCATGCAAATAGAAACCAAAAGCAAACAATGCTACCTATTCTTATATCAGACAAAACAAACTTCAAAACAATGACAGTAAAAACAGACAAATACTATGTAATGATGAAAGGATCAATACAACAGGAAGATATTATAAACCTAAATTTATATGCACCAAATACTAGAGGTCCTAGATTCATAAAACAATTACTACTAGACCTAAGAAATAGAATAGACAGCAAAATAATAATAAATGGAGACTTTGATATACCACTAGAGAGATCTTTGAAACAGAAAGTCAATAGAGAAACAATGGACTTCTTCAATGACACACCAGAACAAATGCACTTAACAGATATTTACAGAATATTCTACCCAAATCTGCAGAATATACATTCTTCTCACCAGCACATAGAATCTTCTCCAAAATAGACCATATTACAGTGACAAAACAAGTCTCAATAAATTTTTAAAAATCTAAATCCTATCGAGTATATTCTCAGACCACAGATCACAGTGGAATAAAACAAGACAACAACTCTTAAAAAAACCTTCAAAAGTATACAAGCACATGACAATTAAATAATCTGCTCCTGAATGACATCTGAGTTAATAATGAAATCAAGATGGAAATTTTTATTTTAATTGAAGGATAATAATGCCACAAGTTATCAAAACCTCTGTGATACAGCAAAAGCAGTGCTAAGAGGAAAGTTTATAGTACTAAATGCCTACAGCAAAAAGTCTGAGAGAGCAAAAATTAACAACCTAATGTCACACCTCGAGGAACTGGAGAAACAAGAACAAACTAAACCTAAAGCTAGGAAAAAAATAACAAAGATTGCAGCAGAACTAAATGAAATGCAAACAAAATAAATACAAAAGATCAATGAAAATAAAGGCTGTTTTTTAAAAAAAAAAATAAACAAAATCAATAGATCATTAGTAAGATTAACCAAGAAAAGAAGAGAGAAGATGCAAATAAGCTCATTTAGAAATGAAACTGGAGACATTACAATTAACAACACAGAAATACAAAAGATCACTTGACAATACTATGAACACCTCTATGCATATATACTAGAAAACCTAAAGGAAATGGACAAATTATTGGAAACATACAAGCCTCCTAGATCAAATCTGAAAGAAATAGAAACCTTGAGCAGACAAATAACAAGCAACAAGATAGAATAAGTAATTTAAAAAATAGTCATTTAAAAAAAAAAAACAACCAGGATAAGATAGATTTGAAGCTGAAGTCTACCAGAAATTCAAAGAAAAATTAGTATCAATCCTTCTGAAATATTCCAAAATGTTGAGAAAGGAGGAATACTTCCTAAATCATTATATGAAGCCGATATCACCCTGATACCAAAACCAGGAAAGGACACAACAAAAAATGAAAACTACAAAAAAATTCCCTGATGAACATAGATGCAGAAATCCTCAACAAAATATTAGTTAACCAAATCCAACAGCACATTAAAAAATCATTCTTTGTGATCAAGTGGGTTTTATCCCATGGATGTAATAGTTGAACATAGACAAGCTAATAAATGTGATATATCACCGAAACATAATTAAAAACAAAAATCACATGATAATCTCAATAGATGCAGAAAAATCTTTTGACAATATCCAGCATCACTTTATGATAAAAACTCTCAACAAACTAGGAATAGAAGAGATTTACCCCAGAATAATAAAAGTCATGTGTGATAAACTCATAACCAACATTATACTGAATAGGAAAAAGTAGAAAGCATTCCCTCTGAGAACAGAAACAAGAAAAGGATGCCTCCTTTTAACACTCCTATTCAACATGTTTTTGGAAGTCCTAGCCAAAGCACCTAGAAAAGAGAAAGAAATAAAGGGTATCCAAATTGGAAAAGAGGAAAACAAACTATCCTTGTTTGCAGATGATATTTCTGTATACCTAGAAAATACTAAAGACACCTTCCAATTATGGATTTGATAACCAAATTTAGTAAACTCTTAGGTTACAAAAATCAATGTACCCAAATCAATAGACTTCTATACACCAACAATGACCAAGCTGAGAATGAAATCAAGAACTCAATCCTTTTTACAACAACTGGAAAAAATAAAATAAATAAAATAAAATAAAACACCTAAGAATACACTTAACCAAGTAGGTGAAAGATCTCTAGAAGGAGAATTATAAAACACTACTGAAAGAAATCACAGATGACACAAGCAAATGGAAACAAAACCCATGATCATGGAGAGGAAGAATCAATATTGTGAAAATGACCATACTGCCCAAAGCAATCCATAACTTCAATGCAATTCCCATCAGAAAACAAACATCATTTTTCACAGAATTAGGAAAAACAATAGCTAAAATTCCAAGAAAAAGCCTGAATAGCCAAAGCGAGCCTATGTAAAAAGAATAAATAAATCTGGAGGCATCACATTGCCGAATTGCAAGTTATACTACAAACCTCTAGTTACCAAAGTGGCATGATACTGGTATGAAAGTAGGCATATAGACCAATGAAATGGAATAGAGGATCCATAAATGAAGCACATATAGCCAATTGATCATTGGCAAAGCATACAAACACATAAATTGGGGAATGAACACCCTATTTGATAAATGGTGCTGGGAAAACAGGCAAGCCACATGTAGAAGAATGAAACTTGATCTCCCTCTCTTGCCTTATACAAAAATCAGTCAAGATGGATAAAATACTTAAATATAACACCTGAAACTACAACAATTCTAGAAGACAACATTGGAAAAGCTCTTCTAGACACCAGCCTAGGCAAAGAATTTATGACTAGATCCCCCCACAAAATGCAACAAAAACAAAAATAAAGAAATCAGACCTAATTAAACTAAAAAGTTGCTGCACATCAAAGTAAATAATCATCACAGTAAACAGACAATCCACAAAATGGGAGAAAATCTTAACGAACTACACATCCGACAAAGAACTAGTATCCAGAATCTACAAGGAACTAAAAAAGATCACCAAGAAACAAGATAATTCCATTAAAAAGCAGACAAAGGACATGGACATAAATAGACATTTCTCAAAAGATATACAAATGGCCAAGAAACATCTGAAAAAAATGTTCAACATCACTAGTCATCAGGGAAATGCAAATTAAAACCACAATGAGATACCACCTTACTCCTGCAAGAACGGCCATTACTAAAAAATCAAAATACAACCGACCTCGGCATGGATGTGGGGAAAAGGGAATGCTTATATACTATTGATGGGAATGTAAATTAGTATAACCTCCATGGAAAACAGTGTGAAGATTCCCTGAAGAACTAAAAGTAGATCTACCATTAGATCGAGCAATCCCTCTACTGGATATCTACTCAAAGGAAAAAAGAAAAGTCATTATATGAAAAAGTGACTTGCACACGTATGGTTAGAGCAGCATAATTTACAATTGCAAAGATGTAGAACTAACCTAAATACCCATTGACTAATGAGTGGATGAAGAAAATGTGGTATATATACCCCATGGATTACTACTTAGCCATTAAAAGGAAGAGGATAATGTCTTTTGCCAGCAACTTGGATAGAACTGGAGGCCATTATTCCAAGTGAAGCAACACAGGGCCTGTAAAGCAAAAGCTGTATGTTCTCAATCCTAATTGGGAGCTAAGCATTCAATATTCCAATATTCAAAGGCATACAGAGTGATATAATAGACTTTAAAGACTCAGAAGGGGGACAGTGAGAGGGGAACTAGGGATAAAACACTATGCATTAGATACAATGTGCACTACTTGTGTGATGGGTGCACCAAAATCTTAGAATTCACCACTATATAATTCATCCATGTAACAGAAAATCACTTGTACCCCAAAAGTTATTGAAATAAAATAAAATAAAAATAGAAATAATATAACCCCAATTATAGATTTTGCTTTATGAATCATTACAGGTTTTTGTGTCTGTATTTTCTAAAATAATCAAAATGTATTATATTTTTAATCAAAATACTTTAAAATATACAATTCATGTAAAATACTGTGAATAATTTACATTTTAAGATAGGGTTATAATTCACATACTTTTTAAAATTGTGATTATACTATGGGTATTTTTTCAGATTTTACGTATAAACTCTGAATGCATGCTTAGAAAAGCACAATAAAAGAGTTCATATTAGACCCCAGCCACAAAACAAAGAAACTCACACCTTCTGCCGCAATATATAATAAATATGTATTTTGAAATGTATTCTATAAGTAGTCAAGTTATATTCTACTATGGCACATAGTGTGCTATTATATTCCTCACACTAGAATATATGCTTTTTATAGAAATTTAATCTTATGCTAAAACAAATAATTTATTATATCTAATTAAAAAAATACCTGTCTAAAGCAGTGGTTCTATTTCTAGCTGCAAAATGAAATCACCGAGGTTTATTATTTCTCAAAATTCATAGGCTTTACCTTCAGATATTTTGTGGTAATTAATCTGGGCGTGAGGACCTGAAATCAAATACTTTTAAATTTAACCCCTTCACCAGACTTATTTTGATATGTGTGCAGAATTGAGAACCACTAGTCTGGAACTTCTTACTCCTCTTAACTGTTGTTTCTGCTTGCCCAAAAGAAAATGTTGCCAAAATTTCAAAGGGGGGGTGGTAGAAGAGTAATAGGGAGAGACTGGCCAATGTTTACAGTTATACTTAGGAGAAATAAGTTCTGGTGCTCTATTTGCACAGCAGGGTGCCTATTGTTAACTATATTGTGTGGAGTATTTCAAAATAGCTAGAAGATAGAATTTTGAATGTTATTACCAGAAAGAAATGGTAACTGTATGAGATGATGAATATGCTAAATATTAGGATTTGATTTTACACAATGTATATATGTATGGAAACATCACAGTGTACTCTATAAATTATTATGTGTCAATAAAAATAAAATTAGAAAAAAGATCTCAGGGGGAAGTAATGTATTTTACATTCAAGCTTTGCATTTCCAATTATGTGAGTTACAATTTTCCCCTAATGCTACTAAAAAAGAAAGAAATGCATTTATAATTATTTAGATATATTTAAAAACTTATACTTTTCTTGACATTTTGTTCACTTAGTTTATGACACATTATTTTTATAGCATGTTAAATTGTTAATTCTTAAAGTAAATTCTCCGGATTTGTGTCAATTACATCTGCTATTATACAGATTATATAGCTCTACTTTTTAGTTGCATCTTAATCCACTTTTAAATAACTGTGGCACTAGGAAGTAAAAATCTAAAATGAATAAACAAAAAAAATTGAAGTCACCAGACATTCAACTATTTGGATTGCTTCTGATTAATCAATACTATTTTATCTGTTTCTATACTGAAGTTTTCTAATAATCAGTTAAACTCTTCTTATTTGAAAGAAATTTTTGGGAGGGAAGAGTTAATGGACAACTTCAACTAGACAGAAATGAAAAATAAGCTTCACATTTTTCTTTCAAACATGAGAAACTGGCAGCTTGATGAAAATCGTTTGCATAGATTAGATAGGTATAAATTCAGGCTTCCAGATACTAACTTGCAACGTAGTCTGTATACAATCCATTTTATTTCTGCTCATTTTTGCATAATTGAAAGAAATTCACTCATTAACAATGTTCTTTATCCAAAGAATCTTAAAACTCATTAATACATTTTTTACTAAAATGTTAGAAACCACCTAAACTAGATAGATGCATAATTTTTTAGTAATTTATTAAAATATAAGTTAAATTTTCTAAAACAAAAATTTGAAGAACTTAAGATGACCCCAAACTTCAATAAATCAACAATAATCAAGTTTAATCTTTCACCTTGAATTTGGAGATTAAAAAACAATATATCTAGTGCCTGTCTCATCATGTTACATGTAAATAAAATACTTATAAACCCAAGCTCTGTCACTTTTGTGCAGTGTTGTAGTATGCGCCCAGTTGACAGATAATATGGACTCCCCATGGCTCACTGAGGTGATCCAAGTTAAACAGAATCAGGTGGCCATGGCTGGGTGAAGGAATGGTCACCCACTCTGTGTTCTCCGAAAGATGTAAAAGTGTCAATGAACCTGCCTTTTCACAATGAAGCCAAACTAATTCTCGCTGTCAATCTTGAGATAGACTGCAGCTGGATATTTCCCAACTGATCACCAACAGATTATCTCCTGTCAACAAACTAATCACCTGAAACCAGTCAATTAAGAAAGACTGACGAGTTTGGGCTTAAAGCTCATCAAATCAAAACATTTTATTTCTCACTCTCCTGACCCCCTTCTCCTGCCCTACTGTTTGTGCCTTTACAAGCTTTAACTCTACAACCTCTCCTCAGAGCACATTTTCAGTTTGCATTGAAGGTTGTATCTCCCCAATCTGCAGACTGCTTATAGAAAATATGGCTCTTCTTTTTTTTCTCTGCAGATCTCATGGTCTTTTGTCAAAATTGAAACTAAACATTAGGAACGCAGAATATCAAGAATTCTGGTTATTTTGGGCATCAAAGTATATTTAACACCTTATGACAAGAAAGATAAAAGAAAAGCTCAATGACATTTCATTACCACATACATATACACGCACACCCACACACACACACATACATATATAGTTACCAAACTTACATTATCCCATTATCCCAAATGTATCTCCAGGAGCCAGTTATGTCAGGATCATCACTCCAGAGAGCCTGTTAAAATAGACACTTCAAATGATTCAGATTTAGTAGAGCTAAGAAGCTAACATTTGTAACACATTCATTAGGTGTTTGTGCTGATACGCAGCAAGATTGGAGAACACCTGAAACCTAAATCTTATCTCTGAAATATGTACATCTTTCTAAAAAGTAAGAAGGAAAAAGTATTCTGTCATACACAATATAAACTGATGATATTAAAAATATATGAAAGATTTTGGGGTCATTTTTCCAATGCCATTAAATTGAAATTATTTGCTCTCATTCTTTCTTGCGCTCTTTATCTCCTTCATAATTGGCATATTTACCATCAAGATATTTGTTTTGGTCTCACAATGTAGTCCATATAACACCCTGAAATTCTCCTATTGCTATTCTAGGGTGTCTGTGTGGTGGGTGTGTATGCACACACACATACATACACATATATCTAGATATACACATACACATATATTCGTATATATAGAGAGAGAAAGAGATACAGACAAGACAGACTCTTTTTGTCTTATTTCTGATTATTAGCAACTAGAATTTTATTAACATAACCTCATGTAACAGTTATAACTAGCACTTTCTCCTTTGCCAAAGATTTGCAGCCTCAGATTTTATATTTCTGAAGGATCATCATCAGTATTATTTCTATTAACAAGAGATGAGTTATCAGAGAAAGGAGAAATGTAGTTAGGCAGAACACAAAGGATAACATGCCATTATGGGAAACCAAAATTATTTACCCCAAAGTCTACTTTTTAGACATATTTCCATAAAGCTATTCAGAGAACCTGCACACAGGAATACCTTGGCAAAGCTCACTTTTGTGGGAGAGATGTGCATTTGTAAAAAAATAAAATAGAAAAAAAAAAGAAAAGACAAAAAACTGCACTGGTAAAATAAACAGACTTTCTGAGGCCCCTCTCTTATCTGGGTCTAGGAAAGATTAACCAACCACAAGCTATCATCTACTTTTTCTAAAGGCAGCTCAGAGATTACCTGGGATATTTTTATCTGCATAACAATATTACCTTTGCTTGACATAAATTCCTCCCTTCACTTTTCTGTAACCCTTAATGTGACATTCTTCAGAGCTCAGAGAAACTTGTTTCCAGGCTGCTGTTCTTTAGGTTCATTCATTTCTTCTGAATATCATTTACTCCTACAAGCCTACATCTCCCCTCCCTTCAGTGAAGTGAATATTTAAGCATCAGTCATCTTCTTTTTCTTTCAGTTTTTGTATTTGTATGACTCTCATGCACACATGTGCATGCCAGTACATTTGTATGTCTTTTTTTCTGCTAATTTCTGTAGGGGACAAGGGAAAACTTTTCCTCTGTGCTCTGAAGATTCTACAAAAATCAAATTAAAAAGAAGCACATCAATGTAATGACTTGATGGGTTTTTCCTGTGTGCTGCACAAACACTGAGATCACAGCATTGCAGTAAGGAAAGAGTTTATTTGACAGGAAGCTGGCCACATAGGAGACATGCTTTTTACCCAAATCAGTCTCCTTGAAGGCTTAGAGTTATGGTCTTTCAAGGACAATTTGGTATGCAGGGAGAAGACTAGGTAATGGGAGTTACCAATTTGTTGAGTTTCAGTATGTAGCTAGTCAGGCATGACAGGGGCATGAGAGGGCTCACCCTCCACCCACCGGGAATGTCAGGTAACCATCAGGTGATGGTCTAGGAGTTATCACACTGCCTCTATAGAATGAGAATAGATTGCAGTCCATACCAGGGAGAGGCAGTTTCCAGATGGTTGGGCTCTCTAAAATAATAATTCATCAGGGCCAATGCCAGGAAGAGGCAATTTCCCAATAGATAAAAATACCTGAAATTGGTAATTGACAGCTTCCAATAATATCTCAGGAATAGGGTGAGTTGGCTCAAGAAAGTACATTAAGAGATAAAATGGTAAAGTATGACCTTCCCAGGGCATTCCACCAGAAAAGGAAGAAAGCCTCAGGTGAGCATGCTACAACTACTTAAACACACTGTGCATGCTCACCTCCCAAATGCAAGGAGGGCACCATGCATGCGGGTGACTCACCTTTAGGGAAGAATGAAAGGAAAGGGATGCAAGATGCTAAAAGTAGACCAGCATATAAAATCTGAGGTTCAATGTTAAACAAGGTGCTTGACTTCAGAGATGCCCACTTCCAAGCATACTTTCCTTTCTTTCCTGCTATAAAGTTTTTAAATAAACTTCCACTCCCACTCTGAAACTTGCCCTAGTCTCTTTTTCTGCCTTATGCACCTCAGTAGAATTCTTTCTTCTGAGGAGGCAAGAATTGAAGTTGCTACAGACCCACACAGATTCAGTACTGGTAACCTGGATATTTGCCACTGCTAACAGTTGGAGTTGCCATAATATGGGGTGTGAAAAATGGTCCTCATGCATTGAGTCCACCTCTCGATGTGGGGCCATAGGACTGGTTAAGTCATGAGTCAGAAGTCTAGATGGATTAACTTGGTTGCCAGAACACAAAAGTGTGCAAAAAAAAAATCTCAAAAGATGAATCTTAGCTTCTACAGTAGTGATATTATCTATAGCAGCAATTGTGGAAGTCACGAATCTTGTCATCTCCAGCCACCTGACTCTTGAGCAGTACGGGATTATAGAAACAATGCCTACATCTTAGCAGAATTCAAGTCCCTCTCATAATCTTACTTGTAGGGCCTTTCATTAGTTTTACAAGGGTGGTTTAATTTGGAGAAGAGCTATTATCACCCTTGCTTTAAGATTAAGCTACAAACTAAATCTCTCCAAAAGTTTGCTTGGCCTATGCCCATGAATTACTAAGGAGAGCTTGAAAATTATACTGAGATGAAGTCAACTATGTCAGATTTCTCTTATTGTCAGAATTGCACAAAGGCAGTTTCATTAATGGGATAAAAGGCATACAAATTTTATTAACATGCATGAGTGGCAGGGTTTGGGGGAAGAATGATTACTCCAAACCCTCAATGGGATACAGAAGTGTACTCTTTTTCATAGGGGAGGGAGGTGATAAGGAATGTAGAAAATTCTTTTGGGGAGCAGTAAGTGATTATTAGAGAGAATGAATGGACCAGGGACACAGAAATTAACTCATAAGTGATTCTCTTTGGAATTTGAATCAGTTCAAGAGTCAGATATTATCTTGCAAAAAAAAGTCTATTTTGTGTGGTTGCATTCTTTAGTCTTCTATTCTGAAATTGCTGACATTTCAGTAAAGAAATTGAAAGGAATTATGTATCTGTTGGTATGAAGCTTTCCTTCTCTGCACCTAGCATCCTGGCTTATGCTTGTAATGTCAGCACTTTGGGAGTTCAAGGCAGAAGGATTGCTTGAGGCCATGAGTTTGAGACTAGCTTGGAGAATATGGAAAATCATGCCCTACAAACCATAAATTTTCATTAGATGGGTTTTATTTAACCCTATATATCATGACTTACTTTCCAACCTGACTCTGGCATAATATGAGACACGGAAGTAAATCAAAATATTTTATGTGAAAACATGTTTCTTTGCCATACCTTGAAATGGCCCTGCAAAGCTGTCCTTAGTGGAAGAAAATTTGCATCTGTAAAGAATCTCTATTAACGTAACCAGATCTTTTTCTTTCAGACCCTCCTAATCCTAAACAGATTAACTAAAAATCTAGCACCTTTTAAAGACCTGAATGGAAAACATTTGTCATCTGTTGTCTCTAAGGGCAGCCACTATAAGGTTTCAGAAGAACCTTGGTCTCCACAATCTTTTATCTTAACCTGAACATTTCCTTTCTGTCAATCCCAGGTCTCTAGGCAAACTCGACCAATTGTCAACCAGAAAGTATTTAAATTTACCTATAGACTGGAAGCCCCCACTTTGAGTTGTCCCACCTTTCTGAACCAAGCCAATGTATTTATTAAATGTATTTGATTGATGTCTCATGCCTCCCTATAAGGTATAAAATCAAGTTACATCCAACCCCCTTGGGCACTTGTTCTCAGGACCTCCTAAGGGCTGTGTCACCAGCCGTGGTCACTCATACTTGGCTCTGAATAAATCTCTTCAAATATTTTACAGAGTTTGGCTCTTTTCATTGACAGTGGCATTGATATGACATGGCTGTGTCCCCAACAAAATCTCTTCTTGAATTCCCACGTGTTGTGGGAGGGACCCGATGAGAGGTAATTGAATCATGGAGGCAGGTGTTTCCCCTGCTGTTCTTGTGATAGTCAATAAGTCTCATGAGATCTGATGGTTTTATAAGGGGGAGTTTTTCTGCACAACCTGTCTCTTTGCTTGCTCTCATCCATGTAAGATGTGATTTGCTCTTTCTTGCCTTCTGCCATGATTGTGAGGCTTCCCCAGCCATGTGGAACTGTAAGCTCGTTAAACTTCTTTATTTTGGAAATTGCCCAGTCTCACGTGTGTCTTTATCAGCAGTGTGAAAACGGACTAATACAGGCATGCACCTGTTGTTTCAGCTACTCAGGAGGCTGAGGTGAGAGGACGTCTTGACCCTGGGAAGTTGAGACAATAGTGAGCTATGATAGTGCTACTGCAGGGCAGCCTGGGTTCCAAAGTGAGACCCTGTCTCAGAAAAAGAAAATGTTTCTTGAGGAGTGGGAGGAATGCAACAAGGTTAGAGGGACCTTGATTCTGAGGCTTATTTCTGAGGTCTTTTCATTTTCAAAACCACAAAACTTGTCCAAGCACCACATTTTGCGTATTCATTTTCTGTATCCCAATATTGTTTATTAATTGGTTTTATAGACTCAAATAATTGAATCTTCAGGAGAAAAAATTAAACTTTTCTATTGATAAGGTTTGGCTGTGTCTCCATCCAAATCTCATCTTGAATTCCTATGTGTTGGGGGAGGGACCCCAGTGGGGGGTGATTGAATCATAAGGGTGGGTCTTTCCCATGCTGTTCTCATGATGGTGAATAAGTCTCAAAAGACCTGATGATTTTAAAAAGCAGAGTTCCCCTTCGCAGGCTCTCTTCTCTTGTCTGCCACCATGTGAGACGTGCCTTTTACCTTCCATCATGATCATGAGGCCTCCCAAGCCATGTGGAACGGTAAGTCCATTAAATCTCTCTCTTTTTTTTTTTTTTTTTGTAAATTGCCCAGTCTCAGGTATGTCTTTATCAGCAGTGTGAAAATGGACTAATACAGTAAATTGGTACCAGTAGAGTGGAGCGCTGCTGAAAAGATACCAGAAAATATGGAAACGACTTTGGAACTGGGTAAGAGGCAGAGGTTGGAACAGTTTGGAGGGCTCAGAAGAAGACAGGAAATTGTGGAAAAGTTTGGAACTCCCTAGAGGCTTGTTGAATAGCTTTGACCAAAATCCTGATAATATGGACAATGAAATCCAGTCTGAAGTGGTCTCAGATGGAGATGAGAAATTTGTTGGGAACTGGTGCAAAGGTGACTCTTGTTATGGTTTAGCAAAGAGACTGGCAGTATTTTGTCACTGCCCTGGAGATTTTTGGAACATTGACTCTCCGAGAGATTATTTAGGGTATCTGGCGGAAGAAATTTCTAAGCAGCAAAGCATTTAAGAGGTGACTTGGGCACTGTTAAAAGCATTCAGTTTTAAAAAGGAAGCAGAGCATAAAAGTTCAGAAAATTTGCAGCCTGACAATGCTACAGAAAATAAAATCCCATTTTCTGAGGAGAAATCCAAGCTGACTGCAGAATTTTGCATCGGTAACAAGGAGCCTAAGGTTATTCCCCAAGACTATTGGGAAAATGTCTCCAGGGTATGTCAGAGGTTTTCATGGCAGCCCCTCCCATAACAAGCCTAGAAGTCTAGGAGGAAAAAGTAGTTTTGTGAGCTGGGCCCAGGGTCCCTGTGCTGTGTGCAGCCTAGGGACTTAGTGCACTGCATCCCAGCCACTCCAGCTGTGGCTGAAAGGGGCCAACATATAGCTCAGGCTGTGGCTTCAGAGAGTGCAAGTCCAAAGCCTTGGCAGTTTCCACATGGTGTTGAGTGTGTGAATGCACAGAAGTCAAGAATTGAGATTTGGGAACCTCTGCCTAGATTTCAGAAGATGTGTGGAAATGCCTGGACGCCCAGGCAGAAATTTTCTGCAGGGGTGGGACTCTCATAGAGAACCTCTGCTAGGTCGGTGTAGAAGGAAAATGTGGGGTCAGAGCCCCCACACAGAGTTTCTACTGAGACACCACCTAGTGGAGCTGTGAGAAGAGGGCCACCGTCCTCCAAACTCAGAATGATAGATTCACTCACAGTTTGCACTGTGAGCCTGTAAAAGCCACAGACACTCAATGTCAACCTGTGAAAGCAGCCAGAAAGGAGGCTGTACCCTGGAAAGCCACAGGGGTGGAGCTACCCAAGACCTTGGGAACCCACCCCTTGCATCAGCGTGACCTGGATGTGAGACATAGAGTTAAAGGAGATAATTTTGGAGCTTTAAGGTTTGACTGCCCTACTGGATTTCAGACTTTCATGGGGTCTGTAGCCCCTTTGTTTTGGCCAATTTCTGCCATTTGGAATGGCTGTATTAACCCAATGCCTATATCCTCATTGTATCTAGAAAGTAACTAACTTGCTTTTGATATTACAGGTTCATGGGCAGAAGGGACTTGCCTTGTCTTAGATGACATGTTGGACTGTGGACCTTTGAGTTAATGCTGAAAGGAGTTAAGACTTGGGGGACTGTTGGGAAGGCATGATTGGTTTTGAAATGTTAGGAAATGAGATTTGGGAGAGGCTGGGGTGGAATGATATGATTTGGCTGTGTCCCCATTCAAATCTCATCTTGAATTTCCACATATTGTGATATGGATCTGGTGGCATGTGATTGAATCATGGGGGCGGTTCTTTCCCATGCTGTTCTCTTGATGGTGAATAAGTCTCATGAGATTTGATGGTTTTAAAAAGGGGGGTTTCCCTGCACAAGCTCTCTTTTCTTGTCTGCCTCCATGTCAGACATGCCTTTCACCTTCTGTCATGATTGTGAGGTCTCCCCAGCCAAGTGGAACTGTAAGTGCATTACATCTCTTTCTTTTGTAAATTGTCCAGTCTTGGGTATATCTTTACGATCAGCGTGAAAGTGGACTAATACACCTATGCTATTAAATATTATAATTCTAAAAATGCACACCACCCATAAAAATGGAAACAGAATTTCATTAACAGGCTGTAAAGCTGTATAATTTATCTTTTTGTTTTGCTCCATAGTTGTTAACATTAAAATTTCTGTCTTATATTCAAGTACATAGTAAGCCAGTGATAGATGCAGGAAGCAGATAAGGGAGAGGGTCCCCAGACAATCTCTGACTGGGCAATTTACAAAAAAAAAAAAAAAAAAAAACAGTCTGTGCACTGGGAGAATGGGGTGGAGCCATGGGAAGTTTGTGGTGTTTGCACAGGGGAGGAGCCTGGCATCTTCCGTTCTTGTGTGTGGCCTAAAATCAACCTGTGAGATGGCAGCCTGTTAGCAGGAACTCCTCTCACTTTGCTGAGTTTCTATTTTTTTTTTTTTTTTTTTTCCTTTTCACCCAGTAAATTCCATTCCCCTCACCCTTCAATGTGTCTGCATGCCTAACTTTTCCTGGTCGTGTAACAGGAACTTGGTTTTAGCTGAACTAAGAAGCAAAGTTCTGCAACAGCAGGGTTTGCTAATTATATGAAAGAAATTTGTCTGACATTGCATCACAAGGCACATATGCTGCTGTGTTCTTTTCATGTGAATTTAATGCCTTGATGTTCTATTCAAATTTCTTCTACACAGTCCTTTAATACCTTCTAGGCATTCTCCAGAATAAATGATTATAATTTCATTCCCTACTAATTATTTCCTGTGGATACTATTCAAAGTAGAATTGGAAGGTGTAAGAGAACAGGTAATGTGATTGGCTGTGACTAATTTGTGTCCTGCTCAACCTGAAAATAATTTTTGATCTGCTTAAAGTCAGTAGCAGTTGGATACCTGTTTACCCCATTGAAAGAGCCATATGTGCTGTGAATGAAAGAAAGCTATTTATTCATTTCTATTAAAATTTTTAATGCAGGAAATACTTACCACATAAATTAATACTAACAATCAAAATGCTATTAACATAATGCAACACATTTGACAAAATGTATGTTATGCAAATAATCACTTAAAAAATTAGACATTAGGGACTTCAATAAAATTGTCTGCTTACTTTTGCAAAATATTATTTTCTCTTTTAAAAAACATTTTCAATACCAGTAAAAATGGCTAACATGGAATTTTAAGAAAGAAATAGGTAATAGATATTGTAGGGTAGCCAAGGGGACAATTCCTCTTTGCCCTCTTAAGGTTTGCTGAAAATCACTGACATGAGACAGGTTGATTAATAAGAGAAAAGGCATACAAAAGTATTTAATGTTTATACAGGAAAGCCTTCATAACAAAGATTCAACCCCCCAGTAAGGCAAAGAAGCTTGTACACCAGCTTGTTGTTACAGAAAGAATGGGACTCAGATCCTGGCAAAACAGATTATGAGAGGGAGGAAGAAGAATTATGGTGAGGGGCAATAAATGAATAACATGAAGAATGAATGGATGGAGAACAGAGATTAACTGGTAAATAGTTCTTTTTGGAATCTGAATGCATTTGAGAGACAGACAAGAGTCTGTTCTGTTGTGGTTACATTCTTGGTCTTCTTTTCAGCAATAAATAAGTATATTACAGGGAAGAGAAAAACAACAATTGTTCTCCCTGGTGGGTCTGGACTCTGGGCCCATAGAGGAGCTTCAGATAACAGCTCAGTCCCATGCTTTGGGAGAAGCCATGGTGGAGGAGAGGTCAGCGAGACTTGAGACTTCTTAAGTTCAGTACATTAAAGCACCGTATTTTGGGATATCAGTTTCTGAGCCCACAAAATATAGAGGTATGTAAAAAATGTTCCATATTTATGTAATGCCAACATCATTTCTGCTAAGTTGCACTCTAGCTGTTATTTGATAAGATATATTTTAGCAAAAAATTAATAAATAATATGTTAACTAATTTCCTGTGGGGGTGCAAAATGGGTGATTTCTTTCCTCTCCATAAGGTTCACAGCTGACACCCTTATAACAAAGTTTAACAAGACAGAAGCAAAATAATTACATTTAATCACAGTGTTATGTTACATGAGAACCTTCAGAATAAAGACCCAAAGATATGGGTGAAGGTGTCCATGATTATGCGTAGGTTTAATAAAAAATGGTCAACTGTGCAGAGCCATGACTGAAAAGAGTATAATAGCTAATGCTAATAAACTGAGTGGGGAAACAGCAAAGCCTGTCTATTCATATTTGTCCTAGCTTCTCTGTGCGCATTTCGTCTTTCTGGGTATAGGTAAGGACCCTTTTTTAAAAGGGGGTCTTATGACCTACTATCAAACAGAGTAGGTCAGATAAGTTATTTATGGCAGTTAGGAGGAGTGGTCCAGGAGAGGACTCTTTCTCCATCCATTAGGAATATTGGGTAATGGTTCAGCAATCGTCACATTGTAAAAGTGATAAATTGACAGCCGGTGTCAGGGAGAGGTCATTTTTTTTTTTATGGTCCACACCTGTTGCACTAAAGTGTTAATTGCAGATGGCCAGGGAGATGCAACTTCCTGGGTATGTGCATTAAGAGACAAAATGGTAGAGTATGACCTTCCGAGGACACTCCACCAGAAAAGGGAAGAAAGTCTGAGATGAGCACGCATACAACTTCCTAAAACTACTGCTTGTGCTCACTTCCCAAGGGTAAGAAGGGCACTGCACATACAGGAAGCCCACTCTAAGGGAAGAATCATGGGAAAGTGGCCAGTCTATAAAGTTCTAGGATCATAGGTAAAGATGACACTTGACCTTCACATGCCCTCTTATGTCTCTTCCAAGCGTACTTTCCTTTCTTTCCTGTTCAAAAGCCTTTTAAATAAAATTCCACTACTGCTCTGAAACTTGCCTTGGTCTCCTTTTCTTCCTTATGCCTCTCAGCCGAACTCTTTTTTCTGAGGAGGCAAGAATTGTGGTTGCTGCAGATCGGTACAGATTCACCACCCTTAACTCGCATACCTTCTACCCCTAACATATTTGGTGCCGTGAGACTCGGACACTTGCTACCAGTAACATATCTGATGCTGGGAGACTTGGATATTTGCCACCCCTAAACACTTTCACAGAAAGAAGAGGAAAGTTAGGGGACTCACTTTTAGGTTTTATGACTGTTACCTAATTTATCTTTGTTTATTATATTTCCATATAAATGCTTCATTAAATATCTGAATGCTGAAATCATACAGAGGACTTACTTTTGTGGGAGCCCATCTACAACATCTCTTCCAGAAAGGAGACACAGTGTTACCTGTCTCATGTGGAAAAGGAGTTCTAGTTTCTATGACCTATCTTGGAGAAAAGGGATTTTAGTTTCTGTGGCTTCCCTTGAGGAAGAATGAGGGGGTAACAGACAGGAGTGCAGGAGAAGGACAGAGAAAACCTATGCTTCTGATATCTTAATTTTGGGGTACTGTTTTATGAGCCTCAATGTTCTCCAATTTGAAACTTCCACAAAAAGATTTGAAGTCTAGAAATTGGGTTGGTGGATTGTCTCATAAGCCATCGTCTCTGTCTCTTAATCCCCAAATAGGTCAGTCCACTTAAACAGTTAACAGTTATGTCTCATTTCAGGAAGTATTGTTGTAGATGAGCTTCCAGACAAGTCAGACCTCTATATGATTTCAGTAATTAAATATTTATTAAGATGATTTCTATGGAAACCAAAAACAAACAAAATAGTTCCTCAGATATTTTATGATTATCTACAACTTAATGTAACATAACATGACTTTAAGATTTTAAATAACTGAAAAGATTCTTGAAACTATGATGAATTACATTTATAAATATATAAATGTTTGTTCATATTTGCCTTTTTTAATTGTTTGCCTGGTCCTATTTGTTTTGTTAATTTTTATTTTATTTTAATACTTTTTGGGGTAGGAGTTGTTGTCTGTTACATGGATGAATTATACAGTGGTGAATTCTTTTTTTTAATTACACTTTAAGTTCTATGGTACTTGTGCACAATGTGCAGGTTTGTTACATATGCATACATGTGCCATGTATACATGTGCCAGGTTTGTTACATATATATACATGTGCCATCTTACATATATGTACATGTACCCGTTAACTCATCATTTACATTAGGTATATCTCCTAATGCTATACCTCTCCCCTCCCTCCACCCCACGACAGGCCCTGGTATATGATGTTCCCCACCCTGTGTGCAAGTGTTCTCATTGTTCAGTTCCCTACAGCGGTGAATTCTAAGATTTTGGTGCACCCATAACATAAATAGTGCACATTGTAACTAACGCATAGTGTTTTTATCCCTAGCTCCCCTCCTACCCTCCCCCTTCTGAGTCTCTAAAATCCATTATAACACTCTGTATGCCTTTGCATATTGATAGCTTAGCTCCCAATTATGAGTGAGAACATATAGTTTTTGGGTTACCACCCCTGTTACTTCGCTTAGAATAATGACCTCCAGCTCCATCAAAGTTGCTGCAAAGGACATTATTCTCTTCCTTTTAATGGCTAAGTAGGAATCTAAGTGTATATACATATACATATATATATATATATATATATATCACATTTTCTTCATCCGCTCATTAGTCCATGGACACTTACGTTGTTTCCACATCTTTGCAATTGTAACCCATGTAGCTATAAAAATACGTGTGCAAGTTTCTTTTTCATATAATGACTTTTTTTCCTTTGGGTAGGTAGATACCCAGTTGTGAGATTGCTGGGTTGTATAGTAGGTCTAGTTTTAGCTCTTTAGGGAATCTTCATACTGCTTTCCATAGAGCTTGTACTAATTTACATTCCTACCAGCAATGTATAAGCATTTCCTTTCCCCCACATCCACGCCAATACAGATTTTTTTTTTTTTTTTTTTTTTTTTTTACTATTTAATAATGACCATTCTTGCAGGAGTAAGGCGGTATCTACAGATCTTTCAAAAGGTCCTTAAGTGTTCCTGTTCAGTACCTACATTGCTTCTTGAAAAAGTTCACAATGTGATTCTTTATGCACTTCTTTGTCCTTTCAATTGAGAGAGGTATGCTAGCAATGTTTCTAATGTGCAATCTTGAAAAAAATAAAAAATAAAATAAATTCTTTATTTTAACAATTATATTTTAATTGCTCATAGAAAACAGAGGTAGCTTTTTAAAAGTTATTTTCTTTTGAAAAAGCAAAACAAAGTTAACCCTAAATCAGCCAGTCTCATCCTAACTCATGCATGTGAATGACTGGAGGCAGGATGTGGTCCTACCGGGCTTGATTCTCTTCTGCAGCTGGTGGCCCAGGTACTTTAAATACACACACGTCCCCAGCATTTACAATGGCGATCTGTCTGGATCCCAGAATACAGAGGCTCAAAATTATGTACATAAGCTCACAGGAAGATGTATAATGTTTTCTGGGAGCCCAGTATCAAGCCTGCTCAGGTTCCTCCTCCTCAGACAAATCAAGAATGCATCAACAATATTATAAAAACAGAGATAACGAAAAGCTAAAAGTCAAACATGTTTTTTTTTTTTCCTCTCCTTTAAATATCTAGGAGGTAACAAGCTTGCTTGAATAGGAACTCTAGGTTTAAAAAAGTATGCTTGTATAATAATAAATTATGACACTTCTGAAGACATTTTTACTTTTATTTCAGAAAGAGTTTTAAATCTAGCTTCATTTACCAAAGTTTATCTCAGATCACTTAAACTAAAATGCATTTGCATTAGTTTTTATTTTATTTTATCTTCAAAAAAGACTGTAAGATATATTGTCTACTATTAAAAATAAACGTATGTAGACTCTGGACTAGATTTTAGGTTTGAATGTTTCTAAAATTCATTTGGGTGAATTTGTTGCATTTTTTTCTAATTTAGTCTTAGGGTGTTTCTCTGGAAGGTGGTTACAAACTCCAGGCCTGGCCTGGCAGTTTCATCAAGAGTGTAATTGGATTGTTTGCAACTCAATGGATAAATGCTGTGGGAATGGATACCCCCTTCTCCAGGATGTGCTTGTTTCACATTGCATGCTTGTATCAAAATATATCATGTACCCCATAAGTATATACACCTACTATATACCCACAAAATTTTTAGAAAAAAAGCTAACCACTCTCTAGGAAAGCCCTGATAAAGGGCCAGGTTAGTGGGAGAATTAAGTTCAAGTGTTTCAGCTAGATGAGACAGATGAGAAACAGGATCATTTAAAAAATGGTAGCAAAAATCATAGGAATTTAATACAGGATTTTACAAATAATTACACAAATTAGCATAGGAGAAAATTCAGATATCATTGCCATTTACTGCCAATTTCTATCTGACTGGATCAGACAACTGAGACTTTTTTATCTAAGCATGTGAAGAAACTAAGAGGACAGGAAGCCGGATATTTCCCCTGTAACAACCATTTTTTTGCAACCACTGTCAGTTACCTTGAAAATTGCAGCTCTTGACAGTGACTTTTTAATGACTATAAACTCAAAGTTCTAGTGTTCTCTCACACTATAAAATAACCCTTCATACTCCCAAAAGCCAGAGATCACGGAACTCAAGGCAAAAGATAAAAGAGCTTCACGCTTCAGAGGAACCTATCCAAGACTCGTGGGACTCCATGAGAAAGAGGTGATCTCTAAAAAGGGTTTAGTGGTGTCCATTTTGTTTTCCTCAAACGATCTCAAAAATGCTACAAGTCTTACTTTAGTTCTCTCCATATGGTAGCCAGAACTCTAAGTTTTCACCTTAGTAATTCTTATTCATTGACCACCAAATGGAGAAAACATGAGCTGAAAAAAGCCAGCAAAAGGAGAAAAGGGAGAGAAACAAATTGAATTAGTCTTAGAGGAGCCAGGTTAGGGAAATTTTAAGTTTTCTATAAAAGCCAATAAAGTTCGAGTTAGCAAGGTTTCAAGAATAAGGGGTTCAGTTGACTTAGAAGTTCCCATGGAAGAAATGTAGTTCAGAAATAGAGAAAAAGAGAAAGGCTTTTTTTTTTTTTTTTTTTTTTTTTAAGTATAACCTGAACATTAGCTTTTAATTAAGCTGACCTTTGACCATAGAGATCTTTTTGAAAAAATATTTTTTTAATCTCCTAACAGATTTCAGTTAGGAGAAGCATCTAATATTTCTGGTTTTCAAACTAGTTTTCCTTTCTTCTTTTTTATTTTTATTTTTTTATTTGAGATAGAATCTCGGTCTATCACCCAGGCTGGAGTGCAGTGGCACAATCTCAGTTCATTGAAACCTCTACCTCTCTGGTTCAAGGAATTATCCCACCTCAGCTTCCCGAGTAGCTGGGACTACAGGCATATAATACCACGCCAGGCTAATTTTTTTGTATTTTTATAGAGATGGGGTTTCACCGTGTTGGCCAGGCTGGTCTCAAACTCCTGACCTCAGGTGATCTGCCCATCTAAGCCTCCCAAAGTGCTGGGATTACAGGTGTTAGCCACCACACCTGGCCCCTTTTTTAAATTGAAGGTTTCTACAAAGTGAGTCAGATACAAAACCAGTAACACGTTTATGTCTTAACCAAGCATGCACAAGGTGTCTCCAAAGAGGAGCAACAAGCAGGCCTTACAAGATCCAGAGCCACTTCCAAAGACAACTAAAACAAAAGAAAAGGTTTAATTAACTCCTTGAGAGCTGGCAGTAGACAATATACTAGCTCAAAATGAAATACAACTCATATTCTGTAGGGCCATATTCTTTTAATGAGGGTCACCAACCTGTTGATTGGCTGCTTGGACACAACAGACCCAACAATCTGCATGCTCCTGAAGAACAACAAGCCAAACCAAGTTCTTAGGACACAAAATGAGACGAACAGGAATGCAATAGCTGTTCACGGAAGAGAATGGATCAATAACAAATGGGTACCCCAAAACTAAATGCACAGAAGAGTCACAATAGAAACAAATTATTTTCTCCTGCTAATCTAAACTTGGAAAGGAAGGAATAAAGAGAGAAACTGGGCACTACAGGCAGAGATCCAGAACCGACCCTGGTAGAGCTTCTTACCTTTCTTTACTATCTTTTTGTCAGTTGTCTCAGAACCTCATTTTCAGGTTTCTGAACAATCAGGTGCCTAACCATCTCATCATCATCATCAGAGCTGTAGAAGTGGAAAGGGGATGATTCCTTTCCTTTTTGTCATAAGGGTCATGGCCAGCATCCCTATAACAAAGTCAGGTTAACAAGAGGAAAGCACAACAAAATCATATGATCATAGTTTACATGACACTGAATAGCTTCTGGAGTTTCTTGAATTAGTTCTCTAATTGATTCAAATTTATAGACACTACTGTGCTCTCAAATAGTAATGACTATATTTCCAAAGTTGGGGAGAGTGCAGAGAGTCCATGGCGTATTGTGGCAATAAAGACACACAAAATATCACAATTGGATACTCCTAATCAAATACCTATAAGAGGCAAGATTTTGAATGACTATGTATTTGGTAATCTAGAACATTTCTAACAAACTAATTCATGTAAGGAAACAGACTGGTTGCTCCTAATCTTGCTGAACAAAGTGGAGTAAACAGAGCATAAGCTCAGGTATTCCAACTGTCAGCCCATGTGCCACATAAATGACCAGAAAGTTTCCATGTCTGCCCTGAAATAAACCCTTGTTGTTTGCACCCTCAGAGATGAGATTGCTGAAAAACAAACCCAGACTTTCATTTGGTGACTGGCTGAATCACAACCCAGATTGAATTTCCAACTTCAGAAAGTGTCTGCTGTTAAAGTGAGATCATTGATTGGAAAGAAATGGAATCCCAAAACTTGAAATGGGATATCTGGGCAGACTGTGATGAACCTAAGGATGCTGAGTCCTTAAATTTTCATGAGTCTTCTCTGTAAGTAGAGAAGCCTCTGCAACCCCATCTAAGGAGATTAGTCCTACATTGCCTAAGGACACTGTAATGACTCCCCCAAGGTAAGGTCAGGTGGGAGCCAGTATGTATTAGTAGATTCTCACACTGCTATAAAGATACTACACAAGATTGGGTAATTTATAAAGGAAAGATGATTAATTGACTCACAGTTCTCCATGGCTGTGGAGGCTTCAGGAAATTTACAATCATGGCGTAAGGTAATTGCCTTGCAAGATACTGATTCTTCTCATGATCCACCCTCAACACTACTCGTTACTTCTATACCTATAACTAGACTCAAGTCCCAGAAGGGATTGAAAGGTGAAGTACAAAGTGTGATTGATGACATGTGTTACATTTAAAAAGAACATTTTTTTTTCCAATTTACACATGTGAGATCATGGTGGAAGAAACTAAAAGTTGGATTAGGCAAAATTTATTGATATGAGCCCACTAAGCAGAGATTCTTAATTTAAGGTTGTAGCCCAGGAATTTATAAAGGGCTCCAGTAGTTTATTTGGTTGGTTGCCTGAAACATGGACCAAAAGGGGCCCTCAGCAAATGAAGGAAAGATGTCAAAACTTTTTTTTTTGGTATGCTATGAGTAAAGGAATTAAAGCACTTAGAGAGATTGGAATGTAAGAGTGCATTTGTCTTTTAAGACCTGATCATCCATGTCAGTAGAGTCCAGATAATAAACCTTTTACCATGAGAAAAAGCAAATGTTAGGGGAGCTTTAACATCCTTGAAGAGCTCTATGCTCATCCTTCTCTGTGAGTCAGAACTTACAGTGGAAAGTACTGCCACTGAATTGGGAAATCTAAATGCAATAAGGGAAATTGGATCTTAAGGTGGCAGGGGCCAAGTGGCAGCACTCAATTCCCCCCCAAAAGATGGGCATGGTTATCGTAATGGACAGCAGAGTCAAATAAGTAATCAGAATAATCTGACTTGCGGAGACCTATGGTCTTGGGTATTTAATGACGGTGTTTCTAAAAGTGAAATTCATAGGAAACTTACTAAATTTTTACTTTATCTCTATAAATAGAAAATGTTTAGGTAAAGTGAACAAACATCTAGCTTGAATCAGAAAAAGAGATAGTAGTTGTGACCTCTTAATCAATTCCCAGACATGAAGCCAGTTTACCCAGAACCCCTTTTAATGAAAGAAAGACTGGGTCCACTTGAGAAAGGAATCGTATATATTGTCAAAAATTTACACAGTTAATCTTACTACAAGCATTCTCCTAAGAGATTTATGTCCTTTCACCATGATATCTGTGCAGTGAGAAAAAGACGTAATCAGAAACTTTCGGGAATTACTGCATACTGACTCTGAGCTGACACTAATAACATCACTCTGTTGCACCAAAGTAAGAACTTATGGAGATCAGATGATCAATGATGTTTTAGCTCTGGTCCACCTTCAGGGTCTAGAAGGTGCCCCAAATCATTTTGTGCTTAATTCCCTAGTTTCGTAATCTATAATTGGTATAGATAATCTCAGGAACTGGCACAGTCCCCACGTGGGTTCCCTGACTTGTGGAAAGAAGGTTATTATGGTAGGAAAGATCAGGTGGGAGCCAGTACATATTAGTATATTCTCACACTGCTATAAAGATATTGCCCAAGATTGGGTAATTTATAGAGGAAAGGGGCTTAATTGACTCACAGTTCTCCATGGCTGGGGAGGCCTCAGGAAATTCACAATCATGGCAGAAGGTGAAGGGGAAGCAAGGACCTTCTTCACATGGCAGCAGGAGAGAGGAGTGAGCAAGGGAAATGCCAGATGCTTATAAAACCATAAGATCTCCTGAGAACTCACTCACTATCACGAGAACAGTATGAGGGAAACTGCCCCCATGATCCAATCACCTCCCTCCGTTGACATGTGGAGATTACAATTCCAGATGATATTTGGGTGGGGACACAGAGCCAATCCATATCACAGTAGAACTGCCACTACCTGGAAGAATAGAAAACAAAAAGAAATGCCATATTCCTGGATAGACTGTAGTGACTAGCATCACCACAGTGGGCATTAAGGATGCAGGAGCAGTGATAATCACCATATCTCTATTCAAGTCACCTACTTGATATGTATAGAAAACAAATTTTGGATGCTTGCAATAGATTATAGTACTCTTAACCTGGTGGTGACTCCAACTGCAGCTGCTGTACCAAATGTGATTTTACTGCGTGAGAAAATCCACATATCCTCTGGTACCTGGTATGCAGCTGTTGATCTGGAAAATGTTTTTATCTCCATACCTGTTAGTAAGAGCCACGAGAAGCAGTTTAATTTCAGCTTGTATGACCAACAATAAAACTTCACTGTCCTAACTCAGGGGTATATTAACTATTCTGTCTTATGTCATAATTTTTCAGAGATTTTGATCACCTTTTTCTTCTATAAGAAGTCACACTGGTCAAATACACTGGTATCATTATGCCGATTGGATCTATAGGACAAGAAGTAGTGATACTTCTATAGTAATTGGTAAGATATTGGTCTGTGAGAGAGGAGAAAATAAATCTCAATAAACATCAGAGGCCTTTATCAGAGCGAAATCGCTATAGTACTGTGGTTGTGTCAGGTAAACATATCCCTTATAAGCTGAAGAATAAGTTTTTGCATGGGACCCCTCCCGCAACCAAAAAAGTTGCACAATGCTTATTGATCCTTTTCTGGATTTTAAAGGCAACATATTCCTCATTCGTGTATGCTATCTTGGCCTATTTATTGAGTAATCCAAAAAGCTGTCAGTTTTGAGTGGGGCTTAGAACAAGACAAGACTCTGCAGCAGGTGCAGGATGCTGTGCAAGCTGCTCTGTCACTTGAGCTATATGATGCAGCAAATAAAATGGAGCTTGAAATGTTCCTGTCAGATAGGGATGCTGTTTGGAGCCTTTGGTAGGACCCTATAGACAAATCACAGTGCAGGGCCTCAGGAATTTGTAGGAAACTCTGCTATTCTCTGCAGATAACTACTTTTCTTTTGAGAGACAGCCCTTGACCCACTACTGGGCCATGGCAAAGACTGAATGCTTAACCACAGGCCACAAATTTACCATGTAACTGAAGCTGCCCATTACTAACCAGATATTCTCTGACATACCAAGCCATAAGGTTAAGGAAGTATAGCAGCACTTCATTATAAAATGAAAGCAGTAACTCCAGATTGAGCTTCAGCAGGCTCTAAATGCAAAGATGTGTTATATGAATCAGTGACCTAAATGCCTGTGGTCCCTACTCCTGCTGCATTGCCTTCTCTCTCCCGGCCTGCCCCTATGGCCTATTTGGAAGTTTCCTGTGATAATTTGATAGGAGAAGGGAAGACCTGGCCTGTTTTGCAAATGGTTCTGAGTGATATGTGGGCATTACCTAAAAGTTGATAGTTAGAGAACTGCAGCCCCTTTCTGGACATACCTGAAAAACAGTATTGAAGAAAAATCCTCCTTGTGGGCAGAACCTCAAGAAGTGCACCTGGCTGTTTACTTTGTCTGGAAGAAGAAATGGCCAGGTTTGCAGTTCTGTGTCAGCTCATGGCAATGGTTTGGCTTAAAGGTTATAAAATTTATAGAACATCATTGGAAAATAGTTGTCAAGGAAGTCTGGGGAAAAGGTATGTGGAGGTCTCTCTCGGAATGGGTGAAGAATGTGAAGATATTTGTATTCCACATAAATGCTCAACAATGGGTGACCTTAGTAGATAATTTTTTTTTTTTTTTTTTTTTTTTTTTTTGAGAAGGAGTCTCACTCTGTCGCCCAGGCTGGAGAGCAAGTAGAGAAATTTTTTAATAATCAAGTAGATAAGAACACCCATTCTGTGGAGGATACCAGACAGCCTCTTTCCCAGCCACCCCTATAATCCCTCAGTGGGCTCATGAATAAAGTGGCGATGCTGACAGAGATAGAGTTTATGTCTGGGCTCAGCAACATAGCCTTCCATTCACCAAGGCTGACCTGGCTATGGCCATACCTGAGTGACCAATCTGCCAGCATCAGACACCAACACCAAGCCTCTGATATAGCACCCTTCCTTGGGGTGATCAGCAAGTCGATTACCTTGGAATACTTCCATTATGGGAAGGGTAGTGTTTTGTTTTTTGTTTTTTTGTTTGTTTGTTTGTTTGTTTTTTGTTTTTTTCTTGCTGGAAGATAAACTCATTCTGGAAATGGATTTTCCTTTCCTATACGTGCAATGCTTCTGCTAAAACTACCATCTGTGGACTCACAGAATGCCTTACCGTGTATTCCACACATATTGTTTTGTATCAAGAAACCTACTTCACAGCAAATAAGGTGTGACAATGGGCCTATGCTTATGGAATTCATTGGTCTTACTATGTTTCTCACCATTATAAAGCGGCAGGCTTAGTAGAACAGTGGAATGGCCTTTTGATGGCTCAGTTACTATGCCAACTAGGGTTACTATCTTGAAAGGCTGGAGTAAGATTCTTCAGGACACTCTTTATGCTCTGAATCAGCATCTCATTTGGTGTTGTTTCTCCCATAGCTAGGATTTCTGTGTCCAGCATTCAAGGAGTGGAATTGGTAGTGGCACGATTAGCTATTACCCCTAATAATCCACTTTGCTTCCTGTTGCCATGACCTTATGCTCTGCTGGCCTAAAAGTCTTATTTCCAAAGGGAAATTGCTTCTGCCAGGAGACACAGTAATGATTACATTGTACTTGAAGTTAAGAATACTACCTGGCCACTTTGAGATACTTATCCCTTTGAATCAATAGACAAAGAAGTGAGTTATTGTGCTGGTTGAGGTGATTGATCCTGATTACCAAGGAGAAATTAAACTGCTACTTAACAATACCATAAGAATACAGGAGACCGAAATACAGGAGTATCTCTTAGTGTCACCATTTGCTATGTTTAAAGTGCATGGAAAACTACAACAACCCAATTCAGACAGAACTGCTAATAAACCAGACATTTCTGAAATGAAGTTTTGTTTACCCCACCAGGTAAATAGCCATGACCAATTGAGGTGTTTGCTGAAGGCAAAGGAAATGTTAAACAGGTAGTGGAAGAATGTAGTTGTAAATAGAAATGCTCCTCGACTTTTAATGGGGTTACATCCTGATACATCCATTAAAAGTTGAAAACATTGCAAGTGAAAAATGCATTTAATACACATAACCTACCATACATCATAGCTCAGCTTAGCCTACCTTAAAAATACTCGGAACAGTATTATGAGACAGTATCATACAACATATTGCTGGCTTGGAAAAACATAAAATTTCAAGATTTAAAGTATGATTTTTACTGAATGTGTATCACTCTCACATCATCATCAAGTTGAAAAATCGCCAGCAAAACAACTGTAAGTTGGAGATTGTCTGTACATTCCATGACTGTATGATGAGTTACAGAAATGAGGATGTAATTGTCATGAATATTTTTTCTTATTTTTCTGCAAACATATTTATATGTATATATGTTAGTAGAAATATATATACATATATACATTCAACTATCTATATAATGTTGAGTAAATATCATTTTTCTTCTATCTCTAATCCTCTTTTTATATAATATAAAGTATTTTTACTTAATAGCATAATATTTAAGCATTTTTACCTTTATATTATAGTAATTAAATTCTAGAATATCAAGAAGAAAAGTGAATATTAAACAAAGATTTTGCAACGTTTTCTGGAGAAAATGTTAGTGCATTTTTGGTTGTAGGTAGTAAAATGTATCATGTTAGGCAGAACTATAACTTTGTAATTTAGTGTATTTTGAGATTACAGTTTAATATGCATATGAGTGCCAAATTGACAAAGGGTAGACTTGTGGTGGTTAATTGTACGTGTCAATTTGGATAGGCTATGTACCAGTGTATTTGGTGAAACATATTAGGATGTTGCTGTGAGGGTATTTTTTGGTGAGATTAATATTTAAGTTAGCAAACTTTGAATAAAGCAGATCGCCCTCTATAATGTGGGTGGGCCTCATGCAATCATTTCCAGGATTTAAGAAAAAGACTGATCTCTGAGAAAAAGGGAATCTGCCCACTGACCTCCTTAGTACTTGGGCTGCAACATAGACTATTCCATGAGTCTAGCCTGCTTGCTGGTCCACCAGCAGAGCTGGGACTTGTCAGCCTCCACAGTTTTGTAGCCACTTTCTTAAAGTAAACGCTCTCTCCTCCCCTGAACCCACACACACATTCTATTGGTTCTATTTTTTTTTTTCTGGAAAACACTGTCTACTATAGGAATAAAATACCATAATCAGATTGCACTAATCACAATTTATTCCTGAAATGAGAAGGAACCCAATGTCATCTAATACCTGAGCAGAACTGGGGATGTGTGACAAAGAAAAATATGGGGAATGTATATTCAGTGGAAACAAATAGCGTCTGCTACAATCATATTTTGGATGTCTCTAATCTTGACTGTGAAACTGAATATTTTTACGAAGCACAAATTTGTATCAAAAAAGAATACATCCTTCAGTGAGGAAACACAAATGACCAGACTTCTTT
Source organism: Macaca nemestrina (assembly GCF_043159975.1). Taxonomy (NCBI): domain Eukaryota; kingdom Metazoa; phylum Chordata; class Mammalia; order Primates; family Cercopithecidae; genus Macaca; species Macaca nemestrina. The sequence continues at coordinate 65,172,822 of NC_092145.1, forward strand.
CCTTCTTTCTTTTCTCCTAACCCAATTGTAGGGATACACAGAGGGAAAGACTATAGAGAAAGAAAACCTCCAATTCTATGGGAATTTGTCCCGTTAAATAATGTGTACTGACATATTTGAACCAACAGTTAAAAAACAAACAGTAACAGGTCTTTATTGAGCACCTTTTGCTTACAGGTTCTGAGGACTTAGCCGTTGATAAAACAAGAAGAAAAAAATAACCCCCAGAGATTACATTCAAGTATTGTGTAGATTCATTGTATTAATTTCTAATGTGCCAAGTCAATATATCTCTCTCCATCTGGTTGTTAAAGTATTTTAAATGGTTTTATTAAAACACAAATCACATGGATAATGGGTACAAAAAATAGTTAGAAAATGTGAATAGTATTTAGTACTTGATGCCACAACAGTGACCATCAGCAATAATAACTTAATTGTACATTTTACAATAACTGAAAGAGTATAATTGGACTGTTTGTAACACAAAGGATAACAGATTGAGGGGATGGATACCCCATTTTACAAGATGGGGTGTCTTTATCAAAATATCTCATGTCCTCCATAAATATATACACCTACTATGTACCCACAAAAATTAAAAATAAAAGATGTAATTTACATGCCATACAATTTACGCATTTAAAGTTTATAGTTTAATGGTTTTTAGTGTATTCAATTATATATGCAACCATCATCACTGTCAATTTAGACTTTTCAATCAGCCCGCAAGAAACTACATTCTATTATATATTTGTGGATTTGTCTGTTTCTCCATTCAGATCCATGCATTTTAATTGCATTTAATTTTAGGCTATCTTGTTTTGTGCTTACACATTTAGGATCGTCATGCCTTTTTGGTTAGTTAATCTATTTATCATTATGTAATGTTCCTCTTTGTCACTACTAATTTTCATTGCACTAAAGTTCTACTGCTGCCACTGTGGCTGTAGACCCATCCTCTGCATCACACCCACAGCTGCATACTGGTGTGATGCAGGGGATGGGCTGGCCCTTGGATCTCTGGGGGTGACTCAGCAATAGACAGTTCAGGCAGCTTGCTCCATCAAGTATGGGTTTTCTCATTAAGTCCAGGCTGGGATTCTCATTCCCCTCCACTACACCCCCCTTCCCCCGAACTTATTCCCCAGAGCTAACCTCTTGGCAGTTCTGGGTTTCATATCTCTGTAATGTTCCATCCAGGATATATGGAAGATTAAAAATAAAATAAAATAAAATAAAATAAAATAAAAAACAACACACAAAATTCACCATGATTATGTTCTTCAGGTCCTGATGTCTCTAGGTATTTCACCTTTCTTTCCACCCTTCAGAATCCTTATTTCATTGTGAATTATTTCTAGGGCATTTGGTTTTATTAAGCAGAAAAGAAAAGGAAAAGGAAAGTCTAGGCCATCTTGTCTCAGAACCAGAGCTCTACATTCATATATAAAATATGTATTTAAGATTTGCATGCAGGAGGTTTATTGAAAAGTGTTCTTGTGATTAACACCTGTAATAGTGAAGGAAGCAGGATTGGCAGTGGCAGAAGTTCAATAGCAATGCAACCACTACAACTCCCTGTTGTGTATACAGGGAGTTCTGGAGCTGAAATGATCTTTCAGAGTTTCTAGGTGAAGCAAAGGGTGGAATATTTGTAACTTTTGCAATAATCACTGGAAGTACACTACCTCCAGGACAGAAGTACAATCTTGGGAGAGGTCGTTTACTTTTTGTTGTGAGCCATTGACAATCAACACTCCTGACAGTTTAGGGAATGAATTCCTAGATCTGCCAAATAGATGTCAGCACCCACTACACCTAGAAAACTTGCAAAACTTTCAGACTGAGACTCTAAATCAGTATATTCTGATTAGGAAAATCTATAGTTGAACATGGGATATCTGTACTTTAAAAATTTCCACAAGTATTTCTGGTATGCAACCAGGGTTGAATACTACCTGTCTATTTGATTAATTATCAGCATGGTTCTGATGGATACAGGCATGAAGGAGATGGAAAAGAAGAAAAAGATTAACATGAAGTAGGAAGAATCTGTGAACATGTTTAGAGAGCGTACATCTTTAATGAGTCATGAAGGAAATGTAATGATTTCATTGATCGTGATAAAGACAGAATTTTCAGTGAATACGTAATCAAGCAATATAAGTGAAAGCACAGCATGCACAAAAAATTCAAGAGGTAGTAATCACATAATGATTTTAATTGCATGCTTTATACACAGATCTGGGACTAATTTTCTGATATCATGTGCTGTGTGACATTCTGTAAGACAGTAGTCCCCAGCTTTTTCAGTACCAGGGACCAGTTTTGTGGAAGACAATTTTTCCATGGATGGGTACGGGGTGGGATGACACCATTCCACCTCAGATCAGATCATCAGATATTAGATTCTCATAAGGAGCACACAACTTAGACCCCCTACATGTGCAGTTCACAATAGGGTTCACACTCCTATGAGAATATAATGCCACTACTAATCTGACGGGCAGTAATTCTCACTAGCCTGCTGCTTACCTCCTGCTGTGCAGCCCAGTTCCTAACAGGTCACAGAGCAGTAACAGTCTGTGGCCCCAGGGTCAGGGATCCCTGATGTAAGACACTGAAACTTTCGAAGTCTTCTTTCCACGAAATAAAGTTCCTTCATTCAATAACGATTTATTGAATGTCTACCATATACGAATCACTTCTCTAGGTACTGATGTACACTGTTGAACAAGACAGTCATGGTCCCCATTCTTGTGGGTATAATATGTAACTCTTAAAATTGTTGCCTGGATATGATATATTGCATATACAAGTACTTATCACGCTGCTTAGTACATGTGGGCTCAATGAGCTGCTTAGTACATGTGAGCTTAGTACATGTGAGCCAGCTGTTGTTTGTGTTAATAGCATAATTACACCTGGAGCAGGATGTCTAGTGACCTGTAAATTGATAGTAAAGATCAGTTACAGCAAGATATTGAAAATCAAATTTAAGATTTTTGACATACATTCATAAATTATAGAAAGGAGTTGTGGATTTTCTTTTTTAAGTTATATTTTATTTCTATTTGCAAATAATAATTTTATATATTTATGGGGTACAAGGTGGTGTTTTGTTACATGTCTACATTGTGGAATAATCAAATATGGTCAATAAACATTTTTATCACACCCAAATACTGCCATTTCTTTGTGGTGAGAGCATTTAAAATCCTTTTTTTCACTGTTTTGATATAAACAATATATTATTATTATCAATTACAAATTAGTATAGAAGAAAAGTTCCCCAAGAAGAAAATCCATGTGTGACAATCCAACAGCTAACATCATACTCAATGTGAAAAGTTGAAGGCTTTTCCTCTAAGATAAGGAAAAAGACAAGAATGTGGTCTGTCTTTCTAAACATTTTTTAAACATGGTAAATACTTTTTAAAACATATTTTTAAACTTACTATTCAATACACCAAAACAGTCAAATGGGGAAAGTTAATTTCTTCAAGAATGGAAAGTGGAAAAGTTGCACATTTATATGAAGAAAAGTAATCTCACATCCTCATATCATACATAAAAGATAATTCAAGATGGAGTAGAGAGTTAAAGGTTAAATTTCAAAATACCAGGTAAAAGAAAACATACTACAATACCTCCATTAATTAAGTGAAGGGAAGGAAATCTTAAGTCATAAGAAATAATAAGCATAATAAAAAATATTGAAAAACTAGACTTCACCAAAATGTAAAACTTCTTAGCAAAATACCCTGTTAAGAAAATTAATAGACTGGGCGCGGTGGCTCACACCTGTAATCCTAGCACTTTGGGAGGCAGAGACAGGTGGATTGCCTGAGCTCAGGAGTTCGAGACCAGCCTGGGGAACATGGTGAAACTCCGTCTCTATTAAAAATACAAAAAAATTAGCTGGGCATGTCAGCATGTCCCTGTAGTCCCAGCTACTCAGGAGGCTGAGGCAGGAGAATTGCTTGAACCTGGGAGGCGGAGGTTGCAGTAAGCCAAGATTGCACCATTGCACTCCAGGACAAAGTGAGACCCCATCACAAAAAGAAAAGAAAAGAAAAGAAAAGAAAAGAAAAGAAAAGAAAAGAAAATTAGTAGGTTAGTCAAAAACTAGCAGAAAATATTCAAAAAATACAGATCTGACAAAATACTGGTATTGATCATATATTTTAAAAGCACAAATCTATTTAAAAACAACAGTTTTTAAACTAGGGAAATATTATAACACACTCTACTTAAACAAACGTTTTTGTTTAAGAAATAGGGAAGTATTCTAACAGATACTTCACCATTAACGTGAAAAAGTCATCAGAAAGATTTTTTCACATTAAATATAGAGTGTAGTGCATTCATCACAGTGGCTAAAATTACAAATAAAGGCTACCAACACTAAATGCCTTTTGAGTGTGAAGCAAATGAACTCTAATTGTTAGTAGGAGTGTAAAAAACCACACTGAATTTGATAAGTTTAGCAGATTCTTAAAAATCTAAATAATACTTATTCTTAATAGTCAAGAACTGTAAATACAGGCATCCATCAATAGGAGAAAAGATTGACATTATGTGGATAACTAATATTATTAGACCTATTAAACTCTTCGTCTGCCCCTAAATCCTTTTCAACCGTGGATCTTTTCAACTTTGCTGTAGATTTGCCTTTGCTGGAGTATGATATAATTACAATTATGTGATATGAAGCCTTTTCTGACTGGTTTCTTTCACTTCACAATGTGCAGTTTAAATTCATCAATGTTTTCTGGGACTCGATAGTTCAATTTTAAAAATCAATAGTTTTTTTTTTTTTAGTTGTTTTTGGCTTACAGAAAAATTGAGAAAAATGTACACGGAGCTTGCTCTGGGGTTTCTCCCCTTCCTCCAGTTCCCATTATTATTGGTATCTTGCATTAGTGTGGTGCATTTATTATAATTGATGAGTTAATATTAATATGTTTTTATTAACTAAAGTCCGTAATTCCCATTAGAGTTCACTCTTGGTGTTGTACACACTGTGGATTTTAACAAATTCTCACATACAGTGATGTGTATCTATAGTTTCATAAAGACAGTTTTAATGCTGTAAAAATCTACCATGATATGCTTATTCATCCCTCCCTCCTCCCCTCTAAAACCCTGGCAAACACTGATCTGTTTATTATCTAATTTTACTTTTTCCAGGATATGAAAAAAGTGAAATTATATGTGGCTCTTCCAGATCAGTTCCTTTCAATTAGCAATGCACATGGAAGATGTATCTAAACATTCACTGTCAAAACCAATCACCTAGATTTTGTGCTGTTATGATCTCTGAGTTCTACAGTTTTGTATTTCATATTTAGATCTATGATCTATTTTGAGTTTTATGTGTGGTGAGAGAAAAACGTGTAAAATATGTGTTTAGGTTAATATATTTTTTGCATATGGAAGACCAAATATTCCAGCACCATTTGTTGAAAATACTGTTCTTTCTCCATTTAATTGACTTTGCTGTCTTGCCACAGGTCAGTTGAATATATTAGCACGGTTGGTTTACGGAATTTCTATATTGTTACCTGAATCTATCTTTCTATTATTTGCTAATACTATGTTGTCTTAATTACTGTAACTTTACAGTAAGTCTTGTCATCATGTAGTGGGTATCCTCAAACTACTTCTTTAGTATTGCGTTGTCTATTCTGTCTTTCGCTTTTCATATAAACTTTAGTGTTTTAATATATACAAACAGTTTTCTGAGTTCTAATATGGAGTGCATTGGATATGCAGATTAAGTTAACAAGAATTTGAGGGACGATAAGTAAGATTAGGAGCCTATACTGTCTTGTTCCCTTGTATGAAGCCCAGTGCGCTCTGCATCCCTTGCACACCCGTGCATCAGCACCTAATTCTTTTGCAAGGTAAGTAGTCCTACAGGATACCAACAGACTGGCAGAGGTTACATGTTCCTGATATCTAGTACAGTCTGGGAAAGAGAAAAAACGTCCCTTATTCCTGATATAACTTCCCCAGTCTCCCATCAATCAACACCAAAAGCCCAAGAGATATTAGCTACAAATTCCTGCCTGAGTCAGGGGCAACAGGGGCTTCTCTGGAGTCCCATATGTGCAGCTAGGCTCAAAGTTTAATTTATTAACCTTTCCCTCATTTTAACAGTAAAAAAACACGCTCCCTAGGTGGAGATTTTATACACTGGTGATACATGTGATGCATTTTAGAACATGTAGATACTAAGCACATTTACCGACCGCAGGCCCGCCTTTATATACTTGCATTCACCAGTATTTTATGAATATGTATGTACAGGTGGCATAAAGGGAATTTCCCTTAAGACCCTAGGGGCTGTCTTGCTTCTTGAGCAGCCTGCTCTGCCTCTCAGAGAGTACTTTTGCTTTGCAATAAACTTCTTTACTCTGACTTTGGACTCACGGTGAAGTCAAGAGATTGAATCAGGCAACTGACAACAAATGGACATATTAGCATTGAGTCTTCTAGTTCACAGACACAGAGTAACACTCCATCCATTTATTTCCTGATTTATTTATTATTCTCCATTTATTTAAAGGTTTGATTTCTTGCATAAGATTTTTGAAGTTTCCCCACATAGACCCTGTATATGTTTTAATAAATTTATATCTAAGTATTCCACTTTTGGGTGCTATATTAGTGGTGTGTTTTTTATTACAGTTCTAATTTTTATAACTCATTGTTGATATATAAGACATCAATTTATTTTTATTTATTTTCCTTTTATTCTGCAACCGTGCTATATTTATGTATTAGTTCCAGTAGTTATTTTGTCAACTCTTTGGGATTTTGCACATAGAGAACATGTCATCTATGAGTAAATACTGTCATTTTATTTATTCCCAGTCTATACATATTTTCTACACTTTTCTTGTCTTGTTGTACAAGCTAAGACATTCCAATAGTGTAATATGGAATAAGTGACAAGAGAGGACATTCTTGACTTATTATTGATGGTGTTCATACAGTTTCTCATCTGTAAGTATGATGATAGTTATTTGTGTGATGAACAGTGTTTTGTAAGTGTTCTTTCACAAGTATTCCTTTCTATTTTTTGTTTGCTGGGAGGGTTTTTCTTTGGGTCTAGTGATATAATCATATGACGTGATTATTTTTCTTATTCTGTTGTTATGGTAGACTACATTATTATTAGAATGCTGAAACAGATTTGCATACCTAGAGTACATTTTAGAAAATTTTACTGAATATAGATTTTTGGGTTTGTGGGGTTTTAAAAAAAAATTACTTTAAATATTTCATTACACTCTCTTCTTGCTTACATAGTTTTTGATGAGAAATGACTGCCGTTTTTAATTCTTTTTTTCCATGGTAAGGTACCAGTTTTTACTCCGTTATTTATTTATTTCAAGATTTTCTCACTTTTTACTTTTCTACAGTTAAAACATATATGCCTAGGAGCTTCTTGTTAAGTTATCCAACTTGGTGTTTCCTGTGTTTCTTGAAACTGTGGTTTGCTATCTGTTACTAATTTTGAATTTTTCCAAGCATTATCAATTCAAGTACTCTGTTCTCCTTTTTTTCCTTTTGTTATTACAATTAAGAATATGTCTCACCTTTTGAAGCTGTTCCACAATTCTCTTCCATTTCTGTGTCATCAGTTTTTTGTAATCTTTGCACTCTAGTATGTAAAGCTTTTATTGCCTTATCATTAAGCTTGTCTAGTCTTTCTTTGTTCATATACTGATAAGCCTGTCAAGGGCCTTCATTTTGAGTTTTAGAGTGGTTTTTATTTCTGGCAATTTTTTTCTTTTTCTTTTTCTTTTTTTTTTTTTTTTTTTTTTTTTTTTTTTTTTTTTTTTTTAGTGCTTCCATCACTGTTCTTTTGTGTTACCTTTTTTCCTTTAGTATTTTAACATTTTAGTCACAGTTATTTTATATTGTCTATCTTACAACTCCAATATCTGTGTTGTACCTGAGTCTGGTTCTGATTCTTCCTTTGATTCTTAACACTGTGTTTCAGTTGCTTTTTTGCCTGCTTTATTTTTATTTTTCTTGAAAGGCAGACATTGTACCAGGTAATAATGTCGTGGGACTTTTTCCTTAGTTGAGCTAAAGACTGAGTCCTTATCACAAGGCCACAAAAAATTAGGCTCACAGACAATCTGAAGAGTGAGGAGGGCAGGGTTTATCGGGTGAAAGAAAAAGAAGGAAATAGGGACTCTCCCCAAGGCCAGAGTCCCTGCTAGAGTGCTTCCTGCCTGGCAGATTGAACTCCAGGTTCCACCCAGGAAGAGGAGGGGCCAGGCTCTTCCCTGCTGCAAACCGCATGAGTCTCTGTGACTCCATTCCAGTGCACTGCTCTCAGTGTGCAGGCCGGCTGGAGTTTTTCTGGGGACCCTTTCCTACCTAGCTCTCTCAATAAGAACTGAGGTAAGTACAACTTTAGAAATTGGCCTTTGCTTCAAATTTCCTCACTATCCTTGTTGTTATTTCCACTGTTGTCTTTTGCTCAGAGAAAGCCTGTGCTGTTCAACTCTTTAAAATTTAATCCACTGTTATAGTACCGTAGGTGGTAAGTTATGAGGAAGTATATTGTTCTATAATCATCTGGGTAAACTTTAGTCTTTAAGTGGGCCTGTGTCTCAGGTCTGTAGCTTCACAAGTGTTTCTTCTGTGGTCTAGCCTTTTTCCCTGCTTGGTCCCTACTCCCTTATTTGGCTGCAGTATTATGAATTTATTTCCTAGAAGCACTGTTTAGTATTATGTTATCCTTTATGGTGTGAGATAGTAAGTCTGGAGAGGATTGGAGTGAAATCAAAACCCTTGCCCCACTTGGTATAAGGTTCTGGCAATGTATTTCTCTCTGGAGAGCATGCCTTTGTCATGGAGAAGGCTTTGGGTTTATTCCAAGATGATTATTTTTCTCTCCTGTTGCCAAAGCCATTAGGGATATATCTCAGATCTTCTCCTTGTTAACCTGTTCTAGTTCTCGTAGGTAAGGCCTGTGAAAGTGCAGGGGGCCCTAAAATGTGGCCCCTCAAAAGATTCTAATTTTTCTTCTAATCTATACTTAGTTTTCAACAATTCAATAAAATTACCACATAACTGCCCCTGAGAGTTCATGACTGCAGCAGCTTTCCTCCCAATTACCCAGACACAGTTTGTCTCTTTGCGGCAATCTAACTCTCTAGATTTCAAGTTGGCAGTTTGTCCTGGGACCTTAGTTCTGTGATAGGTCTAAAAAAAGTTATTGAATTCCAGCTGATTAAACTGTCTCCCATAAAGACTGAAGTGAGGATGCTAAATTTTATATGTTGGAGCTGAAATCAAAAGTCTCTGAAGACTTCATATTTATTTTTTATTCCTAAAATATTTCATGTTACATAGAGTTACTTTAAGTACATGAGAAATACTCCTGTATAAGCTACAAATTTTGTTTTTAGTGGTCTATTATAAACAGGTCATTAAAGTAAATGACTACCCAAATAGTGGCTAGTATGGTGTCATAATTTTTTTTTTTTTTTTTTTTGAGATGGAGTCTTGCTCTGTCACCCAGGCTGACGTGCAGTGGCACGATCTCAACTCACTACAATCTCTGTCTCCTGGGTTCAAGTGATTCTCCTGCCTCAGCTTCCCGAGTAGCTGGGATAACAGGTATATACCACCACACCTGGCTAATTTTTGTATTTTCAGTAGAGATGGAGTTTCGCCATGTTGACCAGGCTGGTCTTAAACTCCTGACCTCAGGTGATCCATCCGCCTAGGCCTCCGAAAGTAGTGGGATTACAGGCATGAGCCACCGCGCCCGACTGCCATCCTTTTTTATGACAATCTTTTTCCTTTTCTTAGATTTCATTACTTCATACACTCATACACACACACACTCACACACACACGTGTATAATATAGATACACACCTATAGCATATAATGTATTTAATAAATGAGAAAAATAACGAATAAGAGCAGCACAGACTAAAAAAACAAAACCAATACATGTTAACTGAGCCCTACTATGCATAATTGTTTATTTTTTACACAAAGAAGTATGAGACACATTATTTTCCATTAAAGAATGTCAATATAATTGCGACAAGACTTATGAAAAATTGAACACAGGAGTTAACAACACATTTACATATATCACTAAGACCTTCAGTTTTCCCTTCATTTCCTGACCATTTTGGTCCTAGTCAGCATGCATAACAGAGAAAGGTAGGACACTGCACCAGGCATAAGTGCTTCAGGGACAGAGATGAGCTCTGAGAGCCCAGCAACATGAGGAAGGGATTCCTGCACACAGGGAGCCTTGCTTGAAGTGTCAGAGCCTGACAGTAGTGAGGATAGTGACCATGCTCAGAAAGGGACAGTAGGGCATGAAGATTAGCCTAAATAGGTTGACAAAGATTCGGCACAGATGTGTGAGCTACCATGAGGAGTCAGATCCCACGTATAGTGAGAAGTGCATCCATGTGGGTTGCAGAGAATAAAAGTGGACAGAGAATGGGAGACTTTTCATATGTCCTATTGTCACAACTATATTTTAGTTTATTGAATGAAAAGATAATGCCTTCTACTGCTTTGTATAGCACATAGCAGGTAAATATATTAAGAATGGGAGACTGAGTGTTCATTGTCAGATAAGAAAATTACAAATATAGAAAAAAAACTACAATGCAACAAGTACCATTAGTGTGGAATTAGAGATATTAATATAAACTCATTGTCTTTAACATATAAAGGTTGATAAACATTGATTGATATATATTTGGATGCGCATATGTGTAGATGGATGATGCTCCCATAACAGTGTGTGTACTGACTACATGAATCTATGCTTTTAAATACTATTCTCCACCAATGGGTCCAGGGTTCTGTGGGGGAAATTGCTCTTTTTGTGGATAAGGAGGAAAAATACAAGATGCATCTAAAATATCTTGTGCCAGGAAGCAAGGGAGAACTCAAAGAATATTGGGAAATATTAAAATGACATATAAAATGGATCTTCATTGTCCAAACTGGGGAAATTTGAGCATCAAAATAAATAATGGCAATGATAAATTATAACCCATTGCATGAAATTGAGAACCAAGAGTCCTTAGAGATATAGTTAAATAAATTAATAAATGGGAAATTTGATGAGAAATAGGATATTTATGTAGTTGCAAAGTATTCCCTCATAAAACATTTATTATTATTATCATTATTATTATTTTTTTTTGAGATGGAGTCTCGCTCTGTCACCCAGGCTGGAGTGCAGTGGCTGGATTTCAGCTCACTGCAAGCTCCGCCTCCCGGGTTTACGCCATTCTCCTGCCTCAGCCTCCCAAGTAGCTGGGACTACAGGCGCCCGCCACCTCGCCCGGCTAGTTTTTTGTATTTTTTAGTAGAGACAGGGAAAACATTTATTATTAATTGCAAAGCTGAAAAGATTAATTTTACATTGGTGAATACTGGCAGACAGCCCCTTAATCAACCGATCAACTACCATCAATAATGGGAAAAGTCTAAATCACACACCAGCTGATAGAACGCAATGGGAAGAATATAGCCTCACTCTGTGATATCATATCAAAGACTCATGACCTGAAACTAAATATCTAACCAGAAGAAATAACCAAACAATTTCACATTGAAGGAATTCTCCAAGATAACTTGTTTTTAATCTTCAAAAGTGTTGAAGTCATGAAATTCAAAGAAAGGCTAGAGAACTATTTTAGAGTGAAGACCAAAAGACCTGAAAACTAAAGGCAATATATGATTATGAACTGTATTCTTTTGATATAAAGGACACTATGTGAATACATTGAGAAATTTTAATTGGAAAAGAGCATAATAAACTATTAGTGGTAATTTCCTAACTTTGATATTTATGTTATGGTAATACAGAGAATCCTCCCTTCTCTTGTAGGAAAAAAACATTAAAGCATCTGGGATACTGGAGAATCATTTTGCCAACTTAGACTCACATTTTTCAGTAAGAAAATTATTTAAATGGTAACTCTAACTTTTGAGATTGTTTAAAAAGAATAAAAATATGCTAGTATCATCAAAAGTGCATGATTTGAGACTTCCGATTTAAGTTCAAAGACGTACAGATCTGGGAAGAATATCGGTACCTAGGAAAACTTAGATGAACCGCAAATTAATTCCTTTATTAAATCCATAGGAGAACTGCAGCCACAGGGCAATTAGCTAATAAGAAATCTTGTAAACTAACATGAGCTTTCAGGGAGAAACAAAACTTGAGAGTATTTCCTTACTGGGACTGATACTACCAGGTATCATATACAACAGTAATAAAATCAAGCTAAAAAAATCAATGAATTGCTAAAGGGTGAATGTGGACTAATTGGTAAAGGCTAAAGGCTTGAGAGTGTGAAGCCCCTGAAGTTTCCAAATATAGGACGTTTCACACCCTCTTTTAGGCTTTTCTTCCAAAAATTCCACCAGATGCTTACAGAAAAGATTGTCACAAATACTAAAATGTTTCCCCTCTTGGCTATGGGTTAGAAGAGGGACAGAACTGTCACTGGCAAAATTCTGTACAACTTGCATCCCCTATGTTCCTTAATCTGTATTGGGGAGGATAGTTACCTTAAACTATATTGGAGAAACAACAAAACTGTCACCTTGACTCAATGGTGAAGGAACAGAAGAGAAGAATTAGCTACACCCCTGGTGGAGGGGCAAGACTATTACTGCACCTAGGACTAGAAATAGAGAGTAGACAGCAGCAATTATAAAGGCCATGTCCCCAAGATCCAGTGACAGAGTGCATGCCTAAAACCAAGGCTTAATCAGAACATCAGATAATGCCTCAATATGTCACCACCCAGTATCAAGTTAACAAGCGTTGAGTGAAAATAAGAGTAAAATACAGCTTGAAGAGCTACAAGAGACAGGTTTTCTCTGGGGTACAACAACAACAACAAAAGAAAAGACACAGAACCAAAACCCAAATAGAAGCAGACATTGCAAAAATAACTTCTGTTAAACTATTCCACTTTTTAAACACAACATATCACTGAGGAATTTACAGCCTAAGATGCAGTTGCCATAAGCTTAACAACACCAGCTCACTCCTAACTATACCAACACAAACTTTAGCAACAAAGGTCTAGCTGAAGAAAATGTGTGTTCATCATTAAGTATAAAAAATATTTAGCTCATTATTTACTGCCCTTTCTAACATGCCTGGCTTTCACAAAAATTATAAGAAATATTAGAAAGGAAGAAAAACACACTTTCAAGTGGTATGACAATTATTAAAACAAGACTCAGATATGACAAAGATGTTGACATTATTTCACAGAACATATTTAAAATAATAATGAAATGTTTGTCTCTAATGATAAAAGTAGATGACATGAAATATCAGAGTACTTTCAACAAGCTCATTGATAACTTGAATATAAATGAGGAAAGCATTCATGAACTTGAAGATAGATCAAGTAAAATTACCCAAATCAAAACACAGAGAGAAAAACGTGTGTGTGTATGTGTGTGTGCATGCGTGGGTTTGTGTTTCTGTTTGTTGGGGGATCATGACAGTACATTAGAGAAATATTGTGTTAACGAGAATATCATGAGATTTGCAGAGGAATAAAGGAGAACTTTACTTTCTAAATTAAAAAAGAAACAGGAGAAAAACAACAAAGGAGTTGTACATAGGAGAAAAAACAATCTGAAGATTGAGGAGGCACAACCTTCATTGCAAATGAAAGTGTGCTCTCTGAAGAAGAAAGAGAGGTCTGGCTTAAATAAGGAAAGTTCTTGCCTTGTTCTCAATCAGGTTCATTTATGCAAATAAAGGATTCAAACTTGTTCAGTTATGAATGACCAAAATAGTCGAGCCCCGATTGGGTGGTTTTCAATCCCCAAACCAAAAGCCTCTGTCAGATGTTTCTTTCAAACAGCAAAGAGGAGGAAGACAATTCTGGCTGTAATTTATCTTGGCAGTAAAAACAGAAACTGGTTTGGCTTGATTGTAGAAAGGGAGGTGTTGTGATGGCTGTCTGGTTCTGTTTTAACTTTGAATACCTCAGTTAGCCATGGGGAGTCTGTTTGTCTGTTGGCCAGGTGCATACAGAAACCCAGATGTAAAGAAGAGAGATAACAGAATAATATATATGTATACATATATATATTTGAAGTAATGTGTCCGGAATTGGTTCCTTGAGGTGGGTTCTTTGTCTTGCTGACTTCAAGAATGAAGTCACGGACCCTCGTGGTGAGTGTTAACAGTTCTTGGAGATGGTATGTCAGGAATTTGTTCCTTCAGATGTTCAGATGTGTCCAGAGTTTCTTCCTTTCAGTGGGTTCGTGGTCTTACTTGACTTCAGGAGTGAAGCCGCAGACCTTTGCAGTGAGTGTTACAGCTCTTAAAGGTGGCGCGTCCAGAGTTGTTTGTTCCTCCCAGTGGGTTCGTGGTCTCACTGACTTCAGGGGTGAGGCTGCAGACCTTTGCAGCGAGTGTTACAGCCCTTAAAGGTAGTGCAGACCCAAAGAGTGAGCACCAGCAAGACTTATTATGAAGAGTGCAACAGCAAAGCTTCCACAGCATGGAAGGGGACCGAAGGAGGTTGCTGCTGCTGGCTGGGGTGGCCACCTTTTATTCCTTTATTTGGCCCTGCCCACATCCTGCTGATTGGCCCGTTTTACAGAGCACTGATTGGTCCATTTTACAGAGTGCTGATCGGTGCATTTACAATCCTTTAGCTAGACACAAAAGTTCTCCCAGTCCCCATCTGAAGCAGAAGCTCAGCTGACTTCACCTCTCAGTAACAATAACCAAGATTTCCTCAAAATTAGTGACAGACTCCAAAATCAAGAAGTAACTATAAAAATGATCAACCAGTAGCCCTTGGGGTTTTCTGCCTATGGAGTAGCCATTCTTTTATTTCTTTACTTTCTTAATAAACTTGCTTTGACTTTGCTCTGTGGACTGGTCTCAAATTCTTTCTTGTGCAGGATCCAAGAACCCCCTCTTGGGGTCTGGATTGGTACCCCTTTTGTGTAACAACTTTCTGGCAAACGCTGAACGGACAATACTGAGGAGACCCCCCCCACCCCAAAGGAAACAGACTGCAGCACTTATTAACCAACTTTAAGTAAGTGGTGGAGTACCCGGGTAGATAATGGGATTGAGTTAGAGGCCCAACTTAGGGTAGTTTGAGTCTCTCCTAAGACAAAGAAGCTTAAAGACCTCTCTTCATAAAAGGCAAGGATGCTCGTCCAAACATGGATTCAAGGCTCAAGGTTAGAGTCCTTCCTAAGATTTAGGGGATTGGAGGACCCTCTCAATAAAGTTCCTCTAAGCTAAGAATGGGTTTGGCACTATGGGATGCTAGCTGCTCTTCTCTCTGGATTAATCTGCCCTGCACTCTTTGCTGACAGCTATGGGTGACAGGATTAGGCAGGTACAGGATCACCGGACACAGGGAGATTTTTTCTCTCCCCAAAAGAGGACACTTCAGAGCTGATGGGGCTGCCAGAAAAGATCCTTTCATGGCCCACAAGCAGCTGCCTGAACTTTTGACTCAGCATCACTGCAATGGGTGGGTATTTCTCTGACCTCTCTGAGTGCCTCACCTTCCCTACCCTGCCACAGACAATGCCTTTGGCTCTCTCTTTCTCTCCTTTCCCTTTATTATCTTTTCTATTACTCAGGGCGACCTTCTTGCCCAGTGACCCCATGTTGAAATTCCCAATCGGAGGTTGAATTAACGATGATGGGGCCCAACCTAGGGCAACTTGGAACCTTGCCAGTTTGATATTGGGTGCTAAGCAGAGTGGCTAATGTCTATGTTTTGTCACATGTGTTTTGCTCTGGCCAGAATGGAAAAAGATACTTTTTCCTTTGTGTTGTGGCTTGTCCCCCAAAGCTACGGTGCAAAAAGTCAGGTCACTAAGGTCACTCAGGGAAAGGGAACCCAGAGCCGGGCATGCTAACAAAAGGGTAAGAATTTCTTGCCAGTCAGACTTCTGGCCTCTTTCTGTGCAAACTGGTTAAATAAATGGTAAAAATCACTGTTTTTCTCCTCTGTAGAATTTTGATTAGTGGGAAAGAACATTTGTGAGGCTAGTCTTAAGCTGTAGCGAATCTGGTGTGCTTTGTGTGGCTTTCTGTATTGTTCTGTCATAAAGAGTGGTACCTTAGGATAGAATGTGGGCCTAGGACACCTGTAAGCTTGTCGATAAAGAGGGCCCAGCAAACTGGTCAGTCATGTCCTTGGGAGCTTGACCTCATAACCACGTGACAGTACTTTTTCTTGGTCTCCACCACCACAGTGGTGGCCCAAGTTCAGGGTTCAATTTCTGTCTTAGGGAATGAGACCTTTCTGGTTTGATACCTGTGTGATCTTTACCATTTGTTGATTCTCTACCCCTCGACAATCTGTCTTGAATTTTTGTTTCTCTGAGCACAGAAATAAATACTACTTGGCCTGGCTAAAGTCAGATAATAAGAAATTTCAAAGGACTTTTATAAAGAGTGCTATAGCTAAAAGTCAGCTTAATTAAAACCAGATATTCAAACTCTCACAGACTTCATCTCCTTCGGAAAAACAGAGGAGGCATCACAGACCCAATTTTGGGAGAAAAACAAAACAAACAAGTGAAAAAAACACTTCAGTTTTCCTCATGAAACCCCAGGAATTGGAAGTGGATAGATTCCTCTCAAAATCTAAGGCTTTGTTCTGTTTTGCATTGCATTATCTGACCTTTTTTGACCTTTGGGAGTATCAGAAATTACTTCAAATTACGAGAGAACTTTGATGTGTAATAACTAGGTAGGAAATATAGTTTTGGGGATTGCTAATGGCAGTTATGGGGTGATACTCATCTCTGTGCACATTTGGATCAGAGAAGCATGTTCTTGACTACCTGAAAAGTATGGAAATGTCTCCACCCCACACTCTGAGATAAGACTCCCATGGGAGATGGTCTGATTCTCTCTTTTTGGGATCCAGAATCTGGTACAACTATGGGACCCTTAATTTCTAGAGATCGATTTTGCCTTCCAGTTGTG
Source organism: Macaca nemestrina (assembly GCF_043159975.1). Classification (NCBI taxonomy): domain Eukaryota; kingdom Metazoa; phylum Chordata; class Mammalia; order Primates; family Cercopithecidae; genus Macaca; species Macaca nemestrina. Next base: position 65,189,853 of record NC_092145.1, read on the forward strand.
CCTGCCTATTAGGCTGCAGAAACTGCATGCTTTCCTGGCCCTGTTCCTCCAAAGGTTCCACCCTGAAGCCAATAATCCAATTAGGAAGCTGGTAAATGAAAACTCTTACAAGTACTGGATCTTATTCTGTATCGATATTTATATGTGCTGTGTGTGGTATAAAAAAAAAACAACAAACTTTAATTCATTTAAAAATAGTAAGTGTTTAAATCACATATTTTATTAGAAAATTAAAAAGTGCAATGTCTTTTAGTTCATGAGACTTAAATAATCTTTGAGAAATAGAAACAGCTTTAAAGATTATTGGTAAAATAAAGATATTTGGTCTAAATTAGGTAGGCCAGATATTAAGTTTACTAATGCTTTAAGGTCATAAACTGCTTCTTTGACTTTTGAAAATTGTTCACTTTACCAACTTTGAAGCATTAGATTCTTGATAAGGCATAGAGACATGTGGAGAGCCATGCACCCTAGCTATGCTGGACCGATTAAGCCCTTATCTGTACTTCTGTCTGATGTCCTAAGCTCCACACCTGATACATTATTACAATCGCCTACTAACCAGGTTTTTCACCAAAAGCAAAAGTTCCTAAGAGTTAGCAGTGTAACATGTATTTGAGGCTACTAAAGAAACAGTTCTACATGCAAGGCATGTAAGGAATGTAGAATATACTTTTGGTAAAAGATTATAAGAAGGCATGGGAATGTGGATTTCTTACTTAAGTTTAGAGGGTTAAAATATTGTTTTAAGTTAGAATTTTGTAAAATAAATTCTATGTGTGAACATATTGACTAAATTAAAAGGAGTATACAGTTTTCCTGGAAATTGAACATTTATTGAACAATTGAATGAAAATAAAAGCACAACAGGTTTTTCTTAACACTGATCTCTGCTTTTTAATAAAAACTTGTAAAGACTTACAAAAGGCTTATGAGAATCTTTACCTTACGGTCAAACATTAAAATTGGTTAGAAATGTCTATAAGGTTTTATTAAGGATAGGGTTTAACATTAATAGTGCATTAATGTAAAAATGACATTTGACTTATTTGGTATAAAAATCATACAGAAAACATTGTCAAATATGAAATGGTGTTTGGCTTTCTTTGGGTTGTATTTGTATAAATGTGTCATTGGTATGTGTTCCAAAATTATGAGAAATTCCCATAATTCTGATGTGGCTTAGTGTATGTTATTAATAATTATAATTGTTATGTGAAATTGTTGTATGCCACAGAGTAACCAAAATTACTAGTCAACTGTGGCTTTAATAGAGGCTGCCACAAGACATTTTATCATCCACAGACAATTGTTGTCTTGTATGGAACAGAGTTCAATCAAAGTCAATTTAAAAAGCCTATGTGAAAAATAGTTATTCTTGCTCCACTTTATTCAAATAATCAGGCCAAGTATAACAAAGCAAGTCAGTCTTACTATGATTTCTCTTTATTGAAACTGGGAGACTGGAGAAATAAACTATATTTCAATAACTATGGTACACTCATTATTAGATTCTGGTCTCATCAGATGTGGAATATATTTGCTACTGTACTCTTTGTGTAGGAATGAAGGATAAGCTTACTCAATATTTTCTTAAATTGAACAATTAATAAAATATAACCTTTTGTAGGAACTCAGAGTTATGAGTGGCCTTCACCATACTGACACTTTATGACTGGGCTCCTCTCTACTTGTAATACAAGAGACCGTAATAGCTAGGCAGGAATACCATCACCCCTATTCAGCCTGCAGAAGTTACAGAAAATGGATCTTGGCCCCTCTACAATTCTTAGGATTAAGGGATCTCTTATAAAAGAGATGGGGGAAATGCCAGAGGTGTTTGAACCAGATAAATTCCAACTTAAATAGGAGCTGGGTAAAATAAGGCTGAGGCATACTGGGTTGCATTCCCAGATGGTTAGGCCTTCTAAGTCACAGAATGAGTTAGAAGATTGGCACAAGGTCATAAAAACCTTGCTGGTAAAACAGGTTGCAGTAAAGAAGCTGGCTAAACCCCAGCAAAACCAAGAGGGCAATGAGAATGACCTCTGGTTGTCCTCACAGCTACACTCTCATCAGTGCCATGACAATTTATAAATGCCATGGCAATGTCAGGAATTTTAGACCTATATGGTCTAAAAATGGGGGGAACCTCAGCTCTGGGAATCGCCCACCGCTTTCCTGAAAAACTCATGAATAATAAAAATGGGCAATAACCAAAGAAATGGTTTTTATGGTTATTTTTATGTTTCTTTTTATGATTATTTCTTGGTTAGCCATTCTTTTATTTCTTTACTTTCTTAATAGACTTGTTTTCACTTTGCTTTATGGACTTGCCTCAAATTCTGTCTTCTGTGAAATCCAAGAGACCTCTCTTGAGGTCTGGATTGGGACACCTTTCCAGTTACACTACCAGTTCTAGCCTACTAGAAATGGTAAAAAATCAGGAAGAACAGATATGATAAAGGTCAGAGACTTGATTCTATAAAAATTAATGAAGAATACAGTAAATAGATTAAATAAAAGTAAAATTAAATGGGTTATTTTAATTTTAATTGCTCTAAAAGACAACTAACTTCTATTTTTGTGTTATTAGCATATGCAAAACTAAAATATATTACAAAATAGCACCAAGAAAGTGAGGGATGAGTTGAACAAATACTGTAATAAGTTTCTTCACAATGAAAAAAAAAAAAAAAAAAAAAGGGCCGGGCGCGGTGACTCAAGCCTGTAATCTCAGCAGTTTGGGAGGCCGAGGCGGGCGGATCACGAGGTCAGAAGATCGAGACCATCCTGGCTAACCCGGTGAAACCCCGTCTCTACTAAAAAATACAAAAAACTAGCCGGGCGAGGTGGCGGGCGCCTGTAGTCCCAGCTACTCCGGAGGCTGAGGCAGGAGAATGGCGTAAACCCGGGAGGCGGAGCTTGCAGTGAGCTGAGATCCGGCCACTGCACTCCAGCCTGGGCGACAGAGCAAGACTCCGTCTCAAAAAAAAAAAAAAATTCAAAATCAACAACTCTTTGCTATGTCAGAGAACTGAGGTCATAGAACAAACTGCTGCCCTGAACACTGGAGAGACAGACAGCTTACTGGACAAAAGTTTAGGAGCAGAAGTCCACAATTGAATTTAGTATTGGTTAGAACACTTTAACTTTAATTGACATATTGCTGGAGGTTAAGTGTAGACAGACTTGACAGGAGGCCCAGTGGGTATAATCAAATTCAACTTTATGAAATTTTGCCAAATTTCCCCCCTAAAATAGTTATACTTCTTTATATCTGTACCATATGTGTCTGAGAGTACCCAGGACTCTACACTGCTGCTAACACTTTGTAGTGTCAAACTTTGTTTTGCTATGTTCATAATAAACAAGACACGGAAACAGTGTGATTTTGAGTTTTCCTGATTATAAATGAGATTGAGGATTCATCCATGTTTCTCAATCATGTAAGTGACTTGTGTGAGTTGACTGCCTATATCCTTTGCTTATTTTTCATTTTCTTAAATACATTGATTTGTAGAAGTTGTTTATATGTTCCAGAATCTAATCACTTCATGTTTATAAGCACTGAAACTACATTGCCTAACTGTCATTGGTTTATTGTTAAATTGTGGAAATAGTATCATTATACAAACTTTTTTACAACTCAAATTTATCAGTACAATTTTCAGTCTTTTCCTTTATGCTCGTACATTCTTAATATCAGGAAATTTTGACTTAAACTAATTCAACAAAAGACTTACTAAAATGTTCTTAAAATACTTTAAGCTTTGCCTTTCACATTTAGGTCTGTGATCTTTTTGTTAATCACTGATTTGTTATTTGTTTTATTTTCTGTTTGTTTGTATGCTACAATTAAAGGCTCAGTTATTTTCCCACTTAGAGAATCTGTAGTTCCAATACCAGCTTAAAAAAATTTTTTTTGTCTATTTAAAAAATATGTTATATGTTGACAAATTACAGTTGTATATATTTATAAAGTACAAAGTGGTATTATTATTTGTAATACAATGTGAAATAATTAAACTAATTAGCATATATGGAACCACAGATATTTAATATTCTTTTGTGATGAAAATGTTAAACATTTAGTCTTTTAGTGATACTGAAATCACTCTTTTAGTGATACTTAGTGCACTGGGGTTATTACTCTTTTAGTGATACTTAGTGCACTGGGATGAACATGGCTCACTGCAGTCCAGACCTTCCAGGCTCAAGTGATCCTCCCATCTCAGCCTCCAGAGTAGCTGGGACCACAGATGTGCACCACATTTCCTGGTTGTTAAAAATATATATAAGTATGTATTTTGTAGAGACGGGGTCTCCCTACATTGCCCAGGCTAGTCTCGAACTACTGGGCTTAAGTGATTATCCTGCCTCTGCCCCCCAAAGTGTTGGGATTACAGACATGAGTCATGATACCAAGCCTTGCTAATTTATTAATCATATTATTGTTTTATGTCATCAAAACATGGAATTGTTGTAATTATAATAGAATAAAAGTAATGTCTTAAGATAGTTTTCTTCTTTTGAAAAATATTATTTTTTCAGGTCATTAAAGAATATTAGTGTTTATTTCTGTGTATTATGTATGCATTTATAATTCTTTCTTTGCACAATGTATATGTCTTGACTTTTTAAATGTTATTTTCTTAATTTGTATAAGCTCTTTCTATATCAGGAATATTACATATTGTTTATGATACAAATATTATAACTTTTCCAACTGGTTATTTCACCTATTTTTTTATTTTTAGACAATATAATTTATTAAAAACAAGCAAAATGTAGTGAATAATAAATATGAAAATGGAAATCAATACAATAAAGACTAGAAAATAATAGACAGAAAACAATACAACCAAATTTTGCTTATATGAAAACATTAACAAATTGGCAACTATGGCTAGACTTACCAAAAATAAAAATAGAGATGACTCAAATGAGTTAAATTAGAATAAAAGAGGGGTATTTTTACAGATGTTATGGAAATAAAGATGATTATAAGAAATAACATGAACAACTGTATGAAAGCAATTTAGATACCTTAGACGGCATAGATTACCACAAATGCAAAACCTCTAAAACCCACTTAAGAGGAAACAGAAAATATATTGAATATATTCCAATCTGTAACAATAAAGCTTTTATAGTGGTAATTTTAAAACTTCCCATAAATAAGAGTCAAGGACTAAGTGCCCTTATTGTTTAATTTTACCAAAAGATTAAGTAATCAACACCAATCTTAAAAACACATTTACAAGAAAATAAAAGAGAAAAAAATAATCCATTATATATGGCCTGATTAAAAAATATAGACAATGTCATCTCAAGAAAAGAAAAACTACTACATACCAATATTTCTTACCAATATATGTGCAGTTATCTTCAAGTAAATATAAGCAAACCAAATCCAACAACATATAAAAAAGATTAGAGACCACTGGCATAGGCACAAGCAGGAATGCTACAGCCCCACTCCTGCCAGTGTGCCATGCCAGCCCATGCATGTGCACCCCACCACACTGCTGCAGCTGCTGGCACACGCGAGCAAACATGGATCCCACTGCCACTATGCCAACAAGATGCTTTAGCCATCACTGCCAATCAAAGTGTTGTAGCTAGTGGACTGGGAACATATTGGAACCTCCAGCACAGCAGGTTTTTAAACTCGAGGGCCACAGAACAAAGCAAGGGGCCAACAAAGCAAGGGGCCCCCTCAGAGTTAGCACACAGAGTCTAAGAGTTGAGACTTATCCCCTTAAAATCTTCCAGAAATGAAGCTCGTTGATTGAACCTACTTTATTCCACAATCAAACCCCCAAAGGCATCAAAGAAGATAAAAGCAAAAACCACATCCAAAGGAAGACAACTTCAAAGACTGAAGGAACATCAGCCTACAATGATAAGAAATAACCAGCACAAGAACTCTAGTAACCCCAAAAGACACAGTGTACTATTTTCTCCAAACAAACCCACTAGTTCCTCAGCAATGTTTCCTAACCAGGTTGAAATGGCTGAAATGACAGAAATAGAATTCAGAAAATATATAGGAATGAAGATCATTGAGCTTTGGAAAAATTTGAAACCCAATCCAAGGAATCTAAGGATAGGATAAAACAATGAGCTCAAAGACAAAATGACCTCTTTAAGAAGAAAACTAAACGGATCCAATAGAGCTGAAAAACTCATTTCAAATATTTCATAATACAATCTCAAGTATTAACAGTAGAATCAACCAAGGTGAGGGACAAATCTCAGAGCATTAAGACCAGGTCTTTGAAAACACTCGGGTAAAAATAAAGAGAAAAGAATAAAGAAGATTGAAAAAAAATTCTGAGACATACAGGATTATGTAAAGAGTGCAAATTAATGACTCATTTACATCCCTGAAACAAGAAGCAAAAACAAGTATCTTGGAAAAGATATTTGAAAATATAATCAATAAAAATTTCCCCAATTTTGCTAGAGAAGCCAGTATTAAAATTCAAGAAGTGCAGGGACCCCGGAAGATACTATACAAGAAAACGATCCCTAACACACATTGTTATCAGATTCTTCAAGGTTGAAATAAAGAAAAAAATGATAAAGGCAGCAAAAGAGTAGGAGCAGGTCACCTACAAATTGTATCCCATCAGACTAATAGTGGATCTTTCAGCAGAAACACTACAATCCAGAAGACATTGGTGGCCTATATACATTATTCATAAAGGAAATAAATTTCAACCACAAACTTTATTCCTGCCAAAATAAGCTTAATGCATGAAGGAGAAATAAGATCATTTTCAGAAAAACAAATGCTAATGAAATTCATTACGAACAGTTCTGCTTTACAAGAAGTCCTTAAGGGAGTGCTAAATATGGAAAGACCATTACCAGCTACCAGAAAAAGACACTTAAGTGCATGAATCATTGACATATAAAGCAAGTACACAATCAACTCTGCATATTAGCCAGCTAGGAACAAGATGACAGAATCAAATCTGTACATATCAAGATTAACCTTGAATGTAAATGAGCTAAATGCCCCAAATAAAAGGCACAGAGTGGCAAGTTGCATAAAAAAAGGAAGACCCAATGGTATCCTGTCTTCAAAAGATCTCTCTCACATGCAATTACACCCATAGGTTCAAAGAGAATGGATGCAGAAAAAGCTGGTAAGTAAACAGAAAACGGAAAAAAAGCTAGGATTGCTATTCTAATTTCAGACAAAACAGACTTTAAACCAACAAAGATCAAAAATGACAAAGAAAGGAATTACATATTTGTAAAGTATTTAATTCAACAAGAAGATATTACTATCTTAAGAATATATGCACCCAAAACAGGAGCACACAGATTTACATACTTAGTACTTAGAAACCTATAAGGAGACTTAGATTACCACACAATAATAGTGGAAGCTTCCGTACTCCAGAGACAGTATTAGACAGATCATCGGGACAGAAAAATAACAAAGATGTTTGTGATCTGAACTCAACACTTGACCAAATAGACCTATTACACATCTACAGAACTCTCCACCCCAAAACAACAGCATATACACTCTTCTCATCTGCACATAGCACGTACTCTAAAATGGAGCACAAAATCCATCATAAAAAAAATTCTCAACAAATTTTAAAACAAAATTATACCAACCACACTCAGACCACAGCACAATAAATATATAAATCAATACTAAGAAAATTCCTCAAAATCTTACAATTACATGGAAATTAACGTGCTCCTGAATTACTTTTTGGTAACTTTTTGATAAATATTGAAATTAAGGCAGGAATCAAGAAATTCTTTGAAACTAATGAGAACAAAGGTACAACATGTCAGAATCTCTGGTACGTAGATAAAGTAATGTTAAGAGGGAATTTTACATTGCTAAATGCACATATCAAAAAGTTAGAAAGATCTCCAGTTAACAACTTAACACCACAACTGGAAGAACTAGAAAAAAAAAAAAAAACAGAGCAAACCAACTCCAAAGGTAGCAGAAGACAAGACATAACCAAAGTAAGGACTGAATTGAAGGAAATTGAGACACAGGAAACCATACAAAGGATCAACAAATCTAGGTGTTGATTATTTGAAAACAATAGATTGATAGACCACTGAATACACTAGTATAAAAAGATATGATCTAAATAAATAAAATCAGAAATGACAAACGGGATGTTACCACAACCTCCAGAAATACAAAATTCCTCAGAGATTGTTCTGAACACCTCTACGCACCAAGCTAAAACACTTGGAAAAAATTAAATTCCTAGAAACATAGAACATGTCTATACTGAACTACAAAAGTATTGAATCTCTGAACAGACCAATCATAAGTTCCAAAATTGAATCAATAATAGAAAGCCTACCAACCAAAAGAAGCTGAGGACCAGATTGATTCACAGCTTGATTTCTACAATTATAAAGAAAGGCTGATACCATTCCTACTAACACTAATCTAAAATATTGAGGAGGAGGGACTGCTACCTAACACATTCTAAGAGGCCAGCATCACTCTGATAACAAAACCTGATAAAGACACAAAAATAAAGCTTTAGACTAATATATTTGATAAACAGAGATGGAAAAATCCTCAACAAAGTACTTACAAACCAAATTTGGTAGTGCATCAAAGAGCTAATCCATCATTATCAAGTAAGCTTTATCCCTACGGTGAAAGATTGTTTCTGCATATGAAAATCAATAAATATAATTCATTACATAAATGGAACTAAAAACAAAACCAACACAATTTTCTCAATAGATGCAGAAAAGGCTTTTGATAAAATTTAACATCCGTTCATCTTAAAATCCTCAACTAGCAAGGTATTGAGGAAACATATGACAAAAAAGCTTTCTATGACAAACACACAATCAACATCATACTGAATGGGCAAATGCTGGGAACATTCACCTTGAGAACTGGAACAAGACAAAGATGCCCACTCTCACCACTTCTACTCAACATAAGACTGGACTAGATATTCTATGCAAGGCAAGAAAAAGTAATAAATGATATCCTTTTAGCAAGAGAGGAAGTCAAACCATCTTTTTGCACCTAATATGATTCTATACCTAGAAAATTCCATAGTCTCTTCCCAAGAGCTCCTAAGTCTGATAAACAACCTTAGAAAATTACCTGGATACAAAATCAATGTGCAGAAATTAGTAGCATTTCTGTGCACCAACAACAACTAAGGTGAGAGGCTAATCAAGAACATAATATCATTCACAATAGCCGGAAAAAAAAAATACCATGGAATACAGCTAACTAGGGAGGTGAAAATCTGCACTAAGAATTATAAAACACTGCTTGAAGTCAGAGATGACACAAACAAATGGAAAACATAGTATGCTCGTGGACAGGAAGACTCAATATTGTTGAAATGATCCTACTGCCCAAAGCAATTTATGAATTCAATGCTATTCCTTATCAAACTGCCAATGATATTCCTTACAGAATTAGAAAAACTTTTGTAAAATGTATATGGAACCAAAAAGAGCCAGAATAGCCAAAGAAAAATGAACAAAGTTGGAGAAATCACATTACCCAGCTTCAAACTATAATACAAGGCTACAGTAACCAGAACAGAATGGTACTTGTTGAAAAATAGACACACAGACAAATTGAACAGAATAGAGAGCCTAGAAATAAAGCTGCATACCTACAACCATCTGATCTTCAACAAATTTGGCAAAAAAAAAAAAAAAAAAAAAAAAGCAACAGTGAAAACACTCCATATTTAATAAGTGGTGATGTAATAACTGGCTAGCCATATGCAGAAGACTGAAATGGGATTCATTCTTTGTGTCATATACAAAAATCAACTCAAGGTGAATCAAAGACTTAAATGTAAAACCTAAAACTATAAAATCCTTGGAATATAACTTAGGAAATATCTTGTTCATAGGATCTGGCAAAGATTTCGTAATAAAGACGGCAAAAGCAATTGCAACACAAACATAAATTAACAAGTGGGACCTAATCAAATTAAGAGCCTCTATACTACAAAATAAACTATCAATACGGTAAACAGACAACCTACCAAATGGGAGAAAATATTTGCAAACTATGTGTCTGCTGATGGTCTAATAGCCAGAATCTGTAAGAAACTAACAAATTAACAAACAAAAAAGAAATAACCCCATTAAAAATGAACAAAGAACATTAACAGACACTTTTCAAGAAAACTTACACGCAGCCAACAAGCACATAAAAAATGCTCAACATCACTATTTGTTAGAGAAATGCAAGTCACAACCATAATGAGATACCATCTCACACAAGTCAGTATGGACATTATTAAAAAGTCAAAAAATAACAGATGCTGGTGAAGTTGTAGAGAAAAGGAAACACTTACATATAGCTCGTGGGAATGTAAAGCAGTTCAGTCACTGTAGCAAACAGTTGTCAATTTCTTGAAAAAATTAAAACAGAACTACCATTTGACCCAGTAATCCCATTATTGGTTATATACTCAATGAAATATAAATCATTCTACTCTAAAGACACATGCATACATATATTCATCGTGACATTATTGACAATAACAGAGACGTGGAATTAAACTAAATGTTCAACAGTGGTAAACTGGAATTATCAAAAATGTGGAAAATAAACAGAAAGGAATACTATGCAGCCATAAAAAAGAATGAGATTAAAGACTTAAACATAAGACCTAAAACCATAAAAATCTAGAAGAAAACCGAGGCAATACCATTCAAGACATAGGCATGAGCTAAGACTTCGAGTCTAAAACACTGAAAGCAATGACAACAAAAGCCAAAATTGACAAATCGGATCTGATTAAACTAAAGAGCTTCTGCACAGCCAAAGAAACTATCATCAGAGTGAACAGACAATGCACAGAATGGGAGAAAATTTTTGCAATCTATCCATCTGACAAAGGGCTAATATCCAGAAACTACAAAGAACTTAAATAAATTTACCAGAAAAAAAAAAAATCAAAAAGTTGATGAAGGATATGAATAGTCACTTTTCAAAAGAAGACATGTATGCAGCCAACAGACACATGAAAAAATGCTCATTATCACTGGTCATTTGAGAAATGCAAATCAAAACCACAATGAGATACCATCTCATATCAGTTAGAATGGTGATCATTAAAAAGTCAGGAAACAACAGATGCTGGAGAGGATGTGGAGAAATAAGAATGCTTGTACACTGTTGGTGGAAGTGTAAACTAGTTCAACCATTGTGGAAGACAGTGTGGTGATTCTTTGGGGATCTAGAACCAGAAATACCATTTGACCCAGCATTCCTATTACTGGGTGTATACCCAAAGGATTATAAATCATTCTACTATAAACACACATGCACACATATGTTTACTGCAGTGCTATTCACAATAGTAAACACTTGGAATCAACCCAAATCTCCATCAATGATGGACTGGATAAAGAAAATGTGGCACATATACACCGTGGAATACTATGCAGCCATAAAAAAGAATGAGTTCATGTCCTTTGCAGGGACATGGATGAAGCTGGAAAACATCATTCTCAGCAAACTAACACAAGAACAGAAAACCAAATACTGCCTGTTCTCACTCATAAGTGAGAGTTGAACAATGAGAACACATGGACACAGGGAGAGGAGTATCACACACTGGGGCCTGTCAGGGGATGGGGGGCTAGGGGAGGTATTACATTAGGAGAAATACCTAATGTAGGTGATGGGTTGATGGGTGCAGCAAACCACCATGGCAAGTGTATACCTATGTAACAAACCTGCATGTTCTGCACATGTACCACAGAACCTAAAGTATAATAAAAAGAAGAAGAAGAAGAAGAATGAAAAGAATGAGATCATGTCTGTTGCAACAACAAGGATGGAGCTGGAGAAAATTTTCCTCAGCATACTAACACAGGAATAGAAAACCAAATACTGTATGTCTTTACTCGTAAGTGGAAGCTAAACCCTCAGTACATATGAACATAAAGAAGGGAACAACAGATACCAGGGCTACTTGAAAATAGAAGAATGAGAGGAGGCTGAGGATTGAAAACAAAACACGTAATGGGTACTGTGCTTCTTACCTAGGTAAGAAAATAATGTGTATACTAAACTCCCCAAACAATTTACCTATATAATATACCTAAACATGCACCTCTGAATCTAAAATGAAAGCTAAAAAATAAATTATAGAACAATTGAAAAATGCAAATAGTTTGCACACTATGAAGTGAGATCTACTTCAATTTTGTGTATTATAATATTTAATATAATAAAGAACAAATAAATACTTGACCATATCAAGAAGAAAAATTATGACAAAGTTATTCACCCATTCATGATTAAAAACCTTCTAATTCTTAATAGAAGTGAACTTCCTCAACCTGATGAAGAACATCTGTAATACACCCATAACTAGCATAATAATGAATTTTAAAAGAATTAGAGATTTTTCCTAATATTAGGAACAAGATTAAAACATTTTTTCTCATGGTTCAACACTATTGAGCAGGTTATAGCTATGACAATGAGGCAAGGAAAAAAAAAGTTAAGTATCTAGATTGGAAATAAACAGATCAACCTATCTCTATATGCAGATAAAATGATTTTATACAGTAAAAATTCTAAGAAATAAAATTTAAAAACTATTAGAACTAATAAATAAAAGTGTTCTACAAAATTGCAAGATGCATGAATAATATACAAAAATTGTTTTCTATAAATAATTCAAAATGAAAATAAAGAAAAAAATTTCATTAAAACAACATCAAAAAATAGAACAATTAGAAATTAATTTAACAAAACACATGCAGGACTTGTACGTTGAAAAGAGCAAAATATTATTAAAAGTAGTTAAGCTCTAAATAAATGAAAAGATCTTTCCTGTTTATGGAGTGGAACACAAAATATTGCTAAGATGGCTGTAGTTTTAAAATAAATCTCAAAAATGAGTGCAAGTCCTATAAAAATCTCTACAGATTTTTCTGAAATTGACATAAGTATACATTTTATATAAAGATGTAATTGGTCCAGAGTAGCCATAACAATTTGAAAGGAAAGCCAATTGTGAGGACGCACACTTTCTGATTTCAAAACGTACTACAAAGCAGCAGTAAGTCAAGACACTATGGAACTGGCATAAAAATAGGCATATAGATCAATTCAGCCAGTTAAAAATCTATAAATAAATTCTTCTATTTTTGTTAGACTGATTTTTTTTTTTTACTTTTTTTCTAGATAGTTTATTTAGGAAACCATAATCTGTTCAATCAGTAGTGCTGGGACAATTAGATATCCACATACTAAACAGAATCCACACGCACTACGTGCTCCATCAATAACAAAGAATCAGGGAAACAGGATACCACCAAAAGAAAATAAATTTCCAGTAACTGACCTCAAATTAATGGAGATCTACGAATTGTCTGAAATATAATTCATACTGGCCGGGCGCGGTGGCTCAAGCCTGTAATCCCAGCACTTTGGGAGGCCGAGGTGGGCGGATCATGAGGTCAGGAGATCGAGACCATCCTGGCTAACACAATGAAACCCCGTCTCCACTAAAAATACAAAAAAATTAGCCGGGCGTGGTGGCGGCGCCTGTAGTCCCAGCTACTCGGGAGGCTGAGGCAGGAGAATGGCGGGAACCCGGGAGGCGGAGCTTGCAGTGAGCCGAGATCGCGCCACTGCACTCCAGCCTGGGCGACAGAGCGAGACTCCGCCTCAAAAAAAAAAAAAAAAAGAAAAGAAATATAATTCATAATAATAAATGTGAGGCCAGGTGCAGTGGCTCACATCAATAATCCCAACACTGTGGGAGACCAAAATGGGAGAATTGTTTGAGGCCAGTAGTTTGAGACCAGCCTGGGAAACAAAATGAGACCTCATTTCTAGAAGAAATAAAGAAAAGTAGCTGGGTGTAGTGGCATGCACCTTTACGTCCTAGCTACTCCAGGGGCCAAGATAGGAGAATCACTTGAGCCCGGGAGTTTGAGCCTGCAGTGAGCTATGATTGCATCACTGCACACCAGCGTGGGTGACTAAGTGAGATCCTGACTCTAAATAATAGTAATAATAATAATAATAATAATAATAAATGTCATACACTACATTAAAACTAGGCAGGATAAAAAACGTGATCATCTTAATAGATACAGTAAAAGCATTTGACAAAATTCCACCTCCTGTCATAATAAATATCCTTTGCGATTTATATATGGAAGAAATGTATTTCAATATGACAAAGGCTGTATACGACAAGCTCACAGCTATCATTATACTCAATGGTTTACTGAAATGCCAGGTGGTCAATATAGGTCCCACTGCTCACCACACAGAAAGCCAATCACTGAGGTTAGCATTGCCTGGGAAGAAGGCTTATTCAGGTGCTGCAGCAGAGGAGATGGGAGATAAGCCTCAATTCCATTCCCTAACCAACTAAACTTGGGGGTTTAAATAGTGAGGAAGAAATGTAGCTATGTGAAGGAAAACAAAAATTAGGGAGGGGTAAGGAAGAGGAGTTGGTCAGCAGGAAGCAGGTGGTCAGTTAGGAAAACAGAAATTAAGGAGTTTCAGTATCTTGATACTACTGGGGAAGGCCTCAGGATCAATTTTCTGTGAAAGGAACTCATAAGACAAGTGTAAGTTTCAAGCTTTAAGACTAGGATGGGCCAGGCTCTGTGGCTCATGCCTGTAATCCCAGAACTTTGGGAGGCCAAGGCGGGAAGTTCACCTGAGGTCGGGAGTTCGAGTCCAGCCTGACCAACATGGAGAAACGCCATCTCTACTAAAAATGCAAAATTAGCCAGACCTGGTGGTGCATGACTGTAATCCTAGCTACTTGGGAGGCTGAGGCAGGAGAATCGCGTGAACCCAGGAGGCAGAGATTGCGGTGAGCTGAGATTGCATCATTGCACTCTAGCCTGGGCAACTTGAGCTAAACTCAGTCTCAAAAAAAAAAAAAAAAAAAAAAAAAAAGACTAGGATGGTGATGGTGTTCTGTGTGGGAAATGCATGAAGGGAAAAGAAAAGACACACATACACAATACCTTTAAAGGTAAACAACCTTTATCCTCCGTAAATGGTAATGCAGATATAATAAGAAAATGGTATAATAAGCAAATGATATAATAAGTGAATTGCAATGGGAAGGGGAGAAGGAAATATATATATAGTCACACTCATTAGACTATGGAGGATTCATCACCAGACCGGGAAGCAATAGCCTGAGATCCAGAGTTGGCCACTGTCTGTGCACAGATGAGGAGAGGTCTCACGGAACTTCTGTGCGTTCTGGGACCCTAGCCCTTTTGTAGTATCCCTTTCTTGGCCTGAGGCCCAAGAACGAGGGCCCTTGGTGACTGGACTCAGGGAACACAGGAAGGTTAGCCTATTCTCTAGATTCTGTTGTTTGTTTGCCTTAAGGCAGAAAATGTACCTTACGAAAACAATCAGTATAAGTTACTAGCTCCTGGGCAGATGCTCAGGGGTTGTTTACTGGCAGGTAACCATTCTTTGTGTTGAAGTTCAATTGAGTTCAAAGTTAATATTTAATTTTTTTCCCACAGATAGTCAATTTCTATGTTTATTTGAAAAGTAAACATTAATTTCATGGGGAAATTGGGCCAGTTTCAAATGGAGAAAAGCATAAAACCATTATGAAAAACAGCATGGAGTTTCCTCAAAATGTTAACACTAGAGCTACCATATAATGCACCAATTCTACTTCTGCATATAAATCCCAAAGAAATAAGCTGAAATTTTCAAAAACATATTTGCACTCCCACGTTCATTGCAGCATTACTAACAATAGCCAGGTTATGGAATCAACGTAAATGTCCATCAAGGGATGATAAATAAAGAGTAATGTGTCATATATAAAAAATTGAATACTCTTCAGACTTTAAAAAAAGGAAATCCTCTTATTTGTGACAACATGGATATACCTGGAGGACATGATGTTAAGTGAAATAAGTCAAGCACAGAAAGACAAATAGTGCATGATCTCATTTATATGTGAAATCTAAAATAGACTAATAGAAGCAGAGAGTCAAATGGTGGTTACCATGAGTTAGGTGTTGGGAGGGGGTGAAAGTGGGAGTTGTTTATCAAATGACACAAAATTTTAGTTAGAAGGAGAAATAAGTTCAGATCTATTCCACAAAAATGGTGGCTATAGTTGAGAGTAGATTTTAAATGGTCGCATCCTCCAAATATGGTAAGTATGTGATATAATAGATATGCTAACTAGCTTTATTTAGTCATTCTGCAATGTGAACATATTTCAAAGTATCATGTTTTATGCCATAAATATCTATAGATTTTAATAATTAAATTTAAAAAATAGTAATCTCCCCCCCACAAAAAAAGAAAAAAAGGCACAAAAAAGACCTGGGAATAATTTTTATGAAACACTACTTAAAGACTTTTATTCATAATTTACAAGAAATGTTTACAACTGAATATTAAGAAACAAACAACCTAATCAAAAAAATGGGCCAAAGATTCAAATACACAGTTTACCAAAGTTGATGTGCAAATGGCTAATAAACACATTTAAAACGTCTATATCACAAGACATTTGGCAATACAGATTAAAGCCAAAATGAGATATTATTTCACATTCATTGCAATTGCTTTAATCAGTAGCAGGGCATAATGCATGCTGGTGAGAGTGTGGAGAAGAAGTTATTCATATATTATTGACAGGACTGTAAATGTTACAGCCACCCTGCAAACTATTTTGCTTCTTAAGAAATTAAACATAAAACTACCGTAATACTCAGCAATTATTTTCCTATCTAGAAAATTAAAGACATATATTTACACACATACTTGCATATGCATGTCCATAGGAGCATTAATTCATAATTTTTCAAAACTAGAAACAACTCAAATGCTCATCAACCATTGAGCAAACAGCCAAATGACTTATAGTCACACAGTTGAATGTTGTTCAGCAGTAAAAACAGAACAAATATTGATGCATGCTACATCATGCAAGAATTTTAAAAACATTACACCGAGCAAGAGAAGCCAGATTCGAGCTCACATGTTGTAAGATTCCATTTATATGAAATACCTAGGAAAAATATTTACAAAAACAGTTTAGTGTTTGCCTGTGTGTGGGGATAGGAATAGGGATTAATTGAAAATGAACAAGACAAATCTTATTCGGTGGATAAAAATGTTCTAAACAGATTCATGACGGTGGTTTTATGACTCACCAAAGCGGCTAAAAATCTTTGAAATGCATATTTAAAACTAATGAATTTTGTAATTTCTAAAATGAAACTCAATAAAACTTAAAATGAAATTAAACCTCATGCAATGAGTGTACATCTGTCCAATTTTGTTTCGTACATTTTGTGGCTATATTATGTGGTATATATAAATACCTTTTTGGGGCCTACCCCTTCTTCCATGACAAAATCTTTCTCTTTCTCTAGTAATGTTGCTTCTATAAAGTGTACTTTTACTAAAATTACTATAGTAATAATTTCATAGTATGATTTTTTGTTCTTTTGCTTTCAAAATTTGTTTCTCCATATTTAAAGGGAGTCTGTTGTGTGCAGCATGTAGTTGGATATTTAAAAATATATAACATTCTATTATTTGCCTTTAATTGAATTTGTTAGACCATTTATTATGTACCATAACGACTGATATACTTGGAGTTACATCTACCGTCTTACTACTCATTTCCTATTTGTCCTACATGTATTATATTCTCTTTCCCCCCTCCTTTGTTTTATTAATTTCAACTGTTTTATTTTCCACTTTTTCTTTGTATTAACTTACTAATCTTATATTCTTTTTACTATTCTTCTGGTAGTTATCTTAGTAATTACAATAATTATTATTGTTATTAATACCACAAAAATATATTAATGTATTTACCAATTTCCAAACAGCAAAAGGACCTCAGAATTCCTTAAATATATCTAATCTCCTCTCTCTTTTTGTAACACTGTAGTCAGTATTTAAATTTTTACATATTTTAAATCATGTATGACAGATTTAACATTTGTTCTCAGATCTGGTGGCTGAATGTTACACCATCATTGTAGTTCTTTTCTTTTGAAGTCGAGGACTTGTAGTCAGTAATGATATTCAAGACCCTTAAGATCACCAGAATTATTTTTTCCCTTTCTCCACTGGCTTCTGCATATCTACTGATCCTTGTACTTTTATTGAGATCATTAGTAGTTGATTAACTCATATTCCAGAATTCCTGGTATTTTACCAGTATTATTAAAGGTGATATGCAAAGTTGCTTTTATTGATTTGTTTTTGGGTTTTGGTTTATTTGTTATATTACTTGCTCAAATTGTTTGTGAGAACTTTGGAGATTTAAAAATCAACAATATTATCATCACTTTGCCCAAACCAGATAGGTTAAAAATGTTTGGTTTTTTTCACCTTTAATTTGATTGTATTAACCCACATAATCTAAGAGAAAAGCAAAAAAAGCAATACAAAATATTACACAGCTATATGCCTTTATTCGAATAAGATTAAGATGTAGTATAATAAAGCCAATATCCTTTGAAAGATCTTTTTGTTAATGCTTTATTATGTTAGCTTTTGCCACTTAAATTTATTTGTAAAAGTATTACTTCTCTTATGTTCTTGCAAATGCCTAATTGATCATTATATAAAAGATATCCAGTAATAATGAATATTTTATGTATCAATACCCAAATTGAATATGAAGTTTATGCTAATCTTAGTTCTAATACTTTTGATAACTTCACAGCAGGGTACAAATTAGCAGAGTTCATACTAAGCTAAGATATTTTGCCATAAACCAAGAAGTTCTTGTTGTCTTGAGGTGTAACAGTCAGCTTTCTAAAGAAAAGGCAATAATAAGTTGATAGAAATCTCATCATAGTCTTCTAAGTTTACCATCATAAAATTTAAAAGAGACATAGTATTTTCACATTTTATTTAGTAATACATTTAAGTGTATCACCATCGACATGTTCTGGGATTAAAAAACAGAATTTAATGTGTGAGAAGCTACTCCACAGTTATGGATCTATTCAACAGCTAAGTCAAAATATTTATTTTCTAAGTTATAAACTGCCCTATAAATGCATATTTTCCTATGATGTATTTTATAGAAAATGTAGATATAAGATACTGCCATTAATTTTTATTGGTTAAGCTCTAAACTCCATTGCTATATGCTTGACAAAAACAGTTTGAAACAAGAACTTACCTAGATAAGAGAAATAAATAAATCTTTGAATGCATTGCTCTCTATACCCAAATGTTGCAAAAATCTGTGTTTGTCATTTTGTACTGATTCTTAATAGATAACATATGCCTACAAGTTCAGAACAATGCCATTGTATTTATGTCCCAAGGTACTCAACTGGTTAATTAAAAAACAAATAATTGCCAAAATCACTAAGTGACATTGATATGGTTTGGATCTGTGTTCCTACCCAAATGTCATGTCCAATTGTATTTCCAAATGTTGGAGGTGGTGCCTAGGGGAAGGTAATTAAATCATGGAGGCAGATTTCTCCCTTGATTCTGTTCTCATGAGATCTGGTCATTTGAAAGTGTGTAGTTCCTCCCCACTCTCTTCTCCCTTGCTACTGCTCCAGCCACATAAGACATGCTTGCTTGCCCTTCGTCTTCTGTGATGACTAAAAAGGCCTCTCCAGAAGCCAAACAAATGCCAGCATCATGCTTCTGATACAGCCTGCAGAAACTTAAGCCAACTAAACCTCTTCTCTTTAGAAATTACCAGGGTTCAGATTTTTTTTTTTTTTTTTTATAACAGTACAAGAATGGACTTACAGAAAACTGATACCAAGGATTGAGGCATTTCTAAAAAGATACCTGAACATATAGAAGCAGTTTTGAAACTGGGTAATGGGAAGAGGTTGGAAGAGTTTGGAGGGCTCAGATGAAGACAGGAAAATAGGGGAAACTGTGGAACTTCCTAGAGACTGGTTGAATGATCAAGACCAAAATGCTGGTAGTCATATAAATGGCGAAGGCCTGGCAGAGGAGGTCACAGATGGAGATGAGGAACTTATTGGAAACTAATGCAGAGTTCACTTTTGTTATGCTTTAAAAAAGAGCTTGGTTAAATTGTGCACTGGCCCTAGGGATTTATGGAACTTTAGAGAGATGATTTAGGGTATATGGCAGAAGAAATTTCTAAGCATCAAAGCAAGATGTGACCTGGCTGCTTCTAACACCCTATGCACATATGTGTGAACAAAGAAATGTTCTGAAACTGGAACTTATATTTAAAAGGGAAGCAGAGTGTAAAAATTTGGAAGATTTGTAATCTAACCATGTGGTAGAAAAGAAAAGCCCATTTTCAGGGGAGAAATTCACACAGAAATATGCATAACTAAACAACAACAACAAAAAAAGACAAATGCTAATATCCAAGACAATGGGGAGAAGGCCTTAAAGGCATTTCAGAGACCTTCCCAGCAGCCCCTCCCAGCACAGGCCCAGAAGTCTAAAAGGGAAGAATGGTTTCATGAACCAGGCCCACTGCAATGCACATCCTCGGGCCACTGCTCACTACATTGCAGTTTCTCCAGCTCCAGCTATAGGTAAAAGGGGCCCAAGTAGAGCTCAGGCTTCTGCTTCAGAGGGTGCAAACCATAAGACTTGGCAGCTTTCAGGTGGTGTTAAGTCTGTGGGTGCACCAAATGCAGGAGGTGAGACTTAGGAGCCTCTGCCTATATTTCAGAGGATATATAGAAAAGCCTGGATGTCTAGGAGGAAGCCTGCTATAGGGGCAGAGTCCTAATGGAGAACCTCTACTAGGTCAGTGCAGAGGAAAAATGTGAGGTTGGAGCCCCCACATGGAGTCTTCACTGTGGGGCACCACAGTGAAGTCTGTGGGGCACCACCTAGTGGAAGTGCGAGAGGAAGGCCTCCATCCTCCAAACCGCAGAATGATGGATCTACCAGCAGCTTTCACTGAGTTCCTGGAAAAGCCACAGGCACTCAACACCAGCCCATGAGAGCAGCTGTGTGGGCTGAGCCCTGTAAAGCCACAGGGGCAGAGCTCCTCAAGCCTTTGGGAGCCCACCCCTTGCACCGAGGTGCCCTGGATGTGGGACATGGAGTCAAAGAAGATTCTTTTAGAGCTTGAAGATTTGATGACTGTCCTGCTGGGCTTTGGACATGCATGGGGCCTGTAGTTCCTCTTTTTTGTCTGATTTCTCCCTTTTGGAATGGGAATATTTACCCAATGTCTGTACTAACATTGTATGTTGGAAGTGACTACATTATTTTTTATTTTATGTGCTCACAGGTGGAAGAGACTTTCCTTATCCCAGGTGAGACTTTGGACTTTGCACTATTGAGTTAAATGTGACTATATTTTAGCTTACTCTAATAAATTAAAGGACAAATTAGTCAAAAAGGATCACCAGCAGAGATGCAAGACAACAATACTCAAGGAAGTATTTTAGAAAAAATATATATATATATCAATGAAGACCAAAAATTACTGCTCTGCAACAGGGAGGAAAACCTTTAGGAACTTGAAGAGATTTACAAGTATGACAGAATACACAAGAAAAATGCACATAAGGCTGGGCACAGTGGCTCACACCTGTAATCCCTTCACTTTGGGAGGCCAAGTTGGGTGGATCACCTGAGGTCGGGAGGTTGAGACCAGTCTGATGAACATGGAGAAATCTCATCGCTACTAAAAAAATACAAAATTAGCCGGGCGTGGTGGCGCATGCCTGTAATCCCAGCTATTCGGGAGGCTGAGGCAGGAGAATAGCTTGAACCTGGGAGGCAGAGGTTGTAGTGAGCCAAGATCACGCCATTGCACTCCATCCTGGGCAACAAGAGCAAAACTTCATTAAAAAAAAAAAAAGAAAATAGAAATAAACTTCTGGGCACAGTGGCTCATGCCTGTAATCCCAGTGTTTTGAGAGGCCAAGGCAGGTGAATTGCTTGAGTCCAGGAGTTCACAGCCAGCTTTGACAACATAGTAAAACCTTGTCTCTACAAAAAAACTACAAAAATTATCCAGGTGTGGTTGGTTGTGCATGCCTGTAGCCCCAGCTACCTGGGAGGCTGAGATGGGAGGATTGCCTGAGCCTGGGAGGTGGAGGTAGCAGTGAGCCAAGACCATGCCACTGTAGTCCAGCCTAGGCAACAGAGTGAAGCCCTCTCAAAAAAAAAAAAGAAGAAAGAAAATGCAAATAATCTTGTATGAAAGGAACAAATGTATGTGTTTGATTTGCAAAAATTAATAAAATGTGAATATCATATTTTATGATAACCCAGGGGTCCAAACATGGATATGAAAATAATGTTAACTTTTATAGAATGATTAACACCAAAAAATGTAGGAATGAAAAGGAGAATCCAGAGGGTAACTCATTCCATTAAAATCATACATGGGGTGAAGTTCATTTAGATAGGAAGTTACAAAAGAAGAAATTTCAGCTTCCACATTAAGGTGTTATACTTATGTGTTTTATATTTGAAGTATGCATTATTTAATAATTAGTTTAATATATAGTTAACTTTATGGTAAATGTTCCATATATCAACCCTAAATTATAAATAATTACAACAGCACTGGAAGTTGGAAGTTAAGATGTTGGCAAAAATACCACTCCACAAGATGCAATGTCCGGAGAATTCATAAAAATACATGCAATCTTGGTTCAAATGTAACCAAATTCTAAATTGTGAAGTGCACACTAAGCATCAAGAAGTTCATAAATGAGAGCCATACAATCACGAAATGCCAAAGCAACACTTTCTCTACCCTTTGTAAAATTTCACATTTGAGACAGTTTGTTTGTTCTTTTTTTCTTTTGTACATTTCTACTTTGCAATGCCCCAACTTGTAATTCTTCTAGGTTTCACAACAAATGCTCAACTATGTTTTTAAGATGTTTTCTAGGTGCAAAAAGGATTCACTTATATATTTTGAGCAAGTAAAATATAAAATAAGGCAACAAATATCTACGCAAAGACATAATTGCAGATATGCACAGACACACTAATGAATGGTACACATTGATTTTATGAAGTATTGACTTTGATCAGTAAAAGATGCCAACACTAATTATGTCTTCTTTATTTTTTTTTGCGGAAATGTATAGATAAATACATGTGTGGATCATTGGATAGCTTACAAAAAATTTCCATATATAATAAATACATTAAAATATTATAATTTAAATTTATTAGATGAAGGTTGATTTATTTGAAGAATGTTGATAGATATAACCTATATATAATCTAGGTTACAATTACAAATTTGAATGCCTAATTATAATTATATAAAAATGTAAATTTCAGATTACTTTTTTTACAGAAAAATTATAAAAATAGTATTTCAGAGGTAATCTTAGAATAGCATGTGATATAGATTAAAATCAAACAGCCTACCCACAAACCATAAATTTTATATATATGTATATATACACACACACATACTTAAAGGCTATATACTAATAGTTACCGTTTACCAAGCTTATCGTATAATACAGTAATACAAAAAGTTTATGAAGCACACTTGCTAAACACAATACATCTCAAAACTAATAACAAAACTAAATAAATAACCAACAAATTTCAAAACAATCTCCAAAATTACTGGTTTAAATGTATTACTTTAAACAATAATCATAACTTTGAATATCAAAATATATAAGATAAAATCAAAATTTTGCCCATAAGGAAATTCACAGATTTACATATTTTGAGTATGTCAACAAAGTATGAAACTACATAACAAAATATGAAATTCAAGAGCTCAGATTATAACAGTATAATGCAGTAAAAGGTAAAGGGAGAAATGACTAGTATATCTAACAGAATAAGAAAATAGATAACAGTAGAAGCCAAAATGCAGATTATAATAATCCAAAGTATGCTATCAAAAAAATCAAATACACAGCCGATATGGTTTGGCTGTGTCCCCACCCAAATCTCATCTTGAATTGTAGTTGCCATAATCCCCAACTGTCATAGGAGCGACCTAGGTGAAGGTAATTGAATCATGAGGGTGGTTACCTTCATACTGTTCTTGTACAGTGAGTGAGTTCACATGAGATCTGATGGTTTTATAAGGGGCTTTTCCACTTTTGCTCAGCATTTCTCCTTCTTGCCTCCATGTGAAGAAGGATGCATTTGCTTCCCCTCCTGCCATGATTGTAAGTTTCCTGAGGCCTCTCCAGCCCTGAAACTGTGAGTCAATTAAACCTCTTTCCTTTATAAATTATCCAGTCTCAGGCATTCTTTATGGCAGTGTGAGAACAGCCTAATACAGTAGATTGGTACCACAGAGAGTGGAGTGCTGCTATAAAAATACTTGAAAATTTGGAAGCAATTTTGAAACTGGGTAACAGGCAGAGGTTGGAATGGTTTTGATACCTTAGAAGATGAAAGAAAAATGTGGGAAAGTTTGGAAGTTCCTAGAGACTTGGGGGGGCATAGAAGACAGAAAGATGTGGGAAAGTTTGGAAATTCCTGTAGACTTGTTGAGTGGCTTTGACCGAAATGATGATATTGATATGGACAATAAAGTTCAGGCCGAGGTGGTCTCAGATGGAGATGAGAAACTTGTTGGGAACTGGAGTAAAGGTCACTCTTGCTATGCAAAGAGACTAGTGGCATTTGGCCTCTGCCTTACAGTTCTATGGAATTTGGACCTTGAGAAAGATGACTTAGGGTATCTTGTGGAAGAAATGTATAAGCAGCAAAGCATTCAAGAGAAAGTAGAGCATAAAAGTTTGGACAATTTGCAGCCTGACAATGCAATAGAAAAGAAAACCCCATTTCTGAGGAGAAATTCAATCTGGCTGCAAAAATTTGTGTATGTAATGAGGAGCCGAATGTTAATTGCCAAGACAATGGGGAAAATGTTTCTGAGGCATGTAAGAGACCTTCATGGCAGCCCCTCCAACTACAGGCCTGGAGGCGTAGAAGGAAAAAATTGGTTTTATGGGCTGGGTCCAAGGCCTTGCTGCTTTGTGAAACTGTGGGACTTGATGCCCTGCATCTCAGCCATGGCTACAAAGGACCAAGGGAGGGACCCAGTGGGAGGTAGTTGAATCGTGAGGGCACTTACCTCCATGCTGTTCTTGTGATACTGAGTGAATTCTCACAAGATCTAATGGTTTTATAAAGGGCTTTTCTTCTTCTGCTCAGCACTTCTTTTTCCTGATGCCACGTGAAGAAGGATGTGTTTGCTTCCCCTTCTGCCATGATTGTAAGTCACCTGAGGCTTCCCCAGCCTGTGGAACTGTGAGTCAATTAAACATCTTTTCTTTATAAATTATCCAGTCTCGGGCAGTTCTTTATAGCAGCATGAGAGTGGACTAATACAACAGCTAAATATCTTGCTAATTTTATATGGAGAAAAAATTTACAGTATCAGGGATGAAAACAGTAAACTATAGGTAAACAAGAGGATTATTAATAATAGTAGTAGTATAAAGTAGTTATGAAAACTGGGAAATCTGTGTATGATTTTCTCAGAAAATTTACTTTTCTAAAGTAGATTCAGGAAAATTGGCAAACTTGAACATTCTAGGAATTAGCATACCTGTTGGAAGCAGATCACTATATTGATAATTAAGTTTAATATTTATTAAATATATAATTGCTCATAGAATGTAATTTATGCCACTGGGGATAATCAAGTGGATCTAGAGAATTATATTTGCATAGGGATAAAAATTTGTGCCCTAACACAACCACTTGAAAATGTTACATTACACATGTGGAAGTGTAATGTTCATATTGATTATGCACTTTGTTTATGCATTAATTTATAGACCCTGATTCTTTCTACTTTGTCATTCATTTTCCTGCACGTTTGAAGCTGGGTCAAAGAAATATCATTCTGGACTATGGGAAATATCCCCCACACCACTAGCAGAAACCTACAAACAACATCAACCAAGTGGACAAAAATAACATGAGATTATTAATTGTTATATTTATAATATGAGAGATGACAAAATCTATTTGAAGTATGAGTCTAATTAGAAAGTTATGCATAAATAAAAAAATACAATTCTGTATATAAAATAAATCCTTTAAAAATTGCAATTATAAAAATACCATTGACATTTTATTGCAAATGTGAATGTTTTATAATATAATTAACTATAAATATGTAAGTACTATAAAAATAAATTAAAATTGGGAGTCCTTCTAAGTTCCTGAATGAAAACTGTGCATGTCATGATGTCAATTCATGCCTAAATATAATTATTAGAATGTACTTCAAATTAAGTAATATTTAATTATATTTTAAAACTTGCAAATATAAATCTCAAGTTTTCTGGAAATCATAAATAGAATAGCAACAAAAAAAATGTTTATACAGAAACCTATTTAATGATGATTGTGTCAAGAGTTCTGAAAATGTACAATTAAATAAGATGGTCAAGGATATATAGAAAGATTAAACAAAACAGAGTGTCCAGAACTATTATAAAACAAAGTATAATTATTTAATATATGGTATATTTTATATATGACCTGCACCAAATACAAATGCATATTATCTTTTTGGGAGTGATGGTTTTTATGCAAAACACTGAAAATAAAACTAGTAAAATATAAGATTGTTTGATATGACTACAAAAACATAAAACTCTATGTGTGGATTTTGCAGACACATACATACTACTTTGGTAAGAGATCCTCAGGAAAGAATGAGATTTAATTTTATTTTTAGTTTTCCCTCTCTTTTTTTTTTTTTTTGTTTTTAAAGTCATGGTCTTGCTCTGTCATCCAGGCTGGATTGAAGTGGCACAATCATAGATCACTGCAACCTCAAACTTCTAAACTAAAGCAATTATCTTGCCTCAGGCACCTGAATAATTCAGACTACAGGTGTGTGCCACCACACCTGGCTAACTTTTGACATTTTTATTTTTAGAGACAGGGTTTTGTTATATATTTTAGTCTGGTCTCAAACTCCTGACCTCAAAAGATCTTCTCACCTTGGCCTCCCAAAGTGCTGAGATAACAGGTGTGAGCCATCATGCCCAGCCCTGAGGTTTAATTTTCTATTGGTCTACAAAAATAGGAAATCTAGTGTATAATTAAGTTCATTTAAATAAAATAAACAAAAAGTATATGTCTTTCAGACCTCAATTAGTACATTGACATTGATTTTCAAAGATAAACATGAATATACTAATGCTCCAAAACTTTTCAGTTCTTACATTCACATAATGTGAATTGAGATTGTGACAGATACCTGTATAGGTATAGATACAGATGTATGTTACATGTAAAAGGGAACTATCTTAGAACATTTGTGTTCTATAACAAAATACCTTTAGACTTGGGAATTTATAAATAACAGAACTTCATTTCTTTCAGTTCTGGAGACTGGGAAGTCCAGTATTAAGTAGCTGTCATCTGATGTCTTGTGAGAACCTTCTTGCTGTGTCCCCAAAGGGAAGAAGGTGGAAGAGCAAAAGGAAAAGGAATCTACTCTCTCAAAACCTTTTATAAGGGCCCCAATCCCATGCATGAAGCCTCCACCCACATGACTTAATCACCTTGTAAAAGCACCCACCTATTAATACTACCACGTTGGTGATTAAGTTTCAACATATGAATTATGGGGGACATATTCAGACCAGAGAAGAAATAATGCAAAACATAGATATTTCTGCATAGTGTCACATTTAACAAATTGTGTGCTGTAAATCTGTGTTACTTGTATTAGTAAAAAAATATGTAATGTTTAAATCAAATTTAAAATTATCATGAGTACAGAATCATAAATCCTTTTATGGGTCTATTGCAAGCCAAAATATTCCATTGGATTTCTGTTCAAAACTGAAGTCATTTGTACAGCAAACTAAATAGTCCTCAAATATTAGTTCCTATTATGTATGCATCATATTATTTATCATACTGATTATGCAACACTTCCTCAAGTGCTTACTTCATGATTAAGTAGGTTATTAGATAATAATAGGTAGTATTTGAGATCATTCTGAATGATATTTACATAT
Organism: Macaca nemestrina; assembly: GCF_043159975.1. Taxonomy (NCBI): domain Eukaryota; kingdom Metazoa; phylum Chordata; class Mammalia; order Primates; family Cercopithecidae; genus Macaca; species Macaca nemestrina. The sequence goes on from NC_092145.1 coordinate 65,217,834, forward strand.
ATATTGGAAATGAGCAAAGGCAAAAGACCTTCACTACCTAATGAAGTTATTTCTGTGTGTGGTGGTGGTGATGGAGAGATGCATAAACAATTTTAAACAGTTGGGCCCTCCAACCCCTCTTAATTTTATATGATCATTCACATTGCTAATGTATCAAGTCTTGCAAAGAAATATATAAAAATTTCATAAAATTAAAATGTTAAATAATTTCAATGAAATGTAGAATACTTCTTTTAATCATGAGAACACTCCTAGAACACTTTCTCCTCCTACCCAGAGCAATAACAATGAAAGTATTTCAGGAATGTTGATGACTCATTACATAAGAAAGGAAAACTTGAAATAGTACAAAGCTCCCCAATGGCCAAGTCAGAATGAGATCAATCTCATTATGTAAGATTACTATTTTATATTTCTATGAATGCACAAATTTTTCCTAAAGTAATAGAGAAACAAGTGTTAATGGGCTAAGTATGTTTTTACAAAGATAATGACAAATTTTAATAACTACTTTGAAATATGTGACATTTTAAAATGTGGCAGCATATTAAGAATGAGTAAATCCACTTTTCATGAATCATTATCTATAACACATTTCCACTTGTATGCCACAGGGATTTTCAAGCCATAGGAAACAATGTCACAGGAAGATAAAAGGAGTCTTGCTGTTTTTCAAAGGTCAGGAATGTTTGCTCCTTTAAGAAAAACCATCTTGACTGCAAGATACGTATTATCTGAAATATGAAATTCTATGTCTTTACTTAGATCTGTAGAATTAACAGAGACAAAGTGATCTGTGAGATGAATTAAAACTCAAAACGTCTTATTCTAATTTGGAGGCTTAGGAATACTTGGTGGATAATGTAGTTTGAATATATGTGCCTGCCCAATCACGTTAAATTATAATACTCAATGTAAAGGTGGGGCCTGGCAAGAAGTGTTTGGATCACGAGCGGGAATCCTTCCTGGCTTATTGTTGTCCTCACAATAGCAAGTTCTCTTGAGATCTGGTTGTTTGACAGTGTATGGCACCTCCTCTCCAACTCCCTCTTCTCCTGTTTTCACCATATGACGTGCCTGCTCCTGCTTTACTTTCCACTATGAGTAAAAGCTCTCCAGGCTTTCCCAGAAGCTGAGAAGATGCTTGCACGGTGCTTTCTGTACAGCTTGCAAAAAATGTGATTCAATTAAATCTCTTTTCTTTTAAATTACCCAGTCTCAAGTATTCGTTTATAGCAATGTAAACATGGCTTACTAAAGAAATCTGGTACCAAAAGATACCTGAAATTGTGGAAGGAGCCTTAGAACTGGATAATAGGCAGAAGTTGGAAGAGTTCTGAGGCCTCAGGAGAAAACAAGAAAATGAAATAAAGTTTGGAACTTCTTAAGGACTGGTTACGTGATTGGAAACAAACTGTTGATAGTGATATGAACAGTGAATTCTCGGCTGGCAGGGTCTCAGATGGAAATGAGGAACTTGTAGGAAACCAGAGCAAAGGTCTGCTTTAACAAAGAGCTTGGCAACATTCTGTTCATGCCCTAGGGATCAGTGGAAGTTTGAACTTGAGAGTGATTACCTAGGGTATGAGGCAGAAGAAATTTCTAAGCAGCAAAGCATTCAAGATGTGGCCTAAATAAGTAATTCCTCATTGTCCAAATACCAAAGAAAATCTACTAGCATCAGTACCTTCCAGGAAAACAAGACTGCAACAGTTGAACTAAATAAGGCACTGGGGAACAATCCTGGAGAAACAGAGATATGTGAGTTTTCAGACAGAGAATTCAAAATAACTGTGTTAAGGAAACTCAAAGAGATTCAACATAACACAGAGAAGGAATTCAGATTTCTATCAGATACATTTAACAAATAGATTCAAATATATATTTTTAAAAAAGCAGAAATTCTGCAGCTGGAAAAATGTAATTGGCATACTGAAGAATGCACCAGAGTCCTTTAATAACAGAATGGAAAAAGCAGAAGACAGAATTTTTGAGCTTGAAGAAAAGCTATTTGAAAACACACAGTCAGATGAGGCAAAACAAAAATGAAGAAAAAAAACCCAAAAAAACAATGAAGCGCAGCTACATAATCTAGAAAAGTGCCTCAAACAGGCAAATGTAAGAGTTATTGGCCTTACAGTGGAGCTAGAGAAAAAGGTAGGGTAGACATTTTATTCAAAGAGATACTAACAGATAATGTGCCAAAACTAGAGAAATATATCAATATCCAAGTACAAGAAGGTCATATAAAACACCCAAGCAGATTTAACATAAACAAGACTACCTCAAGAAATTTAATAGACTCCCGAAAGTCAAGGATACAGAAAGGATCCTAAAAGCAGCAAGAGAAAAGAAACAAATGACATGTAATGGAGCTCCAATAAATCTGGCAGCAGGACAGCTGACTTTTTTAGTGGAAACCTCACAGGCCAGGAGAGAGTGACATAACATATTTAAAGTGTTAAAGAAAAAGTAATATTCTATCTTAGAATAGTATATCTGGTGAAAATATTCTTGAAACATGAAAAATAAATAAAGATATTCACAGATAGACAAAAGCTGAAAGATTTCATCAACACCACACACATCCTACAAGAAATGCTAAGGGGAGTACTTCAACCAGAAAGAAAAAAAGAAAAAAAAAACCAAAACACTGATTAGCAATAAATAATCTCCTGAATGTGAAAACCTTCCTGGTAATAGTAGGTACACAAACAAGTACAGCATATTACAAGTTTGTAACTGTGGTGTGTAAACTACTCTTAGGCTAACTAGAAAGACTGAACAATAAACCAATCAAAAATAATAACTATAGCAACTCTTCAAGACATATTCATTACAATAAGGTGTAAATAAAAACAACAAAAAGATTAAAAGCAGGGAAACAAAGTTAAGGTAAAGTTTTATTAGATTTCTGTTTATGCAAATAATGATAAGTTGTTATCAGGTGAAAATAATGGGTTATAAGATAGTGTTTGTAAGCCTCCTTGTAACCTCAAACCAAAAAACCTACAATAGATACCCAAAAAATAAAAAGTTAGAAAGGCAATCATATCACCAGAGAATATCATTAATATCTTCACTACAGGAAGGCATGAATAAAAGAAGAAAGAAAGAGAAGACCACAAAACAACTAGAAACAAATAACAAAATGACAGGAGTAAGTTCTTTCTTATTAATTATAACGTTAAATGTAAATGGACTAAACTCTCCTATCAAAAGACATAGGGTGGCTGAATAAATTTTAAAAAGACCCATTGATCAGTTCGACAAGAAACACACTTTAAATGGAGAGACAAAAGTAGACTAAAATTAAAGGGATGGAAAAAGATATTCCATGCCAAAGGAAACTTAAAAAAAAAAAAATAGGAGTTACTATACTTACATCAGACAAAATAGATTTTAAGACAAACACTGTGAGAATATACAAAGAAGATCACTATGTAATAATAAAGGCAATTCAGCAAGAGAATATAACAATTTTAAATATACATGGACCCAACAGTGGAGTACCCAGATATATAAAGAAAATATTATTAAAGCTAAAGAAAGAGATAGACCTCAGGACAATAATAGCTGGAGACTACAATACCCCACTTTCATCATTTGACAAACCTTTTAGACAAAAAATCAACAAAGAAATTTGTAACAAATCTGCACTGCTGAACAAATGGACCTAATATTTACATAATATTTTATTGAACAGCTGAAGAACACATATTCTTCTCCTCAGCACATGTACAATTCTAAGATAGACCATATGTTAAGCCACAAAACAAGTCTTAATACATTCACAAATATTGAAATAATATCAAGTATCTTCTTTGACTATAATAAAACTAGATATTAATAACAAGAGGAATTTTTGAAGCTATACAAGTAATGAAAATTAAACAATATGCTCCTGAATGACCAGTGGTTCAATGAAGAAATTAAGAAGGAAATTGAAAAGTTTCTTGAAACAAATAATAATGAAAACACAACATACCAAAACCTATGGGATACAGTAAAAGCAATACCAAAGAGGGGAGTTTATCAGTAAAGTGTCTACATCAAAAGGAGGAAATTTTTCAAGTAAATATTCTAATGGCACACTTTAAATAAATAGAAAAGCCAGAGCAAACCAAACCCCAAATTAGTGGGAGAAAAGAAATAATAAAGATCAGAGCAGAAATAAGGGAAATTAAAATAAAAAAAACAAAAGCTCAATGAAACAAAAAGTTGATTTTTTTGAAAAGTTAAACACAATTGACAAACTTATAGCCAGACTAACTAAGGAAAAAAAGAGGCAATCCAAATAAATAAAATCAGAAATTAAAAAGGAGACATTACAACTGATACTGCAGAAATTCAAAGATTATTTGAGGCAATTATGAGCAACTATATTCCAGTTGAAAAATCTAGAAGAAATGGACAAATTCCTAGATGCATACCGCCTACCAAGCCTAAACCAGGAAGAAATCCAAAACCTGAACAGACCAATAAATCACTAGCAATGATATCAAAGCCATAATAAAAAGTCTTCTCGTAATAAAAAACTTCGAACAGAATGGCCTCACTGCTGAATTTTACCAAACATTTAAAGAACTAAAATCAATCCTATTCAAACTGTTCTGAAAAATAGAGAAGAAGGGAATATTTCCTAACATATTCTATGAGACCAGTATTTACCTGATACCAAAACCATACAAAGACACATTAGAAAAATAAACTACAGGCCAGTAGCTCTGATGAATATTGATGTAAATATCCTCAACAAAACACAGCAAACCAAATTCAACAATACATTAGAAATATCATTCATTATGACCAAGTGGGATTTAATCCTGGGATGCAAGGATGCTCCAACACAGGCAAATCAATCAGTATAATACATCACAGAAATGGAATGAAGGACAAAAAACATATTATTATTTCAACTGATGTTAAAAAACATTTTATAAAATTTCATATTTCTTCATGATTAAAAACCCTAGAAAACTGTGTAGAAGGGACATATCTCAACATAATAAATGTGATATATGACAGACCCACAGCTAGTATCATACTGAATAAGGAAAAAATGAAATCCTTTCCTGTAAGATGTGGAACATGACAAAGATACCCATTGTCAACACTGTTATTCAACATAGTGCTGAAATTCCTAACTAGAGCAATCAGAAAAGAGAAAGAAATAAAGGGCATCAACACTGGAAAAGAAGAAGTCACATTATCCCTGCTTGCTAATGACAGGATCTTATATTTGAAAAAAACTGAACAGCTCCACAAGAAAACTGTTAGAACTGATAAACAAATTCAGCCAAGTTGCAGGACACAGAATCAACATACAAAAATCAGTACCATTCCTATATGTCAACAGTGAACAATGTGAAAAAGGAATAAAAAGGTAATTTCATTTGCAGTAGCCACAGATAAAATTACATACCTAGAAATTAACAAAAGGAATGAAAGGTCTTTTTAACAACAACAACAAAAAAATGTAAAATAGTGATGAAAGACTTTGAAGAGGAAACAAAAAAGTAAAAAAAAAGAAAAAAATCTATACTAATGAACTGAAAAAACCAATTTCATTAAAATGTGCATATTACCAAAGCAATCTGCAGATTCAATGCAATGCCTATCAAAATACCAATGACATTCTTCACAGAAATAGAAAAAAAATGTTAAAATTTATATGGAATCACGAAAGATAGCCAAAGCTATCCTAAGCAAAAAGGACAAAGCTGGAGTAATTACATTACCTGACTTCAAATTGTACTGCAGAGCTATAGTAACCAAAACAGCATGGTACTGATATAAAAACAGACACATAGACAAATGGAACAGAATAGAGACACAGAAACAAATTTATACACCTACAGCGAACTCATTTTTGACAAAGATGCCAAGAATATACATAGGGGAAAAGATAATCTCATCAATAAATGGTGCTGGGAAAATTGGATATTCATAGATAAAAGAATAAAACTGGACCTTCATTTTTCACTATATAAAAATTAAATCAAAATAGATTAAATACTATAATATAAGATCTCAAACTATGAAACTCCTATAAGGAAATATTGTGGAAAATCTCCAGGACATTGTTCTGAGCAAAGATTTCTTGAGTAATATTCTACAAGCACAGTTAAGCAAATCAAACATGGTCAAATGGGATCACATCAAATTGAAAAGCTTCTGCACATCAAAGAAAACAATTAACAAAGTGAAGAGACAATCCACAGAACAGGAGAAAATATTTGCTAACTACACACCTGACAAGGAATTAATAACCAGAATATATAAGGAACTCAAACAACTCTACAGGAAAAAAATCTAATAAACTGATTTAAAAATAGGCAACAGATTTTAATAGTCTTTTCTGAGAGAAAGACATACAAGTGGCAAACAGGCATATGAAAAGGTGTTCAACATTACTGAACATCAAATGAATGCTAATCAAAACTACAATGAGTTATCATCTCACCCCATTTAAAATGGCTTATATGCAAAAGACCGTTAATAACAAATGCTGTCAATGATGTGGAGAAAAGGGCATCTACAATGTTGGTGGAAATTTAAATTATTACACCCATTATGGAGAACAGTTTGGAGGTTTCTCAGAAAAGAGAAAATTGAGCTACCTTATGATCCAGTAGTTGAACTGCTTAGTATATGCCCCAAAATTGGAAATCAATATATCAGAGATATCCACACTCCAAATTTGTTGCAGCAATGTTTACAATAGCTAAGACTTGGAAGCAACCTAAGTGTCCATCAACAGATGAATGAGTAAAAAAAATGTGGTACATATACATAATGGAGTACTCTTCAGCCATAAAAAAGGATAAAATCCAGTCATTTGCAATGACATGAATGGAAATGCAGATCATTACATTAATTGAAATAAGCCAGGTACAGAAAGGCAAACATTGCATGTTTTCACTTATTTATGGGATCTAAAAATCAAAAGGAGTGAGGTCATGGTTAAGAAAGTAAAAGGATAGTTACCATAGGCTGGCAAGAGTAGCAGTGGTTTGAGAGGGAGATGAGGATGGTTAATGAGTACAAAAATGTAGAATAAATAAGACCCACTATTTGATAGTACATTTGCATGACTATAGTCAATGCTAATTGTATATTTTAGAATAACTTAAAGAACGTAATTGGATTGTATGTAACTCATAAATGCTTGAGGGGATATCTCGCCCATTCTCCATAATGTGCTTATTTCACATTGCATGTCTGTATCAAAATATCTCATGAACCCTATAAACATATACTATTTACCCACAAACATTAAAAAATTTAAAAAAAAAAACTTAATTACTGGTATTGGAAAATGATGTATGAAGGATCTGTTTTTTCTTTAACTTGGCCTGATTATTAGGTAAAGTTTTGAGTTTTCTTTCATTTTGTATTTTTTGGAGGCTGTGGGTGTTGAAGAGGCATTGCAATTTACAAACATGAAAATTTCAGTATGGAGTTCTGTGATTGACAAATATAGTCAATTACATAACCATCAGGAAAATCAAGCTATAGATTTGTTCCATTACTCTAAAACATTTCATTATGCGATTTGTCATCAATTCTTATTCCCAGTCCCTGACAACCACCCATCAGGTTTTTCTCCCTATTGTTTTGTCTATTTAAGAGTCATATTAATGGAATTATTTCTAATATACCCCTTATATGTATTTTTTCTTAACAGAATACATTTGAGATTCATCCATGTTTTTGAGTATATTCGTAGTTCATTCCTTTGTAATTGCCAGGTAGCATTCTGTTATATAGATAGTTGTACTGTAGCCTGCTTATTTATTAACCCATTACAAGGAAATTTGTTCTTTCTGTTTTCTGGCAATTGTAAATATAGCAGCTGTAAAAATTATTTTACAGTTTGTGTGTGTGTGTGCATGTGTGTATTTAAAATCTTATTTCACATAGGAAAAGACCTAGCAGTAAGATTACCATGTAACATTTTAATTGTATGATTAACATTCTAAGTACTTAACAGTTTTTCAAGTAGATATATAATCTTGCTTTCCTACCAACAATATGTGATAGCACCAGTTGTTCTATCTCTTCATCAATACTTAGTATGTCATTTAAAAAAATGCGAGGTGGCGGGCGCCTGTAGTCCCAGCTACTCGGGAGGCTGAGGCAGGAGAATGGCGTAAACCCGGGAGGCGGAGCTTGCAGTGAGCTGAGATCCGGCCACCGCACTCCAGCCTGAGCGACAGAGCAAGACTCTGTCTCAAAAAAAAAAAAAAAAAAAAAAAAAAAAAAAAGTTTTTGCCATTATAGTACATGTATGGAGAAATTTCCTATTTTTCCCCATTTCATTCCCTAATGAATAATGAGGTTAATATTTTCACATTCTTATTAGCCAAGTGTATATTTAATTTAGTTATGTGTCCATTCATATGTGATACAGTTTGGCTCTGTCCCTACCCAAATCTCATCTTGAATTGTAGTCCACATAATCCCCACCTGTCATGGGAGGGATCCAGTGAAAGGTAATTGAATCACGGGGGTGGATTTTTCCTGTGCTGTTCTTATGATAGTGACTAAGTCTCATGAGATCTGATGTTTTTATAAAGGGAAGTTCCCCTGCACATGCTCTCTTGCCTGCCACCATGTAAGACATACCTTTGCTTCTCCTTTTGTGTTCTGCCATGATTGTGAGGCCTCCCCAGCCATGTGGAACTGTGAGTACATTAAACCTCTTTCCTTAATAAATTACCCAGTCTTGGGTATGTCTTTATTAACAGCATGAGAACAGACTAATACAGTAAATTGGTACAGCAGAGAGTGGGACACTGCTATAAAGATACCCTAAAATGTGAAAGTGACTTTGGAACTGGGTAACAGGCAGAGTTTGAAACCATTTGGAGGTCTCAGAAGAAGACAGGAAGATTTAGGAAAGTTTGGAACTTCCAGAAACTTGGAGAGTTCAGAAGACAGGAAGATGTGGGAAAGTTTGAAACTTCCTAGAGACTTGCTGAATGGCTTTGACCAAAATGCTGATAGTGATATGCACAATAAGGTCCAGACTGAGGTGGTCTCAGATGGAGATGAGGAACTTGTTCAAAACTGGAGTAAAGATCACTTTTGCTATGCAAAGAGACTGGTGGTATTTGGCCCCCACCCTACAGATCTGTGGACCTTTGAACTTGAGAGAGATGACTTAGGGCATCTGGCGCAAGAAATTTCTAAGCAGCAAAGCGTTGAAGAGAAAGCGGAGCATAAAAATTTGATCACCAAGACAATGGAGAAAATGTCTCAAGGGCATGTCAGAGACCTTCAGGACAATCCCACCCATCACAGGCCTGGAGGCCTAAGAGGGAAAAATTGTTTTGAAGTCCAGGCCCAGGGCCACCCTGCTGTGTGCATCATAGGGGCCTGTTGTGTTACATCCCAGTTGCTCCAACTGTGGCTAAAAGGGGTCAAGGTATCACTTGGGCTGTGGCTTCAGAGGATGCAAGCCCCAAAATTTGGCAGTTCCACATGGTGTTGAGCATTCAGGTACATAAAAATTTGAGCTTTGGGAACCTCTACCTAGATTTGAGAGGATGTATGGAAACACCTGGCTCTCCAGGCAGAAGTTTGGTGCAGAAATGGGTCCCTCGTGGAGAACATCTGCTAGGGCAGTGCAGATGAAAACTGTGAGTTTGAAGGCCCCACACAGAGTCTCCACTGGGGCACTGCCTAGTGGAGCTATGAGAAGAGGGTTACCATCCTCCAGACCCCAGAATGATAGATCTATCAACGATTTGCACTGTGTGCCTGGAAACACTGCAGAAACTCAGTGCCAGCACATGAAAGAAGCTGGGAGGAGCACTGTAGCCTGCAAAGTTACAGGGGTGTAACTGCCGAAAGCCATGGAGCCTATCTCTTGCATCAGCTTGCCCTGGATGTGAGACATGCAGTCAAAGGGATCATTTTGGACCTTTACAGTTTAATGTCTGCCCTATTGGATTTTGGACTCGCATGGGGACTGTGGATCCTTTGTTTTGGCCACTTTCTTCCATTTGGAATAGGTGCATTTACCAAATGCCTGTACCCCCATTGTGTCCAGGAAGTAACTATCTTGCTTTTGATTTTACAGGCTTATAAGTGGAAGGGACTTGCCTTTTCTCAGATGAGACTTTGGACTGTGGACTTTTGAGTTAATGTTGAAATGAGTTAAGACTTTGGGAGACTGTGGGAAGGCTTGATTGGTTTTGAAATGTGAGAACATGAGATTTGGGGGAAGCCAAGGGTGGGATGATATGGTTTTGCTATGTCCCTATCCAAATCTCATTTTGAATTGTAGCTCCCATAATCCCCATATATTGTGGGAAGAACTGGTTGGGAGGTAATCATGGGGGCAGATTTTTCCCATGCTGTTTTCATGATAGTGAATAATTTTCATGAGCTCTGATGGTTTGATAAAGGGCAGTTCTCCTGCACACATTCTCTTGTCTGCCACCATGAATGATGTGCCTTTGCTTCTTATTTGCCTTCCGCCATGATTATGAGGCCTCCCCAGCCATGTGGAACTGAGTCCATTAAACCTCTGTCCTTTATAAATTACCCTGTCACTGGTATGTCTTTATTTGTGGTGTGAGAACAGACTAATAAAATATGTTTTGTCCTTTTTTGAAGGATTGCTATTTATACATTATTGAGATTTGAATGTTTGTTATACATTCTGGTTATATGTCTCTTATCAGATATATGATCTAAAAATATTTTCTCCCAGAAAAAGTGTGATTTTTTCTTTCCATTACCTTAACAGTGTATTTTGAAGAGCAGAAATTCTTAATTTACGTAATGTCCAATTTATCTAGTTTCATTCTTCTGTGAGTGTGCTTTTGGTTTAATACTGTATATATACACACACATATATATATATGTGTGTGTGTGTATATTTATAAATATATGTAACCCAATGTGGCACAGACTTTCTCTTATATTTTGTTCTTGAAGTTGTATAGTTTGCAGTGTTATATACAGCTCTATAAAACATTATGAGTCAGCTTTTGTACATGCTGCATTTTGTATTGTTTTATTTTTATTGAATATGATTGTCCAATTTTTCAAGCATAACTTAGTGAAAAGACTGTCCATTCTTCATGAAATTGCTCTGTAACTTTGTATAAAATTAACTGGCAATATATATGTGAGTCTATTTTTAGAATTGTATCAGTTTTTAACACAGAGAATGGCATTAAAAATATAAAAATATGTGAGCAAATGTATATTAGTGAAAAGGGGAAAATCACATTTGGAGTCATACAAGTAGCCTGATATGGGTCGAACAAAAGCACAAATAAAAATATATAATTTAGACAGTTAGTTTGATAAAAAGCTCATGAATAACCCTAAATGGGATGCTATCTTCTGCTTTTCCTTTTCTAGCAACTTGTAGCAGTGCATTTACATATATAGTGGAGTGTTCTATAATATGTTAGTTATCATAAAAAGTGTGATTGGAAATGTAAAGAGACTACAAAAGAAAAAGGAGTTGGCAGGGCATTGTTGTAATGAAGGTAAGAAATAATGAGGGCCTAGAATATGCAATTGGCAGTAGCTCATAATGAAAATAGGGACAGAGGTATAAATATAGAAGCTATTTTGAGCTAGATTTCCTAAGATTTGTTGAATGTCAATTTATGAGATGAATCTAAAAAAGAAAAACCTCAAAAAAAAATCTAGGATTTTGAGTGTGATTGGATTTGGGCACAATTGACTTCAAACTCTGAATCTGCTGCCTAATGTCTTATGAAATAAAGCAGGTTACAAAATCTCTCTAAGCCTCAAATCCCTTATTTGTAAAATGAGACTAATATTATCTATTGCATAATTTTTTTCCCTAGGGAAAATTGAAATACCATAAGTGTGATATCAGTTAGACCCTTAATACCTTATTGTAACCTTCTGATATAGTTTGGCTGTGTCTCCCCCCAAATCTCATCTTCAATTGTAGCTCCCATAAGTCCCATGTGTTGTGGGGAGGAACCAGTGGGAGATAATTGAATCACTGGGGCAGTTTCCCCCATACCATTCTTGCGGTAGTGAATAAGTCTCATGAGAGCTGATGTTTTTATAAGTGATTTCCCCCCTTTTATTTGGTCCTCATTCTCTCTTGCCTGCCACCATGTAAGATGAGTTTTTTGCCCTCCACCATGATTGTGAGGCCATCCCAGCCACGTGGAACTGTGAGTCCATTGAATCTATTTTTCTTTATAATTTACCTAGTCTTGGGTATGTCTTTATCAGCAACATGATAGCAGACTAATACAGTAAATGGTACCAGGAGTGAGGTGCTGCTGTGAAGATACCCAAAAATGTGGAAGCAAATTTGAAACTAGGTAACATGCAGAGGTTGAAACAGTTTGGAGGGCTCAGAGGAAGACAGGAAAAAGTGGATAAGTTTAGTACTTCTTAGAGACTTGTTGAATGGCTTTGGCCAAAATACTGATGATAATATGGACAATAAAATCCAGACTAAGGTGTTCTCAGATGGACATCAGGACCTTGCTGGGAATTGTAGTAAAGGTAGGCAGAGGAAATTTCCAACCAGCAAAGCAATCAAGAGGTGACTTGGGTGCTGTTAAAAGTATTCAGTTTCAAAATTGAAACAAAGCATACAATTTGGAAAATTTGCAGCCAGATGATGTGCTAGAAAAGAAAAAACAATTTTTTTTTTTTTTTTTTTTTTTTTTTTTTTGTGGAGAAATTCAAGCTGGCTGCAGGAATTTCCACAGGTAACGAGGAGCCAAATGTTAATCACCAAGACAATTGGGAAAATGTCTCCAGGGCATGTCAGAAAACATTGTGGCACCTCCACCTGTCACAGGCCCAGAGGCTTAGGCGAAAAATGGCTTTGTGGACCAGATCCAAAGTCCCCCTGCTTTGTGCAGCCTAGGAACTTGGTGCCTTGAGTACCAGCCACTCTAGCCATGGCTAAAAGGGGCAATGATACAGCTTGGGCCATGGCTTCAGAGAGTGCAAACTGCATCCCTTGGTAGCTACCACATGGTGTTGACCCTGTGGGTACACAGGAGTCAAGAATTGAGGTTTGGGAACCTCCACCTAAATTTCAGAGAATTTAGGAAAATGCTTAGATGTCCAGGCAGATGTTTGTCACAGGGGCAGGGCCCTTATGGAAAACCTCTGCTAGGGTAGTATGTAAGGAAAATGTGGGGTTGAAGCCCCGACACAGAGTCTCTACTAGGACACTGCCTCGTGGAACTGTAAGAAGAGGGCCACTATCCCCGAATCCCAGAATAGTGGATCCACCGACAGCTTGCACTGTGCACCTGAAAAAGCCAGAGACACTCAACCCCAGCCTTTGAAGGCAGCCAGGAGGGGGGATGCGCCCTACAAAGCTACAGGAATGGAGCTGCCTAAGACCATAGGAACCCACCTCTTGCATCAGTGTGACTTGGATGTGAGACATGGAGTCAAAAGGATGATTTTGGAGCTTTCCAATTTGAATGAGCCACTGGATTTCAAACTTGCATGGGGCTTTTAGTCCCTTCGTTTTGGCCAATTTCTCCCATTTGGAATGGGTGTATTTGTCCAATGCCTGTACTCCCACTGTATTTGGGAAGTAACTAACTTGCTTTTGATTTTACAGGCTCATAGGTGGAAGGGACTTGCCTTGTCTCAGAACAGACTTTGGACTGTGGACTTTTGAGTTAATACTGAAATGAGTTAAGACTTTGGAGGATTGTTAGGAAGGCATAATTGATTTTGAAATGTAAGGACATACAATTTTGGAGGAGCCAGAGGTGGAATGATGTGGTTTTACTGCGTCCCCACCTAAATATCATCTTGAATTGTAGTTCCCATAATTTGCACGAATTGTGGAAGTAACCTGGTAGGAATAATTGAATCATGGGGGCGGTTCCCCCATACTATTCTCATGGTATTGAATAAGTCTCATGAGAGCTGATGTTTTTATAAGGGGTTCCCCCTTTCACTTGTTTCTCATTCTCTCATGCCTGCCACCATTTAAGATGTGCCTTTCACCTTCTACCATGACTGTGAGGCCTCCCAAGCCACATGGAACTCTGAGTCCATTAAACCTCTTTTTCTTTATAAATTGCCCAGTCTTGGGTATGTATTTATCCACAGTGTGAAAACCATGAAATACATCTTCTCTGAGAATTTCAGTTTTATAGACACACACATGTAAAAATTGTGAATTTGGGAGAAGTAGTATATATTTGGATTTGGACATGTTGGAATTTAGACAACAATATGAAAGTATCCACATGCAATTGAAAATGCATGATGGGATCTCAGCAAAGGGGTCAGAATTAGAAATGTGGTTTCACATACAAAGAATTGTGACAGTTGAAATGTCAATAGTGGTTTAAATTGCTCTGGTTGGTAGTAAAAGCCAAAATAAAATATAGGGGCTGAATTTTAAGAACCATCTTTATTTAAGGTGAGAATGAATACAGATGAGTCAATGCGTGAATAAGATTGAGGTAGAACAAAATGCAGAACAGTGTACTGACACTAAAGAAAAGGAAGAAAAAAATTTCAAAACGTGGGTGATCATCAGGATAAGATGTTCCAGTTTTAAATTTTGTTGAGTACTGAGAATAGGCTTTTGAATTTGTATTTAGGATATTCTCCATTACTTCTGAGGCAGAAATTTCAACAACTGTGATAAAAGAAGAATTCAGAATCCCATGGATGAATATTACTTCTAATATTTAAATAAACATCTATAACTTAGGCTTGTGATATATCCATCAATGAGATGAGTCAATGCATGAGTAAGATTGAGGTAGAACAAAACGCAGAACAGTGCACTGACAATAAAGAAAAGGAAGAAAACATTTTCAAAAAGTGGGTGATCATCAGGATAAGATATTCCAGTTTTAAATTTTGTTGAGTACTGAGAATAGGCTTTTGAATTTGTATTTAGGAAGTTCTCCATTACTTCTGAGGCAGCAATTCCAACAACTGTGATAAAAGAAGAATTCAGAATCCCATGGATGAATATTACTTCTAATATTGAAATAAACATATATAACTTAGGCTTTTGATATATCTGTTGATAGAAGAAAGAAGATATTGAAAACTATATATTTCAGGATTAAGAAACATAATGAGAGGGGTATTTGTTTGTTTTTGGAGGTGATGCAGTGATGTATTTAATTAGCAGATACAAAGGAGGAAGGAATGAAGAGAGTTTGGAGATGAAAAAAAGAAGCAAGTATAAGTAAATATTCAAAGTATCGGAAAATACAAAATTAAGCATAAATGCAAGGTTATTTTTGTAACAGTAGAGCCCTTTTCATCAAAATAAAAGCTAGATAAAAATGGCTGAAACATTCTAAGAGACTACAGAAAATTGAGGGAGTTTTTAAAAAAGTATTTGGTACTTTTATTCTCATGGTTAAAACAGATGAAAAGCTAAAAACTCCTTCATGTGAAAAATCATTAAAGTATCCTCTTGGTTAAAACAGATGAAAAGCTAAAAACTCCTTCATGTGAAAAATCATTAAAGTATTATTCTAGCATATGTAATTATGCAAATGTCCAATTTTGTGGCAAATGAAGCTTACTCACTCTTGAAACCAAAGAAGTTCTATTAATTTATACCACCATTGATTTCTCACCACCTTCTTAACATAGCCCCCATTAGTTGGCTTCATCTATGCTATGTAAATACCATCTGTAGAGTATAAGGATCTATTGAGATAACTGACATCCTCATTGGCATCACTTATTGACTCATAGAGCAATTATGAGACACAATTTGAGAGAAGAATAAACCAGCTGCTAACAATTAGTAAGTTTTGGCATAGATGAAGAATCAAAACAGGAAGCTCAATTTTGGCAAAGAAGGTTTGGTAAAAGTTTGCAGTGAACTTCCCTGTTAACACTGCCTTAGTTGTGTCCCAGAGATTCTGGCATATTGTATCATTGTTCTCATTAATTTGAAAGCATTTCTTGATTACTGCCTAATTTCAGTATTTACTCAAAAGCAATTCAGGGGCAGATTGTTTAAGTTCCACGAAATTGTATGGTTTTGAGTGATGTTCTTAGTATTGATTTCTATTTTTATTGTGCTGTGGTCCAAGAATGTGGTTGGTATGATTCTTTTTGAATTTGTTGAGCATTATCTTATGTTCAATTTTGTAGTCAGTTTTGGAGTATGTGCCAGGTGTTGATGAGAAGTGTGTATGTTTTGTTGTTTTGGGGTGGAATTGATAGTGGCAGGAGACAGACAAATTTCTGGGTAGACAGGGATGGGTCCTTGGTGAAAGTTGACCTTCAAGCTAACGACAGACTAAAACCTGAAAACCAAGCTACCAGCTCCAGATAGAATCCATGCTCCAGAGGGGGAACTTCCATCCCTGTCTTACCTGCTCTTCCTCAATTGGTTCTTTCTAAATGATGCCTTTTAACTAATCAAACAGTGCCTTTTCCAAGCCCACCAATAAACCTGTCAGCATGCATTCCCTCATTGAAAGCCGATAAAAGCCCTGGACTCAGCTTCACAGATGGCTACCTACTTTTAGGTCCCCTCTCACTATCAAGAGCTTTTCTTTCACTTAATAAATTCTACTCTTCGTTACCCCATCTCCAGCATCTGTGTACTTTATTCCTCTTGGTTGAGGGACAAGAATCCACAACTTGCCAAACTGCGCAGGTGAAATAGCTGTAACACTCCTGCTCACTGAGCTATGGATGGTGGGAGTAAAAGAACTGTAACACTCCTGCCTTCTTCATCTCTTTATTTTGATCCTATAAATGTCACTGCATGTGGAATGGTCTCTTGAAGAGAGCATACCATTGGGTCTTGCTTCTTTATTAAACTTACCATTCTGTGCCTTTTAATCAGAACATTTAGCCAATTTACATTCAAAGTTAGTATGAATATATGCAAGTTTGATTCTGTCATTGTGTTGTTAACTGGTTATTGGGCAGACTTGTTTGTGTGGTTACTTTATAGTGTTACTGGTCTGTATACTTAAGTGTGTTTTGGCTGGTAATGGTCTTTCCTTTCCATATTTAGCACTCTTTTCAGGACCTCTTGTAAGACAGGTCTGGAGGTAATAAATTTCCTGAGCATTTAATTTTCTGAAAATGACTCTATTTCTCCTTCGCTTATGAAACATATTGGCTGGATATAAAATTTTTGGTTGAATTTTTTAAGAATGCTGAAAATCTGCAAAACTATGCCTCTGACAAAAGTCTAATATACAGAATCTATAAGGAACTTAAACAAATTTATTAGCAAAACAAAAAAAAAACTTATTAAAAAGTAAACAAAAGACATGAACACTGTTCCAAAGAAGTGCATGCAGCCAACAGCATATGAAACAATCCTCAACATCACTATCCTTTAGAGTAATACAAATCAAAAACCACAATGAGATACCATCTCCCACCAGTCAAATTGGCTATCATTTAAAAGTCAAAAAATAACAGTTGCTGGTGAGGTTGTAGAGAAAAGGAACACTTATACACTGCTAGTGGGAGAGTAAATTATTTCAGCTATTGTGAAAAGCAGTGTGGAAATTCCTCAAAGAACTTAAAACAGAATTACCATTTGACCCAGAAATTCCATCACTGGCTATATACCTAAAGGAGTTCATTCTACCACAAATACACATACACACATATGTTAATTGCAGCACTATTCTCAATAGTAAAGACATAGAATCAACATAAATGCCAATCAATGGTATGTTGGAAAAGAAAATGTGGTACAATACTTTGCATTCTTCAGTCCAGTCAAGTTGACACTCAATATTAACCATCACAAGTCTTCCCCATGTCAACTTAAAACCATACACATTCTTGAAATAGTATATAATCTTCAAATAAAGACAATAATAAGGTTATAATTACACCTACCACAATACAGCTTTCCTTTGTATAACCAGAAACGCACCAATCCCCAACACAAATGCTATTACATTAACAAAACTTAAATGCTGATATGAAGTCAATAAATCTTATGTCACATGATGTAAAAGGAAATAAAATGAACATATTTTCTTAACACAACACAAACATGTTCTTAACAACATAAGGAGGAAATACTCATGACAATTACAGTCCTCATTTCTGCAACTGATCATGTAGTTGTAGCAGGCATTGATGACTACCTTCTTCTACTATCCATTCTGTATTCCTTTTGCCTTTAGCAAGCACCTCAGCAGGTCGTGGAGTTTTACCTGGTGCAGTGACCCAAACCTTCATTCCTGAAGGGTCTGGGCCATTTGTAGTCCTGCCTGGATTGTGCTGTTGTAGTTTCCCATTGACCTCAATCAGGAGGCATGATAATATTAAGAGACAGCCTACGGGATATCCTGTATTCCACGCATACTCTTCCTTACCTCCATTGTGGAGTAGTAGATTGATTTCACCTTGATAGTCTAAATCACCCCATTTAAAGTTTGAGAATAGGTTGAGATCATTTCAGCCCCATTGGTTCCTCAGCCAAGCACATACACCAAATGTCTGAATCTGTGGTTCCTCTCATACTGAGCAGGATTACCAAGGCAACAACTATTGTTCCACCTGGGTGGGATTCTGACTTAAAGGTGTCCAGCCATAATCCCAAAGATGGTGGTATCATGCTTATTTTCCTAGTGATAAAATTATCTGTACACCAAACCCCTGTGACTCACAGTTTACCTATATAATGAACCTGCATATGTACCTCTGAACCTAAAATAAAAGTTTAAGAAAAAACCCTTAACGTTAAAATGTCCTTCCACTGCTGCATCCTTAATCAAATTAGGGTGCATCCATATAATGGAATACTATTCATGAAGAAAGTATTGAAGTATCCACCCATGCAAATACATGGATGAATCTTTCATAACTATTGCTATGTGAAGGAAGACAGTCTGAAGAAGCTACACACTTTTTGTCCCTATTTATATGACATTCTGGAACTGGTGAAACTACAGAGATGGTAAACAGATCAATGATTGCCTGGGATGGGGGTGTGAAGTATTCTGTGTGGTACTTAAATGATTGATATCTGACATTATGCATTTGATAAGATCCATAGAATTTTACATCTCAAAGAATAATCAACAATCTATACTAAAAAAGAAGTGTTTGCCATGAGAAAAATCAATGTACAAAATGACTGTTAACACTTTGGGTTTATTCTCAGGATTGTTTTCTAAAATAAGCCCTTTGTTTTCTCATTCTTTTTGAGAGTCTGTAAAAAAATAATTTTAGCTTAGAGAAAATTAAGTAAGTGATCAAAGGCCACAGAAAAGAGAAGCTTCACCTCCACTGATAGAATAACAGCTGATTTTCAGACTTCACGTCCAGAAGGCTTTGCCATAAAACACTCATTAGCTGGAGAACAGCACTGTTTCACAGTTCTTGTACCTACCTAACATTTTTGTCAACACTGCCACTCCCTGACTCTCTCCCAACAGTTTGAAAATTTAGACCAAATTTTTCTGTCAAGGGCTCACTGAAAAATGGATATTAGTCTATAACTTTGTTGTTATTGTTTCTCCCTAAGGAAGGGAAATATCCAGTATTAACCGTAAAACATTTATTGAGAAATAATACATATGTTTACTAGTTTATTAAATATTTGAGGTATTTTAAAGTGCACCTTCTTGGTTTTCCTTTTCAGATTACCTTGAGGAGAAAGTTTGCAAAAAGAAAGTTTTAAAGAAGTAAGAGACTGCTTATTAGAAAGATATTAAACAGAGAATATGCATCAGACATTATGTTAATGCTGAGTAGAAAAGGAGAACACAACAGATATGACACTGATCTGATACTGATTATGGAGTTTATATTTGAGTGGAAAGATGGAACATAAACAAATGTATAAAGGTGAGTAATTTCAAAGTGATGTGAAATAAATAAAACAGGGTAAAACGATTGATGAGCCTCATATTCTAAGAGAACAACTCATTAGTGAAGTTGCTAGCTTCATTGCTTACTACCACTTTTGGTTAACTCAGTGCAATTGCTGTGATAAAAGTCATATTTTTCAAGGATCTTCAAAGTGTGAGAAAATAGATAATTCTTAATAAGAGAATAGTAGCCAAAATGAACAAATTCAATACATGTTCTACTTCTTTCAATGTTCTAAATTGAAAATATACTAGAGGTCTTGTAAGGAGTATAAATGTCATAGGCAATATCTAGGCTATCCTCAACCCTTTTGACTTGTGATTTTATTATACATGTATGAAGTTCTATTTCTTATTATGCAATAGCCCCCATAAACACAGAAAGAAGAATTAATATTTGTAATGTATCAAAATAGCTAGGCAAATCAGAAAAATATTATTTGAATTCCTAAACTAATCTGCTAGAGAGGTTACCACTATGATAATTTTCTCATATAACTTAGAAATCATAGATGCTCAGAAATATTGAGCATAGTGTAAAAAGTCACACTCTAATAAAGAGCAGAAGTAGGACTAAAATTGCAATATCTCTTCATTCAGCGTCTGTTCCTTTGATTCTACAATATGCCGCTATCTTCTCCCAGTGTCAAGAATTATGCCATAAATTTGTTATTTCTTAGTAGTGAGAGGAGCACCTACCATATTGCTGCCTGGTGTTTCTCATTTTCTTTTGGTAGTAAAATAATCTAAATAAGGTCAATAGAATTTTTATTCAGAAAAATGAGTATAGATTTATTTCTATGGAATAGAAAACACAGGGAAAATGGTGAAGTAGTGTGTGTTTCCTAATTTATTGTCTATCTCATTCTGACCTCTTTATTCTTCTCTACTTCCCTTTTCATGTCAACCTAAGCACTCACCCTTCAGGTTCTACTTTTGCTAACTAGGAAATTTCATATTGCCCTGGGGTTTTCTTGGCCATAAATGCATTCTATACTAGCTGTCATACTTTACAGGACCAGTTCACCCATGTTTTTTGTAGTTAGACAATTGTCTCATAAAGGTAAAAATACAAATGAAATACATATATATCACAAAGCCGGGGATGGGTGGTAATGACATAATGAATTTGAAAAAGAGATTTGTCACTTTCTTATAAACTTAATATTAACCTAGCCTATATTCTTAGACTTTAACTTTTAGGGATTTAAATCAAGAGAAACAAAAACGTGTCCACAAAACCACTTGTCACTTGAGCAAAAATTATAATAGCTATAAAAAAATGGCTACAACTTTAACAATTGACACATCCATCAACAGGAGAATTAGATGAAAACTATACAATATATTCAAACAATAGAGTAACACAAAAATAAATAAACATACTGATAGATATTCAACTTAAATTCAGTTTTAGAAAAAGAAAAACTGATACATAGAGTTAGAAATCACATCAATGCTTGTTTGCAGTAAAGGTCTAGGAACTGACTGCAAGAGAAGAAATATGTTTTGGGGTGATAAAAATTTTCTAAACCTTGATTAGTGTAATTATTACATAGGTGTGCACATTTGTCAAAACTCATGCAACTCTATACTTAAAGTATATACCTTTTATTGTATGCAATTATATCTCACTAAAGTTAATTTTAAAAATATTTGGAAGTTCTTGAAAATTTCTGACACTAACCAAATAATAGCTTTATTGTTTTGAATGTATGCAATATATACAGTTCAAAAGGAAAGATAATTTTTTTGGTTGGCTTATATTCAGGATCAATTGTAATCTTTCTATGTTGGTCACTTTCTGCTTTATACACATAAAGAAATGGTTGAATTCATTCAGTTTTCAGCAATCTGGGCCTGAGGTACAAAATAAAACTATAAAATATGATGTGAGGGTGAAATGCATGTTAAATTTTAAGAACAGCTTTTGAATAATTGTCTCAATAGTCTCTTTTATAGAGGATAGCAGCATAATTTTTAGAAGTAGATTTAGAGCTTTAAAAGCCTCCAAAAAATGGGGATTCATCCTAGGGTTCATATGAAGACTGTATTAGGAGCATATTTTCCTTTTCTATTTAAACAAATGTGAAAGAAGACCAAAATCTTAACCACAATTTATTATATATGTATAGAAATAAAATCGGATGCACCACATTTGACAACTGAGAAAAAATACATTAAATCAGACTAACCTGGAATTTCCTGTAGGCACTGTCATCACAGAAATGAATTTCTATGTTTCCTAATGTATTTTTGGTCCAGTGAATATTATCAAACTGTGAAAGTTCAGCAAAGCAGGCAAAAGTTCATCATTCAAAAATATTTATTAGGTGCATAGTATGTGCAGAAAACAGCAATGCAAAATATTCAATACTCACAAAAGTACAAAAATTATACATCAATTCAGGTATTCATGCAATGCATATTTATAGAGGACTTCTATGGTACCAGGCTATATTAGAATTATCAAAGTTAATTAAACAGGCACAATCTCTTAATTTATGAGCTTTAGAGTCATGATTTATCTTAAAGTCAAAGCCATTTTAATGATAAACATATAAGGCTCTTTTCAGTCTCTTGTGTTTGTGTGCACTGTAATTCCCTTCAAACTCTACTCCATTTTTCGCTCTCCAACTAGTCAATATAGCATCTATTAAAAATAAATAAGGCCGGGAGCGATGGCTCAAGCCTGTAATCCCAGCACTTTGGGAGGCCGAGACGGGCGGATCACGAGGTCAGGAGATCGAGACCATCCTGGCTAACAAGGTGAAATCCCGTCTCTACTAAAAAATGCAAAAAATTAGCCGGGTGAGGTGGCGGGCATCTGTAGGCCCAGCTACTCGGGAGGCTGAGGCAGGAGAATGGCATAAACCCGGGAGGCGGAACTTGCAGTGAGCTGAGATCCGGCCACTGCACTCCAGCCTGGGTGTCAGAGCGAGACTCCATCTCAAAATAAATAAATAAATAAATAAATAAATAAATAAATAAATAAATAAAATGAATAAGGCAAAAAAAATTGAATAAAAACAGTTTGATTAGATTGCTTTCTGCCCCTCCTTCCACCCTTGATGTTTTTTAATTCCCTCATTAGTGGCATTTTTCATAAAGACCTGGAAACCAACTTCATCTGCTCTGTAAAACCTGAGAAAGGCCTTAATATTATCTTTAATTTAAATTATATCATGAGTTCAGCTTCATAGAAAGATTTAAATGGCAAAAAATTAACAAAAGAGATTTTGAATTTAAAAAACAAATTCAATATTCCTTTCTACAAATTGGTGGCTTGGATAATAACATAATGTGAGAACTAATATATTTAATTATTAAATAATAGCATATGATTAAAATTAATTAATCTGGTTTTAGGAAATAATAATAAAATCTAGGCGTTTTTTCCAAGGACAGTAAATACAACCTACACTGTTCACAGTTACCTAGTGATACGCAACATCAAGATAGCTTGTCAAGTTAACTGAACATTTTCTTTCAACTTGTGATTTAAAAATCTATTAACAAGTCATTATATCAATTCAGTAGGGCTTGACCAGTATTCAAAAACATCAAATATGCATAGATTCGGATAGCAATATGAAAGTATATCATATATATTAAGGGTAAATATTATTCCATGAAACTTCTATTTTCATTACCCATATATGGACTGGAGTTTCACATTTGGATTTTTAATAAAAGGACTTTGTAACTTAAGTGTAAAAAGAAAAATCATGAAGAGGAAGTAACTACATTTTTTATTATAGCCATTGTGAAGAGTTATTTCATCATATTTATATATAACATAGACTAATAAACATATATAATGTATATTTATAAATGTATGTGATTTCAACTTTGTGTTCTCAGTTCTAATTAGAGCAGTCTTTAGTATGGACTAATTAAATCTGCTAATAACCCACAACCCTTGTCTTAGCAAGATACTACAATTTCCTCTCCATAGCATCAGTAGAATAACTGATTATTGGATGCAAACAGGGTTGTCATGTTTTTTTCCTCTTCTCTCTTCCTGAATCCTGACTCTAGTGGTGATGCTGAAAAGCAGGAAACAAGCTTAAGTAACTGTGTTAGTCCGTTTTCACGCTGCGACAAAGACATAACCAAGATTGGGCAACTTACAAAAGAAAGATGTTTAATTGTACTCACAGCTCCACGTGGCTGGGGAGGCAAGTCATATCTTATGTGGTTGGTGGCAGGCAAAGAGAGAGCTTGTGCAGAGAAACTCCCGTTTTTAATACCATCAGATCCCCAGAGTCCCATTCACTATCATGAGAACAGTGCAGGAAAGACCTGCCACCATAATTCAGTCACCTTCCACCGGGATCCTCCAACAACATGTGGGAATGAAGGGAACTACAAGATGATATTTGGGTGGGACACAGAGTCAAACCATATCAGTAACTGATGACCTGTATAATCAAGTCCTGAATAATGGGGAGGTAGCCACATTTTGAAAACCAATTATGTATATTTATTTATGTCAATAATTTCATGACAAAATTTGATTTGAATGTGGATTTAAAGCTGGTGGTCACTCACTTTATTTTTATTGTCATGTTATTTATGGAATAAATAACGTGCTAAAGAGGCACAGAGGAACTCACAATGTTAACATGAAATACCACTATTTCCCAGAGCAATAAAGAAAACATAAATGCATTAACATCTTGAGCACAGACACTACACTCTCAATAGCTATCTATTTGGGCTAGTTATAATTACAAGAATACAAACAATCTGGCAAATTAAAGAAATAAAAATCAGAAACCACTTGCTGTGTTCAAATGGTGATATTTCTGAAAGCTGACAAGGTATCTAAAAAGTGGACTCCAAAATTATTCTTTACCAATAATTGTGTACAGAAGTGGCACTTATTACATTTAAAAGTCATTTATTCAGCACATATTGAGTCATTTTTAGGACTCTTTTTCTGCATGTTAGTATTTTCCACCTGTGGCAAATTTTCACCCACATGATCATCCAAATACTTCTCCACATCGTTATAGCTCCATGCACCAGACATTTGACTCATTATCTCTGTAACAATTCAGACTCTAACTGGATAGGGATAAATAAAGGCAGTGTATAAATTAATACACAGTTAGTTATTATCAAACAATTTTGAGCATTAAAACTCTTCTGGATAACATTTGTCTTTTATTATTATTTTTAATTGAGAAAAAGAATTGTATATATTTATGGTATATTACATGATGTTTTAAAATATGTATATATGTTGGTTTAGCTAAATAAAACTAATTGACATATGCATTACCACACATACTTATCAGTTTTTGTGGTGAGAATACCTAAAATATATATTAATTATACATTAACTAGTCAATACACTGTTATTAACTATAGTCACCATACTGTACAGTAGATCTCTAGAACTTCTTCCCCCTAACTGAAATTTTGTATGTTTTCACCAACATTTACCCAATCCTTTCTTCCTATAATTACTACCTTAAGTAAATGAAGTAATCACCAAATAAACTTCATGGTCAGTACTAACTGCAAGATCAATTGAGCCAGAAACGCATTCCAGCATCCCTCATAATTCACCAGAGTCTGTACTTCCTACAGGTAAGGATAATTCTGATTAGAATGTTTTTCTGCTTACATTAAACAAATCATGGTCTTATTAAAGTACTAAAATGACTCTATGATTTGGAACCCCATTATATCTTTAAGGATTTCCTTAGCTTTGGAAAAATAAAGTGCCTGACAGCGCTCTTTCTACATTATCAAAACACTTGCAGTAATGGGGAGTCAACTTGCTATCAGAATCAACGAGCATTGACAATATATTAAGAACTCTTCTTCAGGATTAAATGAGAGCCTCTTTAGGGACTTATTAAATGGCTGAGATGATATCAAAATATTTTTTATAAACATACATCGTATTTTTACTTTCATGTTTTAATTTGTAAGTAAAAAATTGGAAAATGGTCATGCCTTGTCAGACTATCACTTGTCAGACCATGACTCTCAGAAACACTTTTATGGGCACAGTCAACTCTAAAGATGTGTTTGGACTGGAACACATCCTACTCTGATTTCCACACCCTTCCCATGTATCCCAGAACATCATACACCACATTTTATACAGGGAAAATTGAGATAAAGTAAATTTCAAAAGCTAATTAAGTGATATATATGGAAAACACATAGAAAGAAATTTTCATCAGTTATGTGACAGTAGAGAATAATTAACAAACTAATTAACATATATGACTGTGATCACTCCTAATACTAATTCTTCACTCGGAGTTACTTTCTTTTATAGGCACTGGGGAGGTATTTTTTTCCAAACTGTCACATCTAAACCACTTGCATTTATTCCTCAAACTCTGGGAACATAGGTGTGCAGATGACAGAGTCCCAAAATTCAGTTTTCCATTCACTGTCTATTACAGTTAGTATAATAAAAAATATAGTAAGAAAAACATACAGTAAGAACTATGTAGTAGCAGTAAACTTTTAGTTCTAAAGCCCAAATAAAATTCCTACAAAGTATAAATCACATTAACTTTTTAGCACTTTTGTAATAAAAGTGACTTACTTCATTAGCATAGAGTGTAAATGCTGCCATCTTCCCCCATTTGCATGGGGGAATCGATCAACTGGGAGAAAATCAATGGATATTCAGAAACTCTTCTTTTTGAAGTAATTTTATTTTTTTTCCTCTAATCACTCAAGAACTCATTCACACATAATAGCAGAGAGTCAAATAACTTGTTTTTGAAACTTTATTACTTCAAAATTGCCCAAATTATCTAACACATACAGATTTCAATTTTGTCAAGTCCTGACTCCCCAAATCATACGAAATACATTAGAGAGTCTAAGTATTTGAAGAGCAGTTGTCATTGTTTCTGTAACTGAAAAAATGGTGTTGCTGTTTTGAAAAGTATGTTATTTATGGTCTAACGTGCCTTATACATTGATATGGAAAAATAGTCACTAGCCAAGATGTATAAATAGGTCAAGGAGTTGATTGTTAACATTATCAGACTCTATAACTTACACTAACATGATCTGCAAAGCTTCCCAAATTTTGATCACTGGACAGCGTGGTTGGCTCTTATGAAGTTTGTGGACTCAAACACACACGGTGCAGGAACCAGTTTCCCCTACAAACAAAACGATCCTGCCAATAGGCCTGGGTAATCAGGCCAGATTTTCCTTTTCATGGTTAGCTTACATTTAGGATCTTTAACATCTTTTCTGTCAACAAACCTAGGTTTGGAGGAACTTAATCCATCAGAGATACTCAAGACAGTGCCTGAATATCTATTGGTGTTCTCACAATTACTTGATCCTCTGATTCAGATTTACTTAATTATGTCTACTATGCAAGCAATAGGAAAATTCTTTAGATAAGTGTGTGTGTGTGTGTGTGTGCATGCGCGTGTGTGTGTGTCTGTGTGTTTAGGTTAAGAGAATGTGTGATATTCTTCATACCTGGAATACATAGGTATTGACAAAACCACATGTTTTGTTTTTGTGTAATACATAAGATGTTGAGTGAGAAAAAGATGTTTGTCTCAATTTAAAAATGTCATGTAATAGTTATGGTACAACTATGGGTAATAAGCCATCAGAACTAATATAATATTTAACTGACATTTCCTAAAGCAAATTCCATTAAACTTGAAATATTAATAAATGTTATCTAAGAAATAGGTTTGTTTCATACTCACATATATTTTGGAAATGCTCAGTTATATAGACATAAATATGTTTCTTTAATGGAATACCTATTAAGTTATTTGATATTCTAATGTGTATTGTGAAAGCGCAAGAGTAGCATGAATAAGCTGAAAGAATAAACCAATTATGCTGAGAATTTCAAGTAATCCCTGAATATCTTTGGTGAATTTTATGTAAGCTATCTACAGCAACTGAATGAATATTTACTATTGATTAGAGAACATCATAATAGGTGAACCTCAAAAAGCAAAATTCTAAAAGGAGAAAAAAATCGTAATAAAAACATTTAATAATAATGTTTTGTGAAATAGTACTCTTCCTCTTTCTCTCCTTCTCTGAGATTTGCAATTTAAACCTGGCAACCTGGAAGGTTGCCAGAATAGTCCAAGCTCTGGACCAGAAAAGCTAAACCCCATTTCTCTGGAGAAAAGCACTGGCTTTTAAAATAAGTAATATTAATCAAACGTCACACACACACACACATACACACACACACACACACAAAAACAAATCACCATCAATTCGAGTTAAGAGAAACAACAAGCAAGAGATTTATAGACACCAAAGATTATAGAAATAGGGATATCCAAATTAAAAAATTGATAAACCTTCATGAAATACTTACATCAATTAAGAAAAAATGAATGAACAAAAAGACACAATGAAGAGGATATTTTTAAAAGAATATTTTAAAAAGAACCGAGTTTGAACATGTAAAAATATAAAATTAAATTCTCAAAATTAAAAAAAAAAAACAAAAACATGGGACAATCAGCCTTGGCCTAGAGGCAAATGTCACACAGTACAAACGTGATACCAAAGATTCTGCTTGTAGATTTGTTTGAATAGAGAGTGATAGTTTTCAGAGAGGGGAGAAAAATCATGGGCTGACTAGAGTTTCCCAAATATCTCTCGTTTGGTGAGTTTTATGTTCCACGTTTTATTTTGACAGGAAAAATTCTGAGTTTTATTATTTGATCCTCCAACTTTCAAAATCCTTACAAACAAAATGCTTTCTTAATAGCTTCACATGTATGTTTCTTCCTATCATGATGCAACTTTGAATTAGGAATGCATCAGTATGTAATGTTAAAGCATTAAATGTATCAAGTTTGCCTCTCTACTACATTATAACACACATACACACACACACACACACACACACACAAATTAATTGGTCATTTAAACTCTTTGAAATCTATGATTTGAGTAGAGAGATGAGAAGAAAAGTGACCAGTTCATTATGTTATATAATCTAAGCTTTGTATATGGTTTTCTTTTTTAAAAAAGTACCTTGTAAGTTAAGAAAAAAAATAATTAACAAAATACCAGTGCAAATTATAGACATAATAAAATAAAATTATATGAGCCCAATTTCAAAGCAACATGTATGAATAGCTTAACCAACTTTCTTGTTTTAGGTCCTTACATGAACTAAAATTCTGTTGTTATTTATCACTTAATAGGAACCAAAAACAGCCACAGATGTTGCTTTGAAGAGCAGGATGCTACGAAGTACTGTTTTAAAACACTTCAGTAAAATAGGAAGTCATTCATGTAGAAGTGTTAATAACCCTCGCTGCATTTAAACCATAATTTTCAAAGGAAAAAGCTGCTACTCTCTCATAGTTTTATTGTTACTTACTTTTAAAAATCAAATATCAATACCTTTAATGAGAACATATTGGAAATATCTGTGTGCTATGCTCTGATTAAGCATTAGGGCAAAAAATAGATGACATAAAAAGTCAAAAAAATTAAAAAAATGAAAACAACTCACAGGATGTATTAAGCTACAGTTTAGTCATAGTTGAAAAGAAAATGTAGAACTAAATGATAGAGCTGAAGAAATTACCCAGAATGGAATATTGAGAGGCAAGTAGATGGAAAATATAAGGGCTTAATAAATGTGAACAAATGAGAAGGAGTACTGTTGGTATAATTGAAGTCACAGAAGAAAGCAATAAACAGAATTAATGAATTATAATATTTGTCAAGAAATTTCCTGAGACTTCTGTAGCTCTGATTAAATATAAAGAACCAGGAAATACAGCTAATACTAAAATGGCAAAGGGAATTATTATATATCCAGAGACATTGTAACATAATTGCAAAACATTAAGGAAAAGGATTTTAAGTAGTTAAAAATTAAGAGTAAGGGCTTAAAAATTATAATTATACTTAAAACATACATCTCAATAATAATAAGGACAACCAGAAGACAGTATATAAAAAGTGTGAGAGAAAATAAATGTAAAAACAAAATCGTGTTCTCACAAATTATTACTCAAGAATGAGAACTAAATAAGTTTTCAAACAGCCAATTTTATTACCAAATGACCTAATCTAAAATTATTTCAATATTGCAAGAGGAAAAATTAACCCAAAATGAATATTTGTGACAAAGGAAAAAATATTAAGCAAAGAAATTTACAGACTTAACAGGGGACTCTGAACAAATAAATTATCAGTGTAAAATAATAAAAATATGATTTAACATGAATCAATGAAAAAGACGTATATATTAAAAATTCTAAAGGTTTTAAGAAAGCACAAATCTTAGACACTAGACAAAACAGAATGTAAGTGATGAGAGGCTGAATTTAGGTTAAGTGAGTTAAAAGTCTTTCTATTGTATGGAAAACACATTAAGGCCTTATCTTCAGACCTTGTTATATCTGTGAGGTGAAAGGTCCTGGAAGGGGGTAACTACTAAAAAATTAGAAGTAAGGTATATAGCTCCCAAGCCAACAGAGCCAAATAAATAAATAAATAAATAAATAAATAAAACCTAAAATAACTTGAGTAAAAAAAGAATAAAGAAATAGATATAGAAAATTTTAAAATAGAAAGCAAAAAATAATATGTGCAAATATCTAAAAATGCCATATTTCCAATAAAAGTGAATGAGCCAAATATTTCACCTGTAAGACAGAAATAATCAAATTTAAATTAAAATATACCTCTGCTGTATACAAAAATGCAGATGTGCAAAATTATTGATGCAATATGAAGTATGGAAAGAAAGGAAGGTGACTACATTAATATCTCACAAAATAAAATTACTAAGAAAAAGCATTATTAATAAGAGAGAGTGTCATCTCATATAGTATACAGAATAATGGATCCCAAAGATCTCCACATCCAAATTACTGGAACCTATGATACTGTTAAATTATAAGGTCAAAATTACATTAAAAATATGTTTAATCTAGTAATATTTTCCTGGATTATTTAGTTCCTCTCAATCTAATCACATTAGTCCCTAAAAGTGGAGCATCTTCTTAGGTTTTAAGCAAAATAGAGATGTGTCAAAAGAGGATGCATAAAGGGAGTTCACAAAAATGTGAAGCATGAGAAGGACTCAAACCACTGTCACTAATTTGAAGATGAAGGGGGTCACGGTTTAGAGAATATAGGTGGCCTCTACATGCTGAGAAAACCTCCTTGGCTGACAGACAGCAAGGAAGCAGGGATTTCAGTCATATAACTATAAGAAACAGAATTTAGTCCACAACCTTAATAAGCTTGAAAGTAAACTTTTCCTGAGAATCACCATTAAGGAACACAGTCCTACATCACCTTGATCTCAGCTGAGCCTCCTGAACTTCTGACTTAGAGAAATGTGAAATAATGAATGGTCATTGTTTATGGTAATCTGTCATATCAGCAATAAATAATAACTAATAAATTTAGAATAACAAAATGACCAATCCATCAAGAAGATTTCATAATTCTGAACTTGTATGCACATAATAAAGCCACCTTTAAATACACAAAGCAAAACTTGACAGAGGTGTAGAAAAATATTGGCAAAGTCACCATTATAAAAATATATATTTTTAAAGCTAACTAATCATAGATCTTGCAAGATGGCATAGAGTTATTTCTCCCTTCTCTTATTAATAAACACAACTTCATACCCTGGAAATAATGCAAGACACAACCAAAAGAAAAAAAAAAAAGTTCTGAAAGGTGGTAAGAAGTAGGAAAACTGGTAAGAGACTCCAGAAATAGAGGAACAACAACGAAGCAGGATGTCTTGGTCATCCCACCAAACAATGGAAGGCCTTCCAGGCCCAGGGTTTCCTGACTCCAAACCTAATAGCAAAAGGCACCCTGGTAATTTTTTTCCTCCTCGGGAAGGAATAGAAGACCCTATGACATAAAGGGATCCTGGCATCTTGGGGCAGACAATTTGATTGAGATTCTTGGCAGGAATATCTCTTCCAGGCCTGAGACTTTCCCAACCCACATGCCCAGAATCACTAGAGCAGTGATGTCTATCTAGAATCACTAGATAGAAAAAGAGACAGCGCTGAAAAATGAGAAACCTCTTCACCACAAACCCAAGGCTATATTTCCATGCTACAGGGAAATGAGGGTGAGAAGAACTAGAAAATGGGATACAGTCATAGCAAGCGTGTTTACCCACAGGCTCGAGATTACCATCTCCTGCATAGAGACATCATAGTTGATGGGCTAGTGACACAGTTACGGCAAGTGTCCCAAGGCAGAAAGCCTCTTTGCCCTGCATGCTGAAACTCTCCTCCCGTACCCAGAGATAGTTGGAAAAACCATTAGGGAAATCACATATCAAAACCATCTCCCACCAAGAGACATTCAGAAGCTCAGCTTGGAGAACCTCCCTTAGCGCCATTAGGTAGCACCAGAGGGAGCCATTGAGAATTCCAGTGGCACCACTACAAGGGCTCTTAAATTGCCCTTTGAACAGTAGCCCACAAAATAGGCTAAGACACACCTATTAAATCCATGCTGCAATAAACATGGGAGTACAGGTATCTCTTTGAGATGCTGATATCAATTCTTTTGAATATTGCCCAATAGTGGGATTGCTGGATTATATCGTAATTCTATTCATAATTTTTTCAGAGACGTCCATACTGTTTCCCATAATGGCTCCAGCATTTTGGATTTTTACCCACAGTGTATGCGTTTCCAATGTTTTCACATTTTTCACAAACACTTTTAGTTTCGTTTTTGCTGATAGCCATTCTAACAAATGTGAGGTAATATCTGATTTGCATTTCCTTGATGATCAGTATTGTTGAGCATCTTTTTATATACCTGTTGACAATTTCTGTATCTTCTTTATAGAAATATTTATTCAAGACTTTGATCACTTTTTAAAAATCTGGTTATTTGAGGTTTTTTTCTGTTCAGGTATAGAAGTTCCTTGTACATTTTGGATTAATATTAATCCCTTATCAGATACATGATTTAAAGATATTTTCTCCCTTTTCATAGGTTGCCTTTGCATTCTGTTATTTTCTTGGATGTGCAGACGCTTTAGTTTCATTTAGTACCACTTTTTTCTTTGTTTTTATTGCCTGTGCTTTTGGTGTCATATTCAAGAAATCATTCCCAAGCCCAATGTCATGAAGATTGCCTCATAGGTTGACTTCTAGGAGTTTTACAGTTACAGGTCTTATGTTTAAATCTCTAATACATTTTGAGTTGATTTTTGTTTGTGATATGAGATAAGATTCTACTTTTAAATTTTCCGCATGTGGATAACTAGTTTTTACAACACCATTTGTTGAAGAGTCTATCCTTTCCCCATTGTGTATTCTTGGCACCCTTGTTGAAGATCACTTGACCACATACCAATGGGTAGTCTTTTATCCCTCACTGCCTCCTACCCTTCCCCCTGAGTCCCCAAAGTCCATCATATCATTCTTATGCCTTCGTATCCTCATACCTTAACTCCCAGTTATAAGTGAGAAGATACGATACTTGGTTTTCTATTTCTGAGTTACTTTGTTTAGAATAATGGTCTCCAATTCCACTTATGTTGCTGTGAATGCCATTATTTTTTTTCCCCCTTTTATGGCTGAGTAGTATTCCATGGTGTATATATGCCACATTTTGTTTATCTACTCGTTGGTTGATAAGCATTTAGGCTGGTTTCATATTTTTGCAATTATGAGTTGTGCCACAATAAACATGCATGTGCAGGTATCTTTTTCATATAATGACTTATTTTCCTCTGGGTAGATACCCAGCAGTGGGATTGCTGGATCAAATGATAGTTCTACTTTTAGTTGTTTAAGGAATCTTCACACCATGTTCCATAGTGGTTGTACTAGTTTACATTCCCACCATCAGTGTAAAAGTATACTGATTTCAATACATCCATGCCCATGCCAACATATATATTATTTTTTGATTTTTTTATTATGGCCATTTTTGCAGGAGTAAGTTGGTATCTCCTAGTGGTTTTAATTTGCATTATCCTGACAATTAGTGATGTTGATCATTTTTTAACACGGGATGGGACTTCTAGAGAGCTAGATTGCAGTGATTGTTATTTCTCTTCTGGGTCTAGCTACCCAGCAGAGCTACAAGTCTCCAAGCCCAATGCTGGGGAACGTCAGCAAAGAGTCCTGTGATGGGATCCATCTTCATGTCTCTCAACCATGGATACCAGCACCTCCTCTGGTAGAGGTGGCAGGGAAATGAAGTAGACTATGTGAGTCTTTGGTTGTAGATATGTTAAGTGTGCTGGCTTTCTCAAATGCTGGTTATACTAGCAGTGAAGTTGTCACATGAGCACACTCAGGAACTCTTTAACCAGGATGTTGCAGGAAGTCAAATTAGGTATTGTATTTTACTTCCTGGGTCAGGGTTATTCTGTAATGAGTTGCTGTAGTGGCCTGTGTTCTTTGGCCTTCAGCCAAGAGGTGGTGCTTTCTGGAAAGCACCAGCTGCAGTAGTAGTGGGGCTTCTAAGCTTGCCCTAAGTTGGCTAGGGTGATTATTTTGGTTTCTAAGGAGATAGGCAGGGCTATAAAGCTCCCAAGAGTTTCTGTCTCTTGTGTTTGGCTACAAGGGCAGGTAGAGAAATACCATCAGGTGGGGGCAAGGTTAGGCAGATCTGGGCTCAGACTCTCCTTAGGCAGGGCTTGCCACAGCCACTTGGGTGATTTAGCAGTGGTTTTCTGTCCAATAGGGTTATGTTCCAGAGGGGATCTTGGTCACCTCTGCTGTGTCATATAGTTCACCAGGGAAATGGTGGATAAGCTGTAGAGAGAGGCCTCACCCAGCTTCCATGCAGTTCACAAGGCCAGTCTGGGTCCCAAAGTGCCCCATTCAGACCTTGCTCCAAGCTGTGAGCTTCCCTGCTGAGAATGCAAGCATAGCTTTCTTTTTCAGATCTTGCTTCTCCTCATCTGCCCACTTTGTCTCGGCAGCTGCTGCACTCCCACACTTTTATCTGCAGCGGCTCTTGCAAGTCCCCCAGACTCCACTGAAAAAAAATTTGTTCCCAGTCAAAACCACTACCAATTTTAGTTTGAAGTTTCCTTTGCCATGAAACCCCTCCCCAATTCTGCTGGCTGTTTTTCCTGAGGGCCTCTGTGAGGTATAGTCAAGGATGGCTTCCCTGGGCTCCAGCTGGAGACTGTGAGTATCTGTAAGGTACTTCCCACTGCTACTTCTACTTTTATATTTCACAAAACTCCCTAAGTCTGTTTCAGCCCTAGGTAAGGGTAAATCCTTCTCACATGATTTAGATTTTTAAATTCCCCAGTGGGGATGTGTTTTGGAGGTAGGTTTTCCCCATCTCACACTTCAGGAAGTCATAGCTTTTCACCTGTTTCACAGAATTTGCAGCAGTGCAATGCTTCTTTCGAAGGATCTGTGAATTATTTTCCTTTTCCATTGTTATTCTATTATCTCTTTCAATTATTTCTTCTGTAACCTATAGTACGATATTGTTCCTTTTGTTAACTTTTGGCTTAGTTTGTGTGTTTGCTTGTTCATTTATTTTTTAGTTCTTTGAGGTTAAAAACTAAGTAGTTTGTGTAGACTTTTCAAAAGACACCCTGTCATTTACAACAACATAAATGAAACTGGAAGTCTGGCTCAGAATATCAGAATGACAAATTTGTCATGCTCTCACTCATTTGTGGGAGCTAAAAATGAAAAAAAAAAAAAAAAAAAAAAAACTCATTAAGATAGAAAGTAGAAGGATGGTGACCAGAGTCTCAGAAAGGTAGTGGGAGGTGAGGATGTGGCAATGATTAATGGATACAACAATACAGTTAGGTAGAATGAATAAGATCTAGTATTTGATAGCACAACAGAGTTACTAATATATAATTTATCATATATTATTAAATAAATAAAATAGTAAAATTGCCATGTTTATAATACAAAATAAATGCTTGAGGTGATGGATACACCATTTACCCACACGTGATTACTATACATTGTATACCTGTACCAAAATATTTCATGTATCCCATAAATAGATATACCAACTATGTACCCATAAGATTAAAATTTAAACTATTGAATAAATAAAATATATTAATCACTAGTTTCTCATTAAAACCATGAACCAAGGGGTAGTAGAATGAAATATTTAAAATGTTGAAAGAAAAAACCATGTAAAGCAAAAATTCTGTATCTAGCAAAAATAAGCTTCAAAAACGTGGAAGAAATTAGGACATTCCAAAATAAACAAAAGTTGAAAGACTTTGTTACTAACAAACCTGACTCATAAGAACAGGTAAAAGATGAAATGAAAAGTCAGTAGAGAGCAAATTCAAGTCCTATGAAGAAATAAAGAATACTAGAAATGATAACTACATAGGAAAATATAAAGGTCATTATTAATGTATTTTTGGTTGGCAACTCCACTTTCTTCCTATATGATATAAAAGACAAGTAAGACAATAATAATAAATCTATATGAATTAGTACATAATAAACAAAATGGCAACATAAATTAGGATAGACAGAGAGTTGCATGGGAACACAGTTTTTGTATAATATTTAACCTAAGTTGGAATTAATTTAAATTAGATAAATTTAAGATGTTCATTGTAATCCTTCAGGTAACCATTAAGAAAGAAATGAGAATATGTATATACAAATAAAAGCAAGTAAATATAAAATAAACACTCAAAAATGTAAATGAGAAGGGAATCAAAATGCACACATAAAATAATTAAACACAAAAGAAGACAGTAATAAATAAATGAAGAACATAAGAGATACACAATCTACAGAAAATAAACAGCAATATGGTAGCATTAAGTTTTTCTTTAATAGTAATTAATTTAAAACTGAATAGATAGGTTAAACTCTCCAATTAAAAGGTAGATATTAAAGAAATGTATAAAATATACATAATCCAACTATATGTTGACTACAAGAGATTTACTTTATTGTCTCCTCAACTTTATTAAAGTATAATTTACAGATAAAAACTATATATTCAAGATATGTTACTTTATTTTCAAAAACACAAATGCACTAAAAGTGAAAGAATGGAAAAATATACTTCATGCAAATATTAATCAGATGAGAGCTAAGGTAGTTATACTAATACCAGGCAAAATCAACTTTTTAATATCTTTATATGAGACAAGGATATAATAATAAAAGTATCAATTCTTTAAGCACTTATAATCATTATAAAACATATATACACACAATAGAATCTTAAAAAAGATGTGGTCTACTTTGGGAAAAAACATCAAAGATGATATCTTTTTTTTTTTTTTTTTTTGAGACAGAGTCTCGCTCCATCACCCAGGCTGGAGGGCAGTGGCACCCAGGCTGGAGGGCAGTGGCGCGATCAAGCTCACTGCAAGCTCCGCCTCCTGGATTCCGCAATTCTGTCTCAGCCTCCAGAGTAGCTGGGACTACAGGCACCTGGCACCACGACTGGCTAATTTTTTGTATTTTTTTTTTTTTTTTTTTAGTGGAGACGGGGTTTCACTGTGTTGGCCAGGATGGTCTCGATCTCCTGACCTCATGATCCGCCCACCTCGGCCTCCCAAAGTGCTGGAATTACAGGCGTGAGCCACTGCACCCGGCCAAAGATGATATATTTAAATATAATATTAAAGACTTCCATACTCTACTTTTAGAAATAAATACATTAAGATAGAAGATCAGCGATGAAACTCAGGACTTGAAAAATCATAAACCAAGACCTATCTGACCTACAGAGAATGCTTCATGCAAAATCAGCAGAAAACACATTTTCACAAGTGCACATAAATCTTAGTCAAGGAGATACCATCTGTTGACACAAAACAATGCTCAGTAAATTTTAAAAGATTGTAACATACAAAGTGGTTTATCTGATCACAATCGATTGAAATTAGAAGTGAACAACATAACAATAATTAGAGATGTCACAAATACATGAAAATAAAACAACACACTCTTGAATAACTATTGAATCAAAAATAATGAAAAAAGAAAATTAGAAAATACTTTTAGATAAGTGAAAATAAAAACACGGCACACCAAAACTTATGTGATGCTCCGTAAGTAGTACTTTACAGAAAATTAAGAACTGTAAATGTATACGTTAAAAAAGAGAAAGATCCCAGATGAATTACCTAACTTTACCCTATAAGGAACTAGAAAATGAAGAGTAAGCTGAATCAAATTATACCAAAAAGAAGAAAATAATATAGAGTAAGAATCAGTAAAACAGATAATAGCAAAAAATAGAGAATATCAATAAAACCAAAAGTTTATTTATTTTCTGTTTAGTAATCTAAACAATTACATTTATTCGACTAGTGGACTAGTTCAGCAAAATCTATTTCCCCTGAGTGTCTAATATCACTTATCAGGTGGTGAAGTTCTGGTTATGTGTACAGTTACCTTGGTATGAGACCAGTTTTATAAGAATTCTCTTTAGCCGTTTCTAGAGCTTCAGCCCTTGAAGATATTCTTGCCTAGAATAGAGCTTCTGCCACATGAAATAGAGTAGATTAGAAATGCTTGTAGCCTGCCTCTATCAGGTACATATTATAACCCTAGACTTGGG
The DNA here is from genome assembly GCF_043159975.1 of Macaca nemestrina. Taxonomy (NCBI): domain Eukaryota; kingdom Metazoa; phylum Chordata; class Mammalia; order Primates; family Cercopithecidae; genus Macaca; species Macaca nemestrina. The sequence goes on from NC_092145.1 coordinate 65,256,230, forward strand.
GCACGGCACAAGGCAAGCCTCGGTTTCTTGGCTATACAAATCTGGGTCAAATGTCCCAACCTCCTTGCTGCTCTTACCAAAGGTTAGTGTATTTTCTTGACTAATTCTCCACTTATTGCATAAAGTTAGAACAATTTCCAGGGACCTGATATGATGGTTTTTATGTATTTTTATTTTCTCTAGTCTTTTCATTTTCATTCATTTAATTTTTACCTTTTGATTCTTAGCTATTCTCTTCCCTACATGTGCAGGCAAAAGTCAGATAATATGCATGTATGAATAAAAGAAATATGATATAGGTTTCAGTCAGCCATTCTTTCGAACAAGACTGCGCTGAGAGGAGGAAGGCAAGGCTGAGGCCTTGGACCTCTGCAGTGGGGCAGTTCTACTCTAACATAGGAGTGGAGGCCCTGGAATGTGCAATTTCTTTCTTTTTAAAAAAACTTTCATTTGAGGTTCTGGGGTTTATGTAATGGTTTATCATATAGGCAAACTCTTGTTACAGGGATTTGTTGTACAGATTATTTTATCACACAGGTATTAAGCCTAGCATCCAATAGTTATTTTTTTCTCTGCCTCTCCCTTCTCCTACCCTTCATCCTCAGGTAGACCCCAGTGTCCGTTTTTCCCTTTTTTTGTGTTCATGAGTTCTCATAATTTAGCTTCAACTTATAAGTGAGAACATGTGGTATTTGGTTGTCTGTTTCTGTGTTAGTTTGTTAAGAATAATAGCCTGCAGTTCTATCCATGTTCTGGTAAAAGGCATGGTCTTCTTTTTTATGGCTGCATACTATTCCATGGTGTATATGTACCACATATTCTTTATCCAATCTGTGATTGATGGACATTTAGTTGACTCCATGTCTTTGCTATTGTGAATAGTGCTTGCAATGAACATTTGTGTGCATATGTCTTTATGGTATATAAAATTCTCTCTGTATATCTGTATCTATATGTCTATATATCTATATATCTATTCTTCTAGGTATTAGTTCAACCATTGTGGAAAGCAGCATGGAGACTCCTCAAAACTCTAAAAACAGAACTACCCTTCAACCCAGCAATCCCATTACATGATGGTTTTGAAATAATTATTCTTATTTGTCATTGTTCCTCTAAGGACATTCTTGGAGTTCTTCATGCCACTTTTCTGGCTTATATAACATGTCTGAAATTATAACATTTTAAAAATGGGAGACAGAATGGTGGTTACTAAGGATTAAGACAGAAAGGAGGGTGGGAGTCATGAGTTTGTTATTATAAAAGGGCAACACAAGGGATTCTTGTAATGTTAGAACAGTTGATTATTTTGACTGTGGCATGAACACACAATTTACAAATGTGATAAAATTGTATATAAATCAGCATGCACAAAAACATACAGAGGCCAGGCGTGGTGGCTCACACCTGTAATCCCAACACTTTGGGTGGCTGAGTCGGGTGGATTGCTTGAGGCCAGTAGTTCAAGACCAGCCTGGCCAACGTGGCAGAACACCATCTCTACTAAAAGTATAAAAATTAGCCAAGCTTGTTGGCACATGTCTGTAATCCAGGTACTTGGGAGGCTGAGGTGGGAGAATCCCTTGAATCTGGGAGGCGGAGGTTGCAGTGAGCCAAGATCACGCACCACTGCACTCCAACCTGGGTGACAGAGCAATACTTTGTCTCAAGAAGCAAAAAAGAAAAGAAAAAGAAAACATACACAAATGAGGATGAGCAAATCTGGGAAAATCTGACAAGATGAATGTATGTTATCAATGTCAAAATTCTGTTTGCAATGTTGTACTACAGCTTTGCACAATGCTATCAGGAAGAAACTGGGCAAAATTTATGAAACCATCTCTGTGTTATTTTTTTCCAACTGCCTATTATTCTACGAAAATATCAATAAGTATTTTAATTGTGAAAAGTGTTAAGTATTGAAAAATAGCCATAGCTATTTAAAACTAGTAGTTAACACTTGATCATGTCACTTTGTATAATTCATATCAGAAACTGGCTGATTATATTTTTCTTATGTATATTAATAGCACTTGTAATAACACCAGAAAAGTAACTTTGTTTGACTCTCAGTCAATTTTTTTCTTCTGAATATGGCAATATAACTTTAATAAAAATAATATTGAAATATTTAACAAGACAACAAAAAATGTAATTACATTGAAGAGTGCCATGGAATATAACATAAGCTTAACTTAGGAATTTTATGGCTTCAATGTATAGATACATATAAAAGTCCAAAAACAAGGTAAGTATCTAACTTAAAAACTTAAAAACCACACAGATGAAACCAAGTAAACAAGAATAAAAGAAATAATAAAGTATATAGCAGAAATTCATGAAAAATAAAGCAAAAGCTCAAAGTGAGGCTGTAGAGAAAATATTTTTGTTTACGTGCACTAGTTTTTTTGTTTTGTTTTGTTTTGTTTTTTTCTTTTAGTAAATCTTACTAAAACTTGGAATCTGAGCTTACCAACAAGTCTGGAAGTTAAATTATGGCAGATAATATAGTGAGAGACCACCTAAAAGGAGTTTCCTTCTGAAAATATATATGTTGAGATTTCACAGGAGGATGAAACTTTGGATTATAGATAGATGTCCTGGGTTATAAAGTCGGAGACATTTTATAAAGACACTAGTCGTATCTTTCTACTGGAAAAACTTATTTACATTACAAATTGTGAGAGTAAAAACTAAGAATTCTTTCCAAGGAGAAAAGTGTTTTTCTCCTCCTTTTATTAGGGGATGAGAAGAAACTCTCTCTTCCATATAAATGCCCAGATTTATACTTTTGATATTTTTTACCTGCTGTATTATGCACACGATGACATTTGTCTCTCATAGTTTCATGCTAGGGTTAAGCACTGAGGCAAAGGGAAACTAGTATAGCTACTATTAGGTATATAATAATAATAAAAATCCTGCCCTTATCCGGAAGCCTGGTATTTGCATTCAAGACAATATTAATATAATTATTAAAAATATAACACTAACACATTAAAAACTTAGTTCTTTGAAAAGACTGATAAAATGTTTAAACAAATAGTTAAGAAAAATAAGAATTCCAAAGAAATACTAGTACTAATGAAAAGATATAACCACAAATAGAGAAGAGGTTTAAAAGAGAATAAAAACAGTATGAGAATACTGATGTCTGTAAATTTGAAAACTCAGATGACATGGACAAATATCAAAACAAGTAGGAAACCTGATTTAGCTTAGTTTTAAAAAAATCTTCACACAAAGAAGATTGTATGGTAGGTCTAAATAATCTTCATGATCAATGCCAGATTGCTGTTTATTGGGGTCTTCTGATCAACCAAATTTTGGTGGCTTACCTAAAATTTGGTAGGGCGCTATTACAAAAATTTAAAGGGAGAAATAATTCCAATTTTATATAAACTAGTCAAAGAAATTGGAAAAATTAGATTCTTCTTCAACTATGCTATGAAAAATAATAAAATCTTAATACCAAAATGAAACTTACCATATTAAACAATATAGACCCATGTTACTTATGAATTTAGAAGCAAATATTCTAAATAAAATATTAGTAAACAGAACAGAATAAACCCTTAAAAATATAGTAAACCATGACCATTAAGATTAAAGAGTGATTTTATATATGCAAGTTTTCAAACATCATTTACCACTTTAAGAGATATGAAAAGAAAGTTGTATGATACTTTCAAGAGTTACAGAGAAAGATTGAAGGCCAGTTCACTTAAAGTGTAAGGAACAACTGTCAAGGAAAAGTTAACAAGCAAAATTTCTTGGTCAAAATAAAAACTTAAGAGCTTTTAATGGTCATCAGACATCAGATCTCAGACATCAACAGCAATCGTCATTCATAATGTTAACCTAATAAAATTGTGCTCATTTAAATGAGGAAAAATAGAAGAATATTCTCTATCTTCACTTCAGTTCAATCATGTCTTGGAAAGCTCAGCCAGTTCACTATGTCAAGAAAAAGCAATAATGCATTATAAGCATCTGATATTATTGTAAAAATAGAAACACTAATAGAACTACAGATGCTCTGTTAGATTTAATTAGAAAGTTTAAGAAAGTAGCCAGTAAATATCATAATCTAAAAATTAATAGCAATTGTCTACTCCAATAATTAGGAAATTCACTTTAAATACTTATTTAAGGTAGCAACAATAACCCTGAAAAGATCTAGAAAAGAATAAAGTTTTATTCATTATCAACAAGAAAGATTCATATAAATAGAGAGGCATAAAAATAAATCAAATCTCCTCTCACTTATTTTTACAATCAGTGATATGATCAACAAAATTGGAACTGAATTTGAAGGGCACTTGGAAATTAATTTCTGAAATTGATGTGGGAGAGGAAGCAAAATGGCATACAGATTAAACTGGTAAAAATAGTTAAGCTATTAGCACTATTTTCGGAAAGTAAATCAGCACATATAGATGTATTGCATTTCTGTACAACAGCCACAGATCTGGAAAGTATAATTTTAAAGAACTATCACTTACAATAGCAACATGCTGCTGATTCTAAAACCTATATGGAAAGAAGTGATTCTAACATAGACAATAGTATGTTGAGAAAGAAAATATTGTGGGAGAATTGAACCTTCAATATATCAAAGTACATTATAAAGTTATTGTATTTGTCAGAGTTTACCAGAGAAACAGAACCAAGTATGAGCTAGTTCATGATAATGATAATGATGATAACGATAGACAGACAGATAGATATAGATAGATAGATGATAGATATATAATAAAGACAGAAAGAAAAGAAAATTAATTATAGAAAATTTTTATGCAATAATGAAGGTTAAGACGTTCCATGATCTGTTGTGTGCAATCTGGAGACCGAGGAAAGCCAATGACATAATTCCTTCTGAATCAAAGACCTGAAAACCAGGGGAGCTGAATCCCAGTTCAAGAGCCTTAGAAGATGAAATAAGATGCCCCAGCTTAAGTAGGCAGACAGGAAGCAAGTGAAAAAGTGAATTCCTCCTTCCATGAATTAAAATGCTAATTTAACACTCAAACACCCTCATGACCACACCAAGACATTATATTTAATTTGGTCACCTCATAGCTCATCAACTTGACACATAAAATTAACCATCACAATTACTTATACGTAACATAGAAAGTAGTAGTAACACAGGAATAGATCCATTAGGAAAAGATGGACTGATTATTCAATAAATTGTTATCACACACTCAGATATCCTTATGGAAAAATCGTTCAAAATCCAAATTTTATAAGATTAATAAAAATCAACTTTGAATATATTATAGATTTAAATATAGATGACTTTTAATCTTTTAGCCATTGTATCATCAAGTTCAGAAACATTTCTGCCAATTTTTAAGTCATTGTTATAAGCTCATTACCAATAATTTGTTGAAACAAGCTACCTGTTTATATGCATCCTGGGTTTCATTGTATATGTTAATTCACTCACAATAATAATAAATAAGTTGCATCTGTAACTACTACCATGACACCCAGCTGTATACTCTTTTCTCCACCAGCTTCTGTGGCTCTTGCTCTCTACCACATAATTACATTATTAGCCTATAAGTGTTCATCCAGCACTGACAGGTCCCAGAGGCCTGTTGCTAAAAAGAGGTACTAGTTACCCATAGGACCCATAGCAATGGTATCAGAACAGTTTCTACCTCCACCACTGTGGTCTCCATCTGTGGGAGAACACCCCAATAAACAGTAATCTGGGCTAGGCATGGTGGCTCACACCTGTAATCCCAGGACTTTGGGAGGCCGAGGTGGGTGGATCACTTGAGGTCAGGAGTTTGAGACCAGCCTGGTCAACATGGGAAAACCCCGTCTCTACTAAAAATACAAAAATTAACCAGGCACAGTGGTGTGCACCTGTAATCCCAGCTACTTGAGAGCCTGAGGCAGGAGAATTGCTTGAACCCAGGAGGTGGAGGTTGCAGTGAGTCGAGATGGTGCCATTGCATTCCAGCCTGGGTGACAGAGCAAGACTCTATCTCAAAAACAAACCAGTAATCTGGTATTGATCATATAGAACACTGAATACAATACTGTACATATTTCCCTATTCCCCCAAAGCAGCAGTGATGTTCTATTTGCCATATACATCACGCCTGACCTACCTACTCTGCTCACCTCTGGGGTTCTGTTGAGATTCTGATTTTTATGTTTTAAATGTATATCTGTCTTCCCAACTGTTGAAGCATAATTAAACTTTTGAAAAAATGTACTTACTAATGAAACAGAACAGGATGCTTTAAAAGTTAAAACGAAATATGTAAAAGGCAAAACTTTAGAACTTTCAGAAGAAAATGTAGAAGTATCTTTATGCTTTTGGGAGTAGAGATGGATTTCATGAGCTAGAGCCATAAGAAAATGCTGCAACTGACTATATGACATTAAATAATTCTTTTTATTATAAACATCATAAAAGGAGACAAAAATGACAATTCACAAAGTGGGTGAAAATATTTGCAATATTTATCGCTAGAAAAAGTCATCTCTATAAATTATATAATACCTGAAAATCAAAACGAAAGGGACAACATACATAATGTTTGGAAAAAATAACAAAATCAGGAAAGGGAGTTACATAAAATAGGAAAAAAAGGTGCCAATATACACCTGAAATAATGCTGAAACTATTACTAATTAGAGAAATGTAAATCAAATCTACAAAGAAGTATTTTAGCATGTTCAAAAGTCAGCCATAAAATAATAAGTTTTAAGATGCCATGTACATGCATTGACATGTATAGATTAAAGGAAATTGCTATACACTCTTCATAAAAATGTAATTTGCACAAACAACTTAGCACACAAATTGGAATTATCTTGTAAAGCTTAAAATTCACACACTTTGACTGAGGAATTTTACTCTCAGGTGAATATCTCAAAAAATGTGTGTCTGTTTGCAAGTGACGTGTACACAAATGGTCAGGAAACCATTTGTATAATAATCAAAACCTGAAAACAACTCAGATGATGATCAATCGGAGAATACATAAATGCATTGTAGTATATGCACACAATGAATTATATTACTGCAATAATATTAATGGGGCTCATGAATAAATCTAGATAAATGTTAGAAGCACAATGAAAACCACAAATCATAAAATTGTATACAATTTTAAACTGGTAAGCTGAAGTAAATTTTCCAAAATAAGGTCTATAGATTCATCTGTAAAGTGAGGATCTACACAAAGTTTTGGATAGTGATTATTTTAACAATAAGAGGCATGGCTAGAGCCATGTAAGCTTAGAAACTTACATGTTATCATTGTATAGGAATGCTACTGAATTTTGCACGTTGATTTTGTATCCTGACACTTTGATGAAGTTGTTTATCAGATCAAGGCGTTCTTGGGCAGAGACTATGAGACTTTCAAGGTATAGAATTATATCATTGGTAAAAGGGGATAGTATGACTTTTTCTCTTCCTATTTGGATGGCTTTTATTTCTTTCTCTTGCCTGATTGTTTTGACCTGGACGTACAGTATTATGGTAAATAGGAGTGGTGAGATTGGGCATCCTTGTCTTGTTCCGGTTTTCATGGGGAATGCTTCCAGCTTTTGCCCGTTCAGTACGATGTTTGCGGTAGGCTTGTCATAGATGGCTCTTATTATTTTAGAGTATGTTTCTTCAGTGCCCAGTTTGTTGAGGGTTGTTAACATGAAGAGATGTTAAATTTTATCAAAAGCCTTTACTGCATCTATGGAGATAATCATGTGATTTTTGTTTTTTCAGTACTACTTATGTGGTGAATATCATTTATTGATTTGTATATGTTGAACCAACCATGCATCCCAGGGATAAAGCTTACTTGATTATGGTGGATTAGCTTTTTGATGTGCTGCTGGATTTGGTTTACTAGTATTCTGCTGAGGATTTTTGCATCAATGTTCATCAAGGATATTTGCCTGAAGTTTTCTTTTTTTGTTGTGTCTCTACCAGGTTTTGGTATCAGGATGATGCTGGTCTCAAAGAATGAATTAGGGAAGAGTATCTCATTCTCAATTTTTTGGAATAGTTTTAGTAGAAATGGTACACACACACACGCACACACACACACACACACACACACATCTTGTAGAATTATGCTGTCAATCCATCTGGTCCTGAGCATTTTCTTGTTGATAGGCTTTTTACTACTGATTCAATTTTGGAAATCATTATTGCCTTGCTCAGGGATTCAATTATTTCCTGCTTCAATCTTGAGAAGTTGTAGGATTCTGAGAATTTATCTATTTCTTCTAAGTTTTCTAGCTTGTTTGCATAGAGGTGTTCACAGTAGTGTCTTAGGATTTTGTATTTGTTTTTTTGGTTTGTTTGTTTGTTTTTTGTATTTCTGTGGGGTCAGTGATATTGTCCCCTTGTCATTTCTGATTGTGTTTATTTTAATATTTCTCTATTTCTTTATTAGTCTAGCGAGCAGTCTATTTTATTAATTCTTTCAAAGAACCAACTCCTAGATTCGTCGATTTATTGAAATGGTTTTTGTGTCCTAATTTTCTTCAGTTCAGCTCTGATTTTCAGCATTTCTGGTCTTCTGTTAGCTTTGGGGTTGGTTTGCTCTCATTTCTCTAGTTCCTCAAATGGTGATGTTCAGTTGCTAATTTGGTATCTTTCTAACTTTTGATGTGGGCATTTAGTGTCATAAACTTCCTTCTTAATATGGCTTAACTGGGTCCCAGGGATTCTGGTATGTTGTACCTTTATGTTAGTTTCAAAGAACTTCTTGGATTTTGCCTTAATTTCATTATTTATCCAAAAGTCTTTCAGGAGCATGTTGTTTAATTTCCAGGTAATTGCAAAGTTTTTAGTGATTTTATTTTCAGTCTTGACTTCTATGTTTTTGCACTG